>NW_027397063.1:140847198-141199634 GCF_003265705.2 Callorhinus ursinus
GGCAGTCGCTTAACCAACTGAGCCACCCAGGCGCCCTATATGTTTACCTTTACCAGTGAATTTTATACTTTCATATGTTTTCCTGTTGGCCCTTAGCATCCCTCCATTTCAACCTGAGAACTCCATTTAGCATTTCTTATGGCAGGTCTAGGGATGAACTCCTCTAGCTTTTGTTTATGCCTTTATCTCTCTTATTTCTGAAAAACAGTTTTGCTGGATATAGTATTCCTGGACTTCAGACTTAAACACATTTGTTCTTAAAAGACACTGTTAAGAAAATGAAAAGGCAAGGCACAGACTGGGAGAAAGTATTTGAAAAACATATACCAGACAAAGGACTTATATCTAGAATATGCAAAGGGTTCTTGCAACTCAATAATAAGAAGAAAAACAATCTAATAAAAAAAATTGGTAAATGATTTTGAAGAACTGATAAGAAAGTACATGAAGAGATGCTCAACATCATTAGTCAATAGGCAAATGCAAATTAAAATCTCAGTGAGATACCACCTCACATTTATTAGAAAAGTGAAAAGAAAAGAGAAAAGAAGGGGGAAAGTTGGCACCAAGTTTTGGCAAGGATGTGGAGTAATTGGAACTGTCATATATTACTGGTAGGAGTGGAAAGCAGGGCACACAATTTGGAAAATAGATTGACTATTTCTGATGAAGTTAAACATAAACCTATTACACAACCAGGCATTCCAGTCTTGGAAATTTACCTAATAGAAATTAAGGCATATGTCCACACAAAGACTTATTTACAAATATTAATAGTGGCTTTATTTTTTTATTTTTTTTTTAAGATTTTATTTATTTATTTGACAGAGAGACACAGCAAGAGCAGGAACACAAACAGGGGGAGTGGGGGAGGGAGAAGCCCGCTTCCCGCTGAGCAGGGAGCCCGATGTGGGACTCGATCCCAGGACCCTGGGATCATGACCTGAGCCGAAGGCAGACGCTTAATGACTGAGAATAGTGGCTTTATTTTTAATAGCCCCAAACTGCAAACAAGTCAAAGGTCCGTTAACAGGTGAAGGAATAAGTAAATTGAGGTATATCCAACCAAGGCTATACTACTTGGTACAAAGGAGTGAACTCTTTATACAAGTGATGACATGACTGATGCTCAAAAGATTTATTCTATATGAAATAAACTGAATGGAAGCAGATTTGCACTGTATGTTTCCATTTATATAAAACTCTAAGAAATGTAAACTGAACTGTGGTGACAGAAAGCAAATCAGTGGTGACCTGGAACTAGGGGAAGGAAGAGTTGGTAAAAGGGTGGATAAAGGGGCATGAGGAAACTTTTGGGGATAACAGATATGTTCACTATCTTGATTGTGGTGATGGTTTTATAAGCGAATAATACATATCAAAATCTATCAAATTGTACACTTTAAAAATGTGCAATTCATGGTATGTCAATTATACGTCAATAAGTCTGCTTTAAAAAAAAAAAAGCACACCTCTTGAGTTTTTCGGATCTAAATGGAAATAAATCTCCATAAGCCTCCGGACCTTCATTTTAGCACTAAAGCCTGAAGGGAGTGGCTCCTGCTGTTCCATGGATGGCTGCTAAACCTTGGCGCCTGCACATCAAAAGTGACACCCTGCCTGGGCGGGAAGGAGCGGCTGCCTCAGTATTTGGAAAGAAGCTCTTGGGATAAGAGCTGGGGTAACTCCCTCATTAAGGAATGACAAAGCTCAAAAGATATCCACACATCGTCTTGACCAACTAACTGGTCTTTACCGTGTGTCGATAAGAAAACCATTGCCCTGAGATTGGTAGTGATCCAACCCGAGGTCCATGATTGATGGTGGGACAGGTTTAGGGATGAAATGGTGGGTGAGCGTAGTCAGAGGAGGGAGGGATGCTCCCTATGAGCCGGAACTGAATTACCTGTCTCTTCTCCCCTACCCCTGCTGTAGGCACTCACTGCATAGGCTTGACGGCCGAGGGCTGTTGGGTGGGTACTTAGTTCCCATCCTCCCTTCCTCCTCTAGAGTTAATAAGAACCAGTTGGCCACTGAACCCTGTATCCTGCTCTGCATTCTCTCCCGGGACCTCACCCCTCTTCTCCCACCCAGGGGAGGGCTCCATACTGCAGCCCCGAGGATGAGCTTTTCTGCACCCCAGACGCTGCCCCAAGAGGCAGGAAATGCCAGGCACTTTCCTTCTCCCTAAAGACCTTGTGAGCTCATTCTGGTAAAAATTTAATGCCTAAAAGTCAATTACACTTAAGAATGCTCTGATGAGCCCCACGGCAGCCTTTTCTCAGAGCCACTGGGGCCTGCAACTGCTTTCCCGCTCCCTCTACACGATGCTGAGAAAACCTCCCTGCCCTTGTTCACAGTGCAGCAGGGTCCTGACCTCTGCTTTGCCACCAACTTGCTACGTGACCTTGAGCAAGGCACCTCCCCTCTGTGGGCCTAACTTTGACGTGAGTAAAAAGGAAAACTGCGTGCTCACCGGGTCATTCTCACAGTTCTCCGTTGCTGGGTGAGCAGAGCAAGAACAGGAAGACACATCAGTTTAGAGATCTGGAAGGGAATGGCCAGGGGCAGAAATGCCACAAAACATAAGTGTTGGGAAAGAGGGAGAAATTCTAGATGGGTTTCTGTTCTTTTTGAGGGTAAATACATTACAATTAGCACGCAGAGATTTATGCAAAGCACAGTCCAGGTAGCAGTGACCTGGCCACCTTTCCTGTATGGCATTCAACTTCCTGTGCCATTCCAGGCATCTCATCAGCTGGTCCCAGATGTGCCACAGCTGGCTTCAGGCATGGGCGCCATGTCTCAGGCAGGCCCCAGGGCCTGGGTCTCCCTGTGCAGGCCATGATGAGGAATTTACCTCTAATCTACCCACTCATTACTTCCTATTCGTGTCCTGCCGTCCCTTAGCTGGCCTTTGCCTAATCCTGGTGGTTCCTGCCCACCACATCCTGTTGTGCTTAATTCCCTGCACTGGAATGCCCTCCTCTTCTTGTTCCCTTCCAAAGCAGCTCTGGGCTCCACCTCAGAAAACTCCTCTGCCTAACTTCACTCTGAGATGCCTTAGAAGATTCCTAGCTTTAAACTCTATATATGCCATCACTATGCAGGGAACAGTTCGGACACAGTGTGGAGGAGACTCTGTCTGGAAACATGGGGTTTGTCTGCTCTCCCATCACACCACTGGGGCCCCACACTGCACGACAAACAATGGGTAAAATGCCCTAGTGGCCCTGAGAGATTCATTCCATGTGCTAAAAGGCAGCTCTTTTGAGCCAGAGGAGCCCTTCCGCAGGGACCCAAGAGCCCGATGCTGCTCTGGGTTCAGGCTGCTTCAGAAATGTGAGACAGCGAGGCTCCGCCTTTTCTAGATGGAACTCCCTCATTGAACTCTCCTTGGGCCATCATTCTCTGCTTTGGTTCCAATTATTTCCCTTGCTGTCTGTTCTGATCAGAGGTGGTATTCAAAATATTTACACTGGTAAGTCTTGGGCACTGACCAGACAGAATGGAGGTCACTAAGTACTGGAGGGTCCCTGAGAGTGGTCAGTGTACAGGCAGTAAGTGTGGGGATTAGAGGTATGGCCAGTGTAGCCCTTGAACTGTTGGATCACAGGATATAATTGGGGTTGGGGGTCACGGGGAAGAAGCCAGGGTAGCTGGGGTAGCCAGAGAACATTTGGGGGTGCTGGTTAGAATCCATTTATCCACATGCTCACCTTAGACCATTCTCTGCCATCCTTCTTTGATCCTTCCAGGCTGCATCAGTTGGACTCACTTGCCACCTGATTTCCAGTTGGGTTCACTTCATCAGAGGCACCAGGAGGAGACTGAAGGGAAGGAAGAAGAAGAAGTCAGGCTATTTCCCCTGCTTCCTGCTTGCTCCTGTGTTTCCAGCAGTGGCTGTATCCTGCTCTGTGCTCCTCTTCCACAGGTCTAGCTCCACTTTACCCCTTTGGGTCTGGGGGTGGAAAAGCTTCCTGCTATTGCTGGGCTCTGAGTGCTTCAACATCCTTAATGCCTACAGGGGCCAGCCTCCAGGATGGCCCCAGTGATCTCTCCCTTCTGGTACTCATTGCCTTGAGTGCCCCTCCCCCACACACCATGCCAGATTTGTGTTGTATGGGCAATGGAATAAGCAGAAGTGATGATATGCCTCTTTTGGGAATAGGCTAGGAAAGACTGCAGACTTCTGTCTTGGGTACCCTCTTGCTTGCACTCTCTTGGTCACTCATTCTGGGAGAGGCAGGCCACCAGGTCATGAGCAACCCTAGGGAGAGGCCCACATGGTCTAACTAATAGCCAGCAAGGAACTGTGGCTTGTCAACAGACAATCCCCTGAGTGAGCCCAGCCATGGACCCTGCAGCCCCAGGCAAGTGTTGAGATGACTGCAGGCCTTGCAAACAGTTTGGCTACCACCTCATGAGACACCCTGAGCCAGAACCACCCACCTAAGCCACTCCCAGGTTCTCATCCTTCAGAAACTCTGTGAGATCATAAATGTTCATTAGCTTAAGCTGTGAAATGTTGGGGTAATTTGTTACACAGCAGCAGATAACTAGTACAACTGCATATCCATACCTCTGTAAACAGTCACTCCATTCAGGTTTCCTGAACCATCTGAGGTGGATTCTGCTTTCTGACTAATACACAGGCTCAAGGCAGTAGTCACTTAACAACTGGCATGGAAAAAATTCAATATCTTAACAATGCTGTGGTTGTACCAGTGTGTTCCATCTGAATATCTTCCTCTTCATCCATCACCTGAGATCTGGAAGACTGGGGTAGAGCCGCTGTCCTCAGTAAGGACCCTGGACAAGGCAAGCCTAGGTACTGAGGCAGGAATAGGACAGGGGGGCGAAAGGAAGGTGGGGGAGGGGTGGATGACAGACTAGAAGATTCAAGCCGGAGTTAGTCCACAAGAAACCAGGAGAGCCATCTCCCTGTCTCCACCTGCTCATCAAATAGCATCAAGGTGAGATCCAAAGAGAGTCTACCATAGGTAAGAGTGTGGGCTGGCAGCTTAGTGTGGTTAGTTAACGCTATTTCTAGGTGAGCTTTCTTGAAGGAACAAATGCTGCTTGTGTGTGGGCTCTCAGCCTCACATGCTGCTCTGTCTCTGTGGACCAGCATACCGGCAGTTCCCAGGCCCCACAAACAGACCCAGCCCTGAGAAGACAGCATGGGCATGGGCGTGTGCGCGCGTGCGCGTGCGCACACACACACACACACACACACACACACACCCGTGGGCGGGCGGGGCACCTTCCTCCTGCAGCTGCCTCACATTACTGCACAGGGGGCCCCTTTGTAGAGCGGAGCTGCCTCGGGGTGCCCTCTGTGAGTCATTTCCTGTTATTCTCCTCAGAGAAGTCCTGCCATTCTTTAAAGCAAGATTTGACATTTTTACAGGACTAACTTCTGGGGCCTTCTGGTCAAGAAAAAAAGCAGGGATCCTTTCTTTTATATTTACAAAGCCATTAATCGGCTTCTTTATAAAATTAGACTCCATTATAAGCTCAATTGGAGTGGGAGCACAGCTTTATTTAGTCCCAAACAGCAAACTGCCTTAAAGGATTCTTTTTAATAACCAAGTGTTGAGTGGCAAGAAGATGGGCAAGGTAGGCTCCGCTTCCTTCTGCTGCTGAAAGCCAGTGGCATCGACCCAATTGTGTGCACACTGCCCACCCCTGTACCTCAGCTGTGCCCACCTACCCTGGAGAGAGAGAAGGGGAAGAGGGAGGCATGGTTCCGAGCCATCTCCAGAGCCTACCTGCAGCTCCTGCCTCGATCTCCAGGTACCCATCCAGCTCCAGAGGAGAAGTGCCAGATGAGGAAGCCCCAGCTGGTCCTGCTCCAGACCTAGTCCAGGCATCTATCTGCAGTACCAGCGGTGGGGCTCCCTACACTCCCTGACCCTGTGGTCTGCCAGTCACTGAGCTTTCCGAGGGAGTTTATCTGCGCTCAGCCCAACCTGTGCAGTGGCAGGAATCAGTGTTCTCTCATCATCCACATCAGTCCAGGCCCCTGGAGACACTTGCCTACATTACTTTGATTTCTCTCACTTCAAGGCACATAGAGCACCTAGTGCAGGGTTTCTCAAACTTGAATGGACAGATGCAGTATCTAGGGAGGTTGCCAAAACGCAGACGACTTATTCCATCACCCTGTGGTGGGGCCAGAGATTCTGTATTCCTAACAGTGATGGTGATGCTGTTGGTCCAAGACCATACTTCAGGGAGTAAGGGTCTGATGCATACCGCTGCTATAACAAGCAGGAAGACTGAGCCCAGATGGGGAGAATGACTCTCTCACGATATTTAATCAAGGCTTGAGGAAGTGTCCTGGGTGAGCTGACTTGTCTCCTGTCACCTGGCCTCCCTCAGGAGACAAGCCCTCAACTCTTCAGAGCAGTGCTTCTTAAGCTTAAATATGCACCTGGATCACCTGGGACCTTGTTAAAATGCAGATGCTGGCTCATTAGGGCTGGAGTGGGGCTGAGAATTTTCAATTCTGGCAAGCTACCAGGTGGTGCCAATGCTGTTGGTTCTTAGACCCCATTTAGTAGTGCAGTCCTAGAGACCTATATGTGTCTAGTGCAGCACTATATGAGGTGCTGTTACGTGCGTTAGCTCCCCTGAGGCTCATAGCAGCCACAGGCATAGTCAAACCAAACGTATTTTTTTTAAAGATTTTTATTTATTTATTTGAGAGAGAGAGAGAAAGAACATGAGCTGGGAGGAGGAGCAGAGGGAGAAGCAGACTCTGCTGAGCAGGGAGCCCGATGTAGGGCTCAATCCTGGGACTCCAGGATCACGACCCAAGCTGAAGGCAGATGCTTAACCGACTGAGCCACCCAGGCAGCCCCCAAATGTATTTTTTCTCCATACATAGGTGCTTTCCTACCTGAGGCCAACTCAGAGACAGGCTGTGCTACTGAGGATGCTGCTAGAAAGAATTTAGAGCTGGCCAGGCTCGTCTCAAAGTTTCTGACGTTCAAGTCACTTAAAGCTTAGTTTCTATAAAAATGCTTCTCAGGGCTGTCCTTGACCATCGTGACCTGAGTCAGGCCAAGACAAATTAAAGTTCTAGCAGACGGTGTAAGGGGCTCATCCAATATCCACTCTCCTCTTTTCTCAGTCAAAGAAATCAGATTTTATTAGTGGCACCAAAGTGCCCACCTTAAAACAAATACAGTTCCAACCCACCCTTAATCTAAGAGTGGACTTGCACTAAATTCTGGCCACTGAGGTATAGTGACCATTACTGGATGAGGCTTTTAGAAAAGCTCCTTTAAAAAGAGGGCTAATTCAGTTGATATGTGCTTTTTTTTAAATTTTTTATTGTTATGTTAATCACCATATATTACATCATTAGTTTTTGATATGTGCTTTTTTTATCCTTTCCCACCTCCTCCTTCTTCCTGCCTGGAATACAGATGTGCTGGTATGGGTTAATAACCATCTTGTGACCTTGAGGCACGCTAAAGAATGGAAGTTACAGCCTAAGGATGGCAGAGCAGAAAGATGCAAAAAGTGTGAGACCCAATGGACTCATGCATCTGCTGTACTGGCTCAGAATCACCTACTTCTGCACATTACATTACGTTAGAGAAAAAGATCCACATATTCTTCAAGCCGCTCTTTAGTGAATCTCTGTTTCAAGCAATGGTGGGGATTTTCTAACAGATACAATGGTTCTGTCATCAACCTTGAAGGGTACTACAACATTTCCTATGTATTCCATTCCCAGAACAAAATAATGGAGTTTAAATTGGATTTAAAATGACCAGATCCTGAGGCAAGGGAAACGAAAGCAAAAATAAACTATTGGGACTACATCAAAATAAAAAGCTTCTGCACAGTGAAGGAAACAATCAACAAAACTAAACGGAAACCTATGGAATGGGAGAAGATATTTGCAAATGACATATCTGACAAAGGGTTGATATCTAAAATATACAAAGAGCTTCCAAAACTGAATACCCAAAAAACAAGTATTGCAATTAAAAAATGGTCAGAAGACATGAATAGACATTTCTCCAAAGAAGACATCCAGATGATCAACGGATACATGAAAAGATGCTCAACATTACTCATCATCAGGGAAATGAAAATCAAAACTACAATGAGACGTCACCTCACACCTGTCAGAATGGCTAAAGTCAACAACACAAGAAATAACAAGTGTTGGCAAGGATGTGGAGAAAAAGGAAACCCTCTTGTACTGTTGGTGGGAAAGCAAACTGGTGCAGCCACTGTGGAAAACAGTAGGGAGGTTCCTCGAAAAGTTAAAAATAGAACTACCTCATGATCCAGCAGTGGCACTACTAAGTAGTTACCCAAAGAAAAGAGAACACTAATTCAAAGGGATACACATATCCCTCTGTTTGGAGCAGCATTATGTACAATTACCAAGATAAGGAAGCAGCTCAAGTGTCCACTGATAGATGAATGGATGAAGATGTGGTATATATATACAATGGAGTATTACTCAGCTATAAAAAAGAATGAAATCTTGCCATTTGCAATGACATGGATGGAGCTAGAGAGTATAATGCTGAGCGAAACGCCAGTCAGAGAAAGACAAATACCATATGATCTCACTCATATGTGGAATTTAAGAAACAAAACAAACAAGCAAAGGAAAAAATAGAGACAAATCAAGAAACAGACTCTTAATTATAGAAAACAAACTGACGGTTACCAGAGGCGGGGGGGAACATGAGGGGTGGGGGAAATAGGTGATGGGGACTAAGGAGTGCACTTGCTGTGATGAGCACCGGGTGATGTATGGAATTGTCGAATCACTATGTCATACACCTGAAACTAATATAACACTGTATGTTAACTAACTGGAATTAGAACAAAAACCTAAAAAAATAAAATGACCAGAAATGGATAAATTTAGGTGGAGTGAGCTAGAGAGGGTGGCACTGGGTCTGTGAGTGCAGTCTGCCCCCAACCCTACACCATCCTCATCGCAAGGATTCTGTTTTCTCTGGGCCCAAAACATGGCAGACAATGGAGGCCGCTTGGGTCTCACATCCACACACCAAATAGCTGGGGTGACCTCGGATCCACTCCACAATCTCTCTGAGGCTCTAATCATCTAAAAAATGGAGCTGATAATGACAATACCTACTTAATGAGATAATCATGATCCTTAGCTGAGATATGGCTCAATTTGTATTATTATTACTACATATTCAATATTTATTGCATGTATATTTGCTAGATTTTGAAGAGTCAGAATGGGGCTACAAGGGTGACAAAAGGGTAGTCCTATTTCCCTCAAGGAATTCCCAATTTCATTCCTTGAAGAGAATTGTTGCATGCCTTTGATTGTTAGGAAATTAATCGGATGCTGCCAAAGAAGTGACTTTGTGGGGGAGCCTGTATCCTGGTGCCTGGTCCCCCAGGTCTCCCAGACTCCCAGAGTTCTGTAGCCAAGTGTTCCCAGGGACTCTGAAGGGTGAGTCCCGAATGGGTTTCTCTGCTGCCTCCAACAGTGCAGAGATCTTCAAGGAACTGGCCACCTCAGCATCCCACCTGGGCTCTCTCTTTGTGACTTGGAAAAATTTGCCCGAACTCACTCAGGTTGAGCGAGTGGCATTAAAATGGTAAAGAGAAGACCTCTAGGCTCTCAGGGCTACTGTCAGAGCTCCATGAGACTTGTAGGTGAGGAGGTTGGGCATGCTGCCTGTCACCTAAGGTGACAGTCTGTGTCCGTCCTCCCTCCGCTGAGTCTGGCCCCACTCGGATCTCCTTCTCTACTCCTCTCTGGCTGAAGGGTCGGCCTGCCAGCCCCACCCGCTGCTTCCCTGAGGGCTGGCCATGGAGACCTGGAGTAGGCCCCCTGGTGCTGAGCCTGGGGGAGCATGAGGAGGGGCGCTGCCTAAGTACTTATGGCAAACGGACACTTACCCACTAAGGGAGTCACGTGCTCTGCAAGGCAGTGAAGGCAGCAGCTGCCTCTGACATCTGACTCTCCGAGGTCTGACTAACCCGAGCTGCACTCCAGAGAAACAACTGGACTAAGTGAGCCTTTCTTCCCCTCTTCTCTGAGAGCGGCTTCCTCCTGTCTCCCGCCTCCCACTGGCTGCCTCGCCTGGGAGCAGCAGGTCGGAAGAAGACAGTGGATCCCAGGAGGAGGGAGAACACGGTTCCAGGGGCCAGAATTAGACAGGGCAGGGCTCCCGAGAGCAGCCTCTTTCGCTTGCTCCCTTCCCACCCTTGCTGTGGAGCTGTGGCCGGCAGGACACAGACACTCTTGCTTTCACTACCTGGGGTCGCTCCCAGCTAGAGGCTGAAGAGTTCAGGGCTAAGTTCAGGGGAAGACCTAGAACTCACTTAGCATATTTTATCAGAAGAGCTTGGCAGTCATCCCAGCTCCTCCCTCTCCCCTGTGCTCCACGTTGCTCCAAGAGTGAGCCCTGGCAATCCCAGCCTTCCCAAAGGCACTCATCAAGCCCCCATCATCACCTGCTGCTCCCCTACCTTGTCCACACTCATTCTGGGACTGAAATGAGATGATCCGTGGGAGGCTCTTGACACATAATAAGTACCAGTAGGGTCAGCTGGTGCCATTGTTAGCATTAGTGCTGTCCTCCCTTGCTCTCACCATCCCTCGTGGTCAGAACAGCTCGCTGCAGAGGGTCAGTGCTGATTAAGGAATCTGGAGCTGCACCCAGGTCCCCTTCCCACTCTGCCTCAGTGGCAGCATGCCCAGATCAGGAGGCAGGGCTGCCAGATCTCAAATGCAGTAAGGGGCTCCCCACTTTCCTGATGGTTCATGGACTCTCGGCCAAGCACAGTGGGTTTAGCACTCCTCAAAGGGAGTCTCTGGATCTTCACCCTGACTCTGTGGTCTGGTGGTGGTCCCTCTATGGACACCCATTCCCATTCTGAGCTTGGGGAAAGCTGGCTGCGGCATCCACACTCTTCATTAGTGTGGGGAGCAAATGTGAAAGCTCTCTCCCCTAGCTGCATGCCAGAGCTCTGAGCTGGGTGTTTGGCCCATGTTCTGGAAAAACAAGTGTTCTTGTGCTAACAGGGATTACCTTGGAGCAGTGGAGTGTATGTATATATGAGTGTGCATGTTACATGTGTGCCTGCGTGGACATGAGTGCACGTGTCCCTAGGGCTTCTAGAAGTACTGCAGGTTTTCTGATAAAGCACCTGGCAATGTTATGGTCAGCAAAACTAGGTAAATTATAAGACCTAGTTGTAGCAGAGGAATCAGGCCCACACCAGATGAGGAGAAGAGCAGGGCGAGAGTGAAGGGGGTCTCGGGGATCTGCTCCTTCCCTGGAACTAGCCATCTGTGTAACCTTAGGCAGGTCTTTGGGTCTCTGTTCCTCATTTGCAAAACAAGGAGATTGATGAGGTGAGCTCTCAGTTCTCTCTCAACACTGATGTTCTATGGTCTGCTCATTCTTGTGGATCTCTTTTGGCCACATTACTTTTCAGACAGGAGATATGCCCCCTGGTCTTCCCTGCCCTCTAGGCCTGGGTGATTCTGCATACTGTGTTCCAGATTCCAGAGGCCTGAACTCTTCAAGGAATCTGCTAGGGATAGGCCATTAAACACTGTAAGACACCAAATCATCAGCTTTCCCCTGTTCTTCCCCAAGACCGATCCCAAAAGGAGGGTCAGCTTTGTTCCATCACAGGCCTACTGGGCCTCTCCCACAGCAGGAAGGCATGGGCGCGGTGCATCCACTGCCTGGGTCTAGGGATGAAGTAGGCACTGCCTGGAACTAGGAAGAGGGTTTTCTTGCATGCCAGAAACCTCAACACTTTGTGCACTTTAATTCACTTTGGCTAGGGAGAAATTTTGTGCTAGGAGTAGTGGTGGTGTCCAGGAAAGATGGCAGAACCAGAGCAAAATAGCCTCCTGATACAACAGGGAAGCTGCATTCCAGGCCCTGGGTGCCTCAGCCCTGGCAGAACATGTCCCATCAGGCAGGGCACCAAGTAGCCACCTAGCACCTCTGAGAGACCAGGCAGGTTTAGATGATAAGCATGGCTGCTGTGACAGGTGTGTCACCAAGGCCAGAGCACCTTCCCCAGGTGTTTTGGACCTTGTAAGGAGGCCTGGAGGACTTCACTCAGTCCTGGGAGGTTGTAGAGAGAGGAAGAGCCCCAGGGATGATTGAGATGGGGTTCTCATTTCCTGGATGGATGGGGGCTCACAGACACAGGGCATTTAATTTGAGAAAACTAAAGTAATGTAGCATTACTCGTCCCTGAACATGTGAGCATGATTCTCCCATGATCTGAGACAGGTAGCCTTGGCATCAGCCTCCTGCTTGCACAAGATCTTTTGCCAGAGTCTTGGCCCCTGTCACTGAGTGTCCTCCACCATCTTCTACCAGACAGTCAGGCCCCATTATTCTATGGAGTGGCATTTGCTATGGACTGAATTGTGCCCCACCCCACCCCCCAATTCATAGTTTGAAACTCTGACTCCCCATGTGACTGTGTTTAGAGATAGAAGGTAATTAAGAAGATAAAGTTAAATGAGGTCATCAGGATGGGGCCCTCACCTGATAGGACTGTGTCCTTATAAGTAAAGAGCACAAGACACCAGAGATTGTGGGCAGAGCAGAAAAGCCGTGTAAGGACATGTGACAAGGTGGCTGTCGACAAGCCAGGAAGAGAGGTCTCAACAGCAGCCCAACCCTGCCAGACTTAATCTAGGACTTTCCAGCCTGCAGAACTACAAGAAAACAAATTTCTGTTGTTTAAGCCACCCAGCCTGTGGTATTTTATGACAGCCCACACTAATACATTACCCGAAAAGTAATGCCGGACATCCTGCACCAGAATCATCCAGAGTACTTATGAAAAATGCAGATTCTTGGAATCCACTCCAAACCTACAAAGAAAAGAAAAGAGAATAAAAGAGTAAAGAAAATATCTCTAGGAATGGGGCTCTGGACTATGCATTTAGGATCATCCAAGGCAGTTCCTAAGGTTGACAGGTGCTTCTGGACAGGATACTCCTGCCAGTGACATTTGGCCACCCTCTGCCCATCCATTGTTGGGTCTCCCCCTGCTCCCATCCCACCTGTCCACCTCCCCATATAGAGGAGACCTGCCCCTTCCAGGAAGGCTCCAGCCCACCCTGACCCACCTCCAGTGAAATGCTCAGATGAATTTTCTGCTCTGAGTGCCAGGAAGCATACCCTTGGGAGATCTAAAGTGGATTACCATGTTGTAGTCATTTCTGACCAGAGAAAGAAGTTGTGGGCCAGGATGCACACTTCTCCTTTGCATAAATAGTAGTTTCTGAGTACACACAGTCTCCACCCACCTGCTAGGCGTCCTTCTTCAGCTTCAGACAGCACTGCCATCTTTATTCGCCCCAGGCACAGATTGTTCTAGAATTACATGTGCTCAGTGCGAGCACCTTCACAGCCCAAAACGTGGGCTCACTGAGGGAAAGGCCATCTGAGTGTCCTCCCCTGAAATGCCAACTCTGTGCACAGCTCCTGACACACAGAGACTTGGGCCCAGCTGGTTCACTGCCCCAGTCTTGCTGCCCAGTGTCTGTGTTCATCTTTCACCTCGTGGTTGGTTCATGGGCCAGGAGGGCCTGGGAGGGCAGACATCCCACTGACCCCCTCAGGAAACCCTCCCTTGAGAGAACAGACTCCTAACCAGCCTCCCACTCCCCATTCTAATCTTATCCTAATTATCAAAGTAATATCTTTTCACCATAGAAAACTTGGAAAGCATAGGAAATTAACTGCATTATTAAAGTCCATTTTCAAGAACCTCTGACAATTTCAACTTCACTCATTCGTTTAATCAATCGTCCATTCAGCCAATACTTGAGCTAAGAGTTCTCTCCCAAAATAAACATTAGAGAGGGAGAAAATAAAGGTCACAGAGCAATTCCTACTCTGCATGGAATTGCTAACATCATTTTGATTTAAGATATGTAGTTCATTTCAATTAAATATACATTATATTGAAATGCTCCTAGGACTCCTATTTCATCTTAGATTGAGATACCCATTAACAGCCATCCCATATTTCCTTTGTCCATTTAGATGAAGTTGTATTCCGAGCTCCCAATTCTCCTGGGCATGTCATAGCTCTTAGGGTGCACCCTGCTCCTTCCAGCCCATCTCTGAATTTTTCCTCCAATCAAGGGCTAAGGTATTTGAGATCCCAAATGTTCTCTTCTTCTAAAAATCTCTTTGGCCAACTTCTCCTGAATCCATACCAGGCAATGCATTTTCCTTTGAATGGCACTCTGTCAGATGAGATGCTATTGTCTCGCCATGGTACCTTCAGGTTTCTCTGCCACTGCTGATTTAGGCACCTTTTCTTCCATCTATTTTTTTCTCTCACTTTGAAGTTATGAAAACAGGTATCAATTATGACTCTAAAACAATTGTCATTCAAACAAATGTGAATCTATTTCAAAGATAATGTAATAGTGCATCTCTCCTGCACCACCCCCATCTAATCCTATTATAACCAGGAGCTTGAGATAGAAAATAAAATCACATCTCTTTTAGTATTCAAATTCCTATCACTCCAAGCCCCATTCTGTTCCCTGCAAGAATGTCTTTCTTCCCTAGTGCTGCCTGCTCATGCACAGTTCAATGATGTTTACTACACTTGGTCTATTTGTGTCCTGTAAGTTGGAACCACAAGGGGGAAAAGCCATGGTATCACTCCATCTCCTTCCAGATGACTCCTTGACCACTGTGCAGTGTCCTTCTTTCACGCCAGTGACCTTCCTGTCTCAGGAGTTTGGGATGGGAGGTGGTTCAGTGAATCTCATACCTACAGAGCCCCAGACCTCTCAAACAAATGTCTTTTTATAACATCCCTGAGAGCAATGGACATTCTAGGTCATGGTACGTCTCAGATGAGTCCCTGTAGTGTCTATGCCTCGTGCCCTCAGGTCTCAGCTAAACTCCAGGATTTAATCTTGGCTTTAGCACTTTCTGGCTGTGTAAACTCTGGGATCACCTCTCTGAACTGCAGGCTTACTATCTGTAAAGTCGGCATCAAAAGCATCTACCCAATGGCAGCCACTCTCAATCATGGCTCCTGGAGCAACAGGGACCCCTTCTCCCCTGCCTGAGACAGCAGTGGCCATCCTTAGGGAGAGGGAAGCTGCTGGGGAAGCCCATTTCAGAGTCTCAGGAAGCTGGGACGCCAGGGTTAGCAGGAGCCCACAGAGGCCATCACACCTGTGTTACCCACAGTGGAGTCAGGACCTGCAGCATCAGCATCTGCTGCACTTGTTAGGAATGGGGAACCTCACCCTGCCCCGCCCCCCATGTTTGGAGACAGGGTAACTGGGTGGGTCCAGGAATCTGTTTTAACGAGCTCTCCAGGTGATACTAATGCACACTGATGTCTGAGCTCCACTGCTCTAAACCATTCTATCTCATCTTTCCCCACTCTCCCCACCCCTGAGGCATTTTTGCCTCAAGGAACCCTGAGACCCAGATGGGAGAGACTAGGTCTCCTGCATCCCCAGTTGATTGTCATTCAGCACTACCTTTTAACGGCCCTCCAGGATTCACCACGCCAGCTCATCTGCACTGCCTTTTTCCACAGCTCTGAATCCCCTCCCAAGATGCTACTTCAGGAACTCCCTTGTATGGCTCCCAGAACAACCAGCCCCCACCTCCCTCTGGCCCCGCATGACTCCACCTCCTTCCTGCTGTAGCCCATGTTGTTCCATCCTCCACAGTGCTGGTCTTCATCCAGACCCTCTCCTGATCCCCTGCCCCACGGTTGTGCAGACAAACTAGCCCAGAGTCAAGGCCTGCCCCAATGACCACATGATGCAGACAAGTGACCTAACTCACCTGAGCCTCGGTTTCCTCTTTTGTGAAGTAGAGAGGACAATGCCTGCCTCCCAGGGCTGATGGGAGGGTCAAAGGAGGTCCTGGTGCACGCCTGGCAAGTTTGGAGCCTCAGAGAATGAGGGTGACTGTCTTATGCCTTCAGGAGGCGGAGAGGGAGGAACAGAGTCCACCTCAGGTGCAGCACTTTCACTGAATGGATTTCTGCTTAGAAATCAGGCACATGCATTTCTCAAGACTGAAGGCAGTGTCTTTTCTTCTTGTGTCACTTCTCCACCCCTGAGGCCCTGAGGACAGTCCCAGGCCCTAGACGTGGACACTTAAGGAGGCAGTGTGTAGGTGGAGGAAGGGTTGCTGCCAGCCTCATCCCTGAAACATGGGGATCCTGGCAGGTAAAGACACCTTGTTCACTGACTCATACTTATGTGACAGTCACATGCTCATCCTCCAAATCTTCCTGCAACTCTGGGGCCCCATCTGCAGCATCCTCTGGCACAGAGCCAGCAGCAATGAGGAAGGATGCCATCGTACCTTAACTGACATACTTGGCCCTAGGGCCAGACTCTGTTCCCTGGGTCCTGGGGGCCTGGGCGCTTACTTCCCCTGTCTGACCCCTGCATCCTCCTCTAGAAAATGGTATAATACATGTATTTGTCTCACAGGATGAAACAAGATGATATGAAGTAAAATGTGAAGGCCTAGAGTCTATGCATGTAGTAGGCACTCAGGACATGGTAGCTATTTTTGCTACTATTACTATCTCCATGACATTAGAGGCATACAACATTAGAATCAAGCCTGAGAGGACTTTCTAGACCAAATAATCCTGATAACCCATCAATTTTCCAGCTAAGAGAGCTGCCCAGACCCCATGCAAGCAGGGAGAAGTTATAGATATGGTGGACACAGTAAGTACTGTGCCGGATTCACTTAGCGAGGACTTCCTGACCAGCTCTGGGAGTGCTGGAGGTAGACTTCAGCTGCCAGCCTCTCAGGGATGCCTCAGCTACTGGCAGTTGCCTCCCCGAAGTCATGCCCTTCTGGGCATGGCCCACATTTGATCACCGATTGAAGAAGGGTCATAAAAGCCCGGCCATCCCACCCAATGCAGGACAGCTCTGACAGGCCCCTCAGCACCTGAGCTGCCCGTGTCATGGTTGACTTCTCCCCTGCCCTATCTTGCCACCACCCACTCCCTTCACAGATGTTGACCCAAGGGATCTCCCTAATAAACCTCTGTAGGCTAACTCCCCCCTCTGAGAGTCTTCCTGAGAACCTGACACATGACAGCAGCTGGGTGAGGCATTGACAACAAATAGCCAGATCTCCTGGCTCCTGGTTCCTGCCATTTCCACACAAGGGCACAGAATCAATGCCCTTGGCCCCACCTCACGTGGAAGGAGGCCCCTGACTCTGAGAGAGATTAGTTGCCTTGGGCTCTCGCCAGGATTTCTGCAGCCACCTCACTGTACTCCCCACCTTTCATCCCCTCTTTAAACCAGGCCCTTCCCAGCCTCTATGGTGACCTTTCTAAATCGCACTAATCCAGCCACTCTGTTTTCCTGTGTGAAATGACTCCTCTTTTCCCACAGGACACAGCCCAAGCTCTGCAGCCTTCCACAGGGGAGGCCTGCACATACCCCCAGCCCCACCTCCACCTTCCCCTTTTCTACAGCACACAAACTTTGTTATCTCACAGAGCACATTCTTTCTGTGCTTGGAATTCCTCCTGCTCCCACCTCTGAAACTTCCCCAGAGTTGGTCAGTCCCTCCTGTCTCTTGGTCCTAGTTCCACTGTTGCCAGGCCAAGATGCACTGTAATTACCAGCCCCACGGGCCATTTTCCTTGCCCCTTCTTAAGGGTGGGAACTATGCCCCTGCCACCTTGGTGCCCCTAGGCCCTGGCATGGGGGAATGCCCCATGCATGGCAGAGAAAGGCCCACTGTGCTGTGTTCTTAAGTCTACCCATGGTTGGGGGACAAGGGCACCTGAAACTCAGTCTTTCTTCCAAAGGCTCTGAGCAGGAGCTGCTTGAATTGCAGGGCAGTTTTGATCTGGGGATCTGACCGCAGGCAGCATGTGCCCACAGCCGTCCCCATGGGAACCACGTCAGGCAAAGCTTCAGCTCAGAATGAACAGCCTGCCTCGGGCCTGAACCCGGTGGGGGCTGACGTGAGCACAGGGCTCCCCCGGGCCACCCGCAGCCCCTGCCTCAAGGGCCCCAAGAGGGGCTGCAGCTGCAAGGACTGGGTGGGCAGGTTGCCATGGAAACCAAGCTGCTCGCCTTTCCTGGTGCTTGGAGTTCTGACAAGGAGTCCAGACTCCACAGGGCACCCTCGCCCTGGGCTCCCCCTCGCCCACACAACCTGTGTCCAGGGCACATCACAGGCACAGAGATGGATGACAGGAGCTCAGAGGAGCAGGGAAAGCAGAGGAACCATGACACTGGCAATGATTCTCTCCCTTCCACTCATCTGACCACTGCCATGATTCCAGGGGACAGTTACTGCCTGAAAAGAGTTGGTTTGCCCCAGGAGCAGTAATCAAAGAGTCACATCTGGGAAATCTGTGTTGCCAAGAGCCTTGGAGTAGGAGACTTTGAGTTCTCTTCCTTGTCTTCATACTGCATGGCTGGGTGCTGCTCATGAAGCCTCTCAACCACACTCAGCCCAGTTTCCCACATAATATAAAATAAGGACCATTTGATCCACCAGCCATCATCAGGTATCAAAGTGTAAGCTATAAAGCCATTTTACAGATAAGGAATTGTTGCTACAGCAGGCTAAGACCATAACCTGTATTCAAAAGAATGAGATAAATGCACGCATAGCAAATAGCTGATGGATTAAAAAGAACAATTCCTTTTAAGTATTAGCTTGGTGACTCTATAGACAGGCATGGTGTCATGTGCTGGAGACCCAAGAGTAAGTCATGGGCCCTTTCTGGGAGGGAGTCCTAGCAGCACAGAAAGTTTCCTTCTTGGTGCATTGTGCACCTAGCACTATGAGGTGTGCCAGAATAGGCATGGACACAATTTTCTCAAGGAACATAAAAAGAACTTCTAAGGGAGATGAACACAAGACATACACCTACAAGACACAGAGGGCGGTTATAACTTCCTGGGGAAGAAGACTTTCAGAGGTGTCTTTACTAGGGACGGGAAGGTCCCTAGGCTGAAGCACAGGAAGTTTGCGTAAAAGGAAGTAAAATGGGTCTGCATCACCAAATAATTCTTTGGTTGTCTGAGGCAGAAGAAATCTTTGCAAAATATGTTGCTTTCTGAAAAATTATTCTTTTCCTTTAATATGCTAAGAGTGTCCTGAGCCCCCAATTCCAACCACTCGGTGTGTGTGTGTGTGTGTGTGTGTGTGTGTGTGTTGGGGGGGCTCCCTCACATCCAACAAGCAAGCCTCCAACACTAGCTGGGCGTCCCACCATTCAGCTCAGTTCTGATAGTACCTGGGGTTGGCAGCAGATTCCATGGCTCAGGGGTCAGACCCCCAAGACTGACGTTAAAAAACAAGAATTCAACTGAGTTAATTTAAAGATCTAATTGGCTTTATTCAATAGTTCATGAGTAGGGCAGCATCCCATCTCACAAACAGAAAGGATCTCTACTAACCTATCCTGCCACCACCCCACTCCTTCCACCAGAAAGGTTTTTAAAGGCAACAAGGGGTGCAGAAAATAGAAATTATTAGCAAAGAATGCACTGTTTCAAGCAAGGTCAATTTCCTAAAGGGAACAGAAGGGGGTCTATCTGGCAGATTGTCTCACTAGTGCTGACCAGGTAATTCCATGTTGACTGGCTAAAAGTTACCTTCCCAAGGGGCTGAAACTGCAGTGAGGTTAGGTGTTAAGTCTCAGCTTGCTGATTTGGAGTTTAGCAAAAACGACTCCATTGTGGGCCTCCTGTCTCCTTTTTAACACCGTCCTCTGCTTCAGATGCCAATCATGAGCCCAGCTTGTCATCTGTACTTCTGAAGAACCAGCTATAAATCAAAGGTTCCCACAAACCCCTCCTTTTTAGAGTGGCTCACAGAACTCAGGGAAACTGTTTACTCACTAGATTACCAGCTTATTATAAAAGGCTATTACTCAGGAACAGCCAGATGGAAGAGACGCATAGGGCAGGGTACATGGAAGCAGAAAAAAAAGCATGGAGCTCCCATACCATCTCCTAACACATCACTCTCCCCAAATCTCCAAGTTCGCTAACCCAAAAGCCTCCCAACATCACCCTTTTGGGTTTTATGGAGACTTCATTACATAGGCACGATTGATGAAATCACTGGCCTTTAAATCACTGGCAAGTGGTTCAACCTCCAGATCCCCTCCCTCCCCGGAGGTCAGGGGGCAGGACAGAAATTCCCACCTTCCACTCATTGGTAGGTTCTCCTGGCAACCAGCTCCCCTCTTTGGGGAGTTCCAAAAGACATGCCGTTAATATTATAACAGACTCTCATCACCGGAAACTCCAAGCCTTTCAGGAGCTCTGTGCCAGAAACAGGGGAAGACCATATATGTATTTCTTCTAAACCACATCACCATGTATGTGTTCATTAATTTTTTATTATAGTTTTATACAGTTTTTAAATTTTTTGTTTTAATGAGAAACTTGAACCTCCTTCTGTGAACATAACTTTTTACATTAGGTTTAATGATTGAAATAACTGTCCTGGTGGTAGTTGTCTGGCATAAACACCATAGTATTTCGACTTAGCATTCGCTAATTTTTAATTGCTTATTTTCTACCTCCCCTTCTAGAATGTAAGCTCCACGAGAGGGGACTTAATCTTTTCATTTTTGTATCCTCAGCACTCAGCATAGACACAGAGTAGGTTCTTCTTAAGCACTAGTTAAATAAGTAAATAGTAGGGAAGATAGACATTAAACAAATGGCTTGAAGAAGTGCTTTATATCCTTGGTCATATAAGCAGTTCATTCCCTTTGCTTTTTTCTATTATAACTGGTTGCACAGTAGAATCTGGCCATAATGCCTTAAGTGAGGCCCCAAAAATCCATTCATGTCAGATGTGTGATGCATTATCATGAGGCTCATGAGCCAGCTGCTAAGAATGAGAGCATTCACCCATTGCTGTCTGAATTTGCATTATGGATATGCCATCACAAGACACATTGTCATGGTCATTATCAGAACTATTTGCTCAATATCTCTCTCCCACACTGGACTGTGGGCTCTTGGTACATAGATGGCTCTCAGTAAAAATGTGTTGAATGAATGAGAGAATGAATTCATGTGAGGGTATAATGTGAGTATCAGGGAATGTATTCTCAAGGGAGTGATGTTTAGTCTGAGGAGTAAAGGATAACCAGATATTAGTAAGTGAAGGAAAGGGGAGGAAATTAAAAGAAAGGAAACAAGAGAGAGAACAACATCTGCAAGGACTCCTGAGTTGGAGGGCAGCATTGTGTGTTCAAGCACCCAAAGGCAGTCCAGTATCACTGGGGCACAGAGATGGAGTGGGTGGACCATTGTTACCACTAAGCTAAGAGAACACAGAGAGTTCACAAGCTATGTCTGGGATCTGGGATTTCATTGTATCATCAGTGGCCTTCATTCAGGGGTTTCCGGCAGAGGTGACTTCTGATCAGATGTCTGTTACAGAGAACATTCTAGCTGCTGTGTGGAGAGTGTATTGGAGGGTAGGAATCAGTAGTGGTGAAAATGAGGCCCAGAGAAATCAGGTGACTTGTCCAAGGACACAAATCCTCCCTGACATCAACCCCAGGGCTGTTTCCCTTAAGGATGGCACCCCTGAGAACACTGAAGATGCTCTCCTGTAGTGATGACAGGGTGTAACACACACCCTGGGGTGCTCAGGGAACACCCCCTAAGTGCAAGGATTTTCTTCTCCCAGCCAGTGTTCCCAGCAGCCCCTCCCTCCTACCCGCCAGGACTTGCAGAACAGAGACCCTGGGAGCTGAAGCCCTAACCATGCTCTTTAAATATTGTCTTTAATTACCATGTTTATTGTGGAAAAAATTATACAAAGAGAGGTTTAAAAAAGGAAAATCTTAAATCATTCCTAATTCCACTATATACATATATATGTGTGTGTGTATATATATATATGTATATATATATATGAATAAATAAACTTTTGGTGTCTTTCCTTCCAAACAATATTTTCTGCAGAAAGCTAGAGTATTTCTTCATAAATTTTAGGATCCCTATAGTGTCATAATCCACTTTTCATGTAAGAGCCTAGAGTTAATACCTTTGCATGAGCATCAGGTTTTAAAAACTTTTTGTTGTAGAAATTCAAGCATCTACCAAACTGGTGAGAATGGTGTGATAAATCCTTACCTACTCCACTTCCACAATTATCTACTCATGGCCAATCTTGTTTCATTTTTACCCCACCCTACCCACTCCCTTGATTATTCTGCAGCAAATCCCAGAGAGCATGTCATTCCATCCATAAATACGGTTGACACTTAATCAACACAGGTTTGAACTGTGAGGGTCTATTTTTACACAGAATTTTTTTTGGTTAATACAGTACAGTACTGTAAATGTATTTTTCTCTTCCTTATGATTTTCTTAATAACATTTTCTTTTCTCTAGATTACTTTATTGTAAGAATATAGTATACAATGCATATAACATACGAAATATGTGTTAATAGTCTGTTTATGCTATTGGGAAGGCTTCAGGTCAGGCTATTAATAGTTAAGTTTTGGGGGAGTCAAAAATTATACCTAGCTTTTCGACTTCAAGAAGGGGTGTCAAGCACCCTTAAACCCTCTGTGTTGTTCAAGAATAACTGTATTTCAGAAGCATCGTCTTTGGAGGTACTGCATATTCCATTGCTTGGGTGGACCACAAGAAGAAGCGTCTTGAGGAGGTTGCAGGGAACCAGTAGCAAGGAAGGACCATCCTCCCTCCCCTCCCTCCCATGATGTTGTCCCAATGCCCAAACCCTCCAGCCTCCACCCTTTCTACTGAGCTCTGCCTTGGAGTGGGGGTACTGGCCCTCCTTGGCCTGGCCCTTTGAAAGTTGTGGTCCCTGCAGAGAGAGGTTGACATTTCATATGATTTGAATCCTGACCTGAAGAAGCTGCTTTTTGTTTGATTTGGGAGATTTTGAATAAAGCATCCAGCCAGTTAGCCTTCTGTGATATAAACTGGCATTGAGGGACACTTCCTGTGCCAGCCCACATTGCACCAGGCAGACACAGTGGGGTCAGGACGGGCTGTGACCCTCTGCATTACCTCCCCTCCCTCTTGGTCCCATGGCCATGTGTACAGGTCATTTTCTCCTGCTCTTTTCTTCTATCAGATGTGGGATTTGAGACCTTTTCTATAATTTCATTTCAAACTATTATTTCATATGACCTAGTCTATTACTGAGTACGCATGAAGAATATGAAAATAAATGCAAACATGAGTGTTTGTTCTGGAACAAGGACCTAGAGACAAGGAAGGCACTGTATGAATGGGTGCAGCTATGCTCTCTTGGGTCAATGGTGGGAAACAGCCCATCCAGCTCTTTTTAGGCAGCCCTGCTCCAGGCTGGGAGTCTATTGTGCATGCTGGAGGCATCCTCATCTAAGTGCAGCCTCTTTGCTTCCTCGGGTTTCAGCGTTTCCCATGAGACCATTTAAAATCACATTTGTTACTTTACCATCTAATCACACATAAGCTTCTCCCCACGCCCCCTCCCCCCACCCCCGCCCTGCTTCCGTCCAAAGAGTGCACTTTCTGGAGCACCAGCAGCCAGGGTGGGACTCATGACGGGAAATGGGAATGACACCCAGGGAAGCATGAGTCCTTGCAGTTCCCTGAACACCAGGGACATTCCTATCAGACAGGCCGGAGCACATTCACTGAAGGCACAAACAAGTGTAAGTCTTGCAGAGCTGGGGGGTCTCCGACTCACTTCCCCTACCAGAGCTGCTCACTAGTCTCTCTGGCAGAAGAGGAGTTTCTTCTTGCTCTGCCTGAATATTAAGCTGAACGTGTGTTCCAGGAGCTCATGGATTCCAGTGGCGGCGAGCTGGGATAAGAAGAGAGGATCTCTTACCTAGAAGACAAGCAAGATTGAGCCAGCAAAGGTTTGGCTGCGGGACTCGGGGGCCAGTCTATGGCTAATGGTGTAAAGATATATGCTTGGGGTTATATGGGAAGAATTACAGGTTTTTCCCATGAGCCAAAAATGAAGCACAGTTGTGGGCTGTTTGAATATATGACCTTCCCCAAACACCCACAGTTCTTAGAAAACTAGTATTATTAATCTATTTCTATAGAAGACTCCCATTATCTCCCATCCTCTGAAAGATAAGGAGAAAAATTATAGCCAAATCCAAAAATTAGCAATCTCTACATGCCAGATCAATGTCAAGTTTATGTTCTTCAAAGAGCCATATTGATACAAAGAGATATTTTATTAGCAGGTGCTATTTCAGAAATTTTACCAACGCTGTGGTAACAGAGGCCAAATATCCTAGAAGTATTGATGAAAATGTTACAGCTAAATAAAAAATGGACATAGAAAGCAGAGAAACCATAGTGTGCAGGTAGGAGGTGATATACTCCTTCGGAGGTAAGTTTTGCCTCAAACTCAAGGCAAAAGTACTCTTGTTAGAAAAGTGTGGATAAGATTGAATGCAGTGGTTCCCACTTTGGGTCACACATCAGAATATATTGGAGAAACTTTTAGAGACACAGACTCCTGGACCCCACTCTAGGCCTCCTGAATCTAAATGTCCAGAGGTAACAGCCAAGAATCTATGTTTTTTTTTTTTTTCAATGCTTTCCCAAAAACTCCAATGGGCAACAAGGTTGAGGGGCTCCTGTTTAAAGATATTGTGATGAAACAAGACAAATCCAGGTGACCAAGGGTGTTTTCCAACCTGCAGGGAGCATTTATACATATGCAGAAAGATTACAACGGGTAGGGCCAAAGCCATCTATCCTTTGTTTTTAGCCCAACTCTGAAATCCAGAAGAATGATTCATTGAGAGATGAGATTTCTGTGGTTTTGGCTTTGCTTGGCTTTTCCCTCCATAGCTCAAGTGCACTTAGTATAAATTGATTCCTGATCATGATTTTGCTCTTTGAGATTACCTGATTGGTTCAGTGCCAGAAAAAGAAAAATCTGCTATGATTTTTTCAATGTAGCTAGAGTCACCTTCCCTGGACTTGCAAAATGAAGCAGGTAGAGTCAACTGCACTTATGTATTTTGAGTAGCAGAAGCCAAAATGTTGGGCTTTCTAGCCACATGGTGTGGGAAGAAGGTGGAAATGATGCAGAGAAATGAATTGCTTTTAGTCTGATGGAAAAAAATTTGTTTTGAAATGGCATCAAGTTGGTTTGAAATGTTAGGAAGATTTTAGAGTGGTCTTAAAAAGCAATTTCCTAGTTTCCTGTCCACTCACTTAGCAGTCAACTAATTTTGATAATAATAATAATAAAAATAATGAACGAGCATTGAAAATGAACACTGGCATATGAAAGAACATATATGCGAAAAGATGGCTTTGAGAAAATCATCAGAAGAAGAAAATGGAAAAGGACGCTGAGGATATTCTGTAATCATAAATGGTGGATAAAGAGTCTTTCACAAATAAATATTGCCAAGGAAATGCTATTTTAGGAGGAGGAAAACCAGTGACCACTGACTCTGGGCAGGTTCACGGCCATGCATTCTCTTCTGTCAGAAGCCCATCAGGTCCAGAAGATTCCTAAGACCCCAGATCCTTCAAGAGCAGCACCCCATGCTTCCCATTCTCTCTCCTTCCCTCCCAGAGTCCTTAGAGTCCTGGGGTCCCATGAGCTTAGAGTCCATGCTTCCTGAGCCCATGAAAGACACACTTGCCCTTCCCCCTCTGGGGCTGTTGTATTCTTTCTCATACATCCTTCACCCACTGGGTTCACCCTTTCTGCATAGTCACTTCCTTCCCAGACTTTACCTGTCCTTCAAAGTCCTAGAGAGACCTCATTCTCCCGCAAGACCTTGTGCCCCCTCTCCCTTCTCTGCCCTGGCATCACCTCTTCATCTATGTTTGTGTGTATGAGCATGTCTCCCATTGGAGTGGTGCTTCTGCTGGTGTCTGTCCCCACCAAACTGAATTTATGAGTGGCAGAGGCTCGGCTTCCTTGATTTTTATACCTCCATCAAAACTTAGTATACATTAGCAGTTCACTAAGTGCTTCCTGAATAAAAATCATGGCTTGGTGTCCTGGATCATATGGGAAGGAGTTTCAAATATGACAGACAGCACCTTCTCTCACCTCCCCCTTCAAGAAAATGTGATCTCTCCCTTCCCCACTGGCAACAGTTCTGAGAGGCTCAGAACTCTGTCCTGAGTCAAGATGTCACTCCGGTCCATCCTGCTCATTAGAGCCCATGGTCACTCTTCTTACCTTGCTACTTGCTGTTGTGCTTTCCCTGGCTTTCCAAAGACAACTAGAGCCAGGTTTTATGAACTGGTTCAGAAGAGCAGGAAGAAGAGGCATGCCCACCGCCAGGTGTATAGCATAGTGACGAAGACCATAAGCCTGTGGGCTGGACCGGGCCTTGGTTAACATCCCAGTTTTGCTATTTATTAAACCATTAGGCAACTCTCCCACAATCCTTTTGTTTCCTCAACTGCAACTCAACTGAGTTTCCTCAGATTATGGCCATAATAATACCCAGTTCACAAGACAATTGTGAGATTTAAACCAGGGGATGTATGAAGAGCTTAGCCAATTATCTTCTATTCCCATTATTATTTAATCTGATGCCCTCATTTTATACATAAAGAAACTTTGAGACCTAGAGTTTCAGTTCCAGTGAGCTAGTCAAGGTCACATAGCTGGTTCCTGGCACAAGAAGCAGGAACCTTGGTCCCCTGCCCATGATGGGAGGCATTCTCCCCTGACTCAGTCCCACCCTTCACACCATGTGGCACTGACGGACTCCTCAGTGACAAGAGGAAGGCCTGTTGGAGATGCCTTGTTCACGTTCTGTAGGGAAAGGCCAAGGCACTGAAGCCCTGCATTAGCTGTGAGCTTGACCTTGTATTAGACAGTCTTAGGCGAAAGCAGATGGAGTAAATTGTGATATTATGATTATTATTAATTATTATTATTATTTTGAGGTCTTTTCAGAGCTGACCAGCCGGACAAATCAGAGGAACCTTCAGGAAAGTCTTGAACAATGGGTGGGCTTTAGAGAGATGGAGAAGAGAGGGGAGGCTGCTGTGCCCTGGGTGTGGTGACATGGGCAAAGCTCAGAGACACCTAGAAAGTGCTGACTCTGATGACAGCTGTCACAATAGTGGTCATCTTCAGGCAGGGCCAGAGTAGCCACTGGGAAGGCATCAAACTCTAAATTTAAGATTATTGCAGCTCATTTATTTTGTATATGTATATTCTCCCTCTATTTAAAAAAATCACCAATAATACTGCTCCCCAAGAATAATATGTGTTCATATTTTTATTCTTTACCTTCTGGACAAAAGGGATAAGAATAATGACTTAGATATCCAATAGGCTATGACCTTGGCCAAGCCAGCCTCAAGGCTTTAGTGCTTCATCTGTAGAAATGGGTTAATAATAGGGTAGACTTCCTATGATCCTATGAGGTTTAAATGACACAATGTATGTGAAATACCCAGCACTGTGCCCTGCATATAGAAAGCAAACAAGAACACATGTTTATTAATAAGACCATTATCTTTTTTGTTCAATTTTAAAACAAAGTTATGATTAATTTTTTTTAAGTACTGGCTGGCTCAGTGGGTGATCACAGGTCAAGTGTGGGTCAGCATCATTCAGAGGCTGCATTCAGAGTGCCTCAGAACTTGTCGGCAGGCAGGCATGCACAGATCAGGGCGCTCAGAAAATATTAGCTGATTCTTGGCTCAGTGCCCAGCTGCAACCAGGAGAGGGGAGAGGAGGGGCTCAGCATGTCCTGCTTGACCAACTGGTTCAGTGCTCATCCAGACACTGCACTGTGTTTCCTGCTCCAAATGGATTCCAATCCCATCTTTGTGGGAAATCAGGGAATCCTGAGATGACTGATAGCATTGATACTGGAATATGGAAAGCACTGGAAAATCTGGGTTGTTGTCTCAGCTCTGCCTTTTTCTAGCTGAAGTCCTTGAATAAGATCCATTGTTCACCTGGGTCATAGATTCTTCACTGGTGGATTGGAGATAGTTGTACTTCAGGAAGACTGTATGTATGGTTGATGTGAAATCAGACCGATTGTGTGACACTTCTGGGTCAACTTCTTAATCATCACGTTCCCTTGGGGAAAAATAATATTAGCAGCAAAATTAATATAATGCTTCCAATGTTGTGGGCATTGTTCTAAGCACTCATTTCTTTCTGATGAGCACCTCATAGTACTGTTATTATGCCTGTTTTATGGATGAGGAAATCGAGGACAGAGAAGTTACATAAACTTCCCAATGTCCCACAGCTAGTAATTTGCACAGTGGTGATTTAAGACCAGATGTTCTGGATCCAGAATCCAAGAACTTAACCATTACACTCTGTTATCACTATACACTTTGATTTCTTAACCAGTGGAAAACTGTTGTACTGGGGGAGAGATATGATAAGTGTAAAAATGTGTAAAAAAATGTGAAGGATGCAAATATTAGATGCAATCATACAATGCATTTTAAAAGGTCTGAAACATAAGCATATGCTACATGATCTGAAACATATAACTATGTTACTGAGACCCCACTTTTACCTAATGACAACATTTCATGCTGTACACGGTGCCAAACACTGGGGACACAGAGCTACGGACAGAAGGAATTCTGTTTCTGCCCTCACAGGATTGACAGTCCAGTGGTGCAGATACATATTAAATAAGCACACAAATAAATATACTTATAAACTGTGTCAAGTGTCAGGAAAGACCAGGATTCTTTGGGAGATCATCTTAAAGGCTCCTAATTTAGAAAGGCAAGATCAAGGAAGGTCTCTCTGAGGAAGTGACATTTAAGTGGCAGCCTAAAACGAGACACACTATTTTTGTCAGAATTTGCCATTTGGAAGCAGATTTTGAGGACCAAATCACAATGTGATTTGTGGACAAAAGACGATTCCTTCAATGTCAGGAGCTGGGCAGCAGCAACGGATTTTCCTAGTACCCTTTGCTTCCCTGAAATAAACTGATGGGCTGCATTATATTGGATGACATTCACATAATATTCACAGTGCTCTTGCCTTAGAACCTTGTCCAAAACCCATTTTTTACCTGTCAGAATTTGCATATTTTTTCTTTAGAAACTTAGCAAAGAAAAAGGAAGATTATTGTTCATGAGAAACATATTTGGTTCTAAAATAATTAATGTTTAAGATTAACAGCCATAGAATTTCCTCATGAAAAGAAGCCTCATATGGGTGCCTCTGCTTTTAAGGGGTGTTCAGCCAAGGCCAGAAAGTGCCCCAGTGGGCATGCATTTGCATATTCTTCAGGGTTCCAGATCCATAGTATACTTGATGCCTCTCAAGCTAGATTGTATTGTGAAACATACAATCATAAAGATGCTCTACAAACAACTTCCTTCAGGAAGACTTCACCAAGCTTCTCTTACCTATTTGGCCCCTCCCTTCTTCAAAACTTTGGGACACTTGTCTTTATTGCTTAAAACCTTGTGGTCAGAACCACCCAATGTAGCCCTTATTTATTTTTCTAATTATTTCCTTTTTTTTTTTTTTTTTTTTTTAGAGAGAGAGAGTACACACACATGCACGGAGGTGGTGGAGGGGCAAAGAGAGAGGGAGAGAGAAACTCAAGCAGGCTCCATGCTTAGCACAGAGCTCAACACGGGGCTCAATCTCATGACCCTGAGATCACGACCTGAGCTGAAATCAAGAGTCAGACGCTTAACCGACTGAGCCACTCAGGTGCCCCTGTCATAAAGTTTCTTTTCTCCCTGAGAAGACTCAAAGGCCTCCAAAACAAGAAATATGGCTTCTTGTCAAAATGAAAGGGCCTCAGTATACTGCTAGACCAATCCCCTCATTGTACAGATGAACAAACTGAAGTCCAGAGACAGAAAATGCCCAAAGACTGAACGTGGTTTATTACAGACCCATGGCTGGGACTCCAGTCTTCTGACTTCTGCCCACTGCTCTTCTTTCTACACCACACCATCTCCCACAACACCTAATAGTGCTAAATGCACAGTGAGCCCTCAGCAATTACTGGGAATGAAAGAATTTCTGAATGTTTGACAGAATGAGAGAGAGCTAAGTGTTCCTGACTCACACTGCAACCTCTGACAGCTCAACTGGACACTTCCAGGTTGTGGCAGTTTGAAAAGAGAAACCTCTAAAACTTACAGGCACATATTTGAATGTAGCTAAGAGAACACAGTTCTTTTGCTTCTCCTTCCCTAGGGAGTCAAGAATCAATATAAATATGAAGGGCAATTCTCTTATCCCTCCAGGAGTTGCAACCAGAAGGCAACTGAAGCGACCAATCATGGGAGGGAGAAATACTCGGGCCAGGTCATGATCAAACCCAGTCTTACTGCTGTGAAGTCAATCCGTCTTCATGGGAACTACCTAGTAATTCATTAAACAAAACCTTAGTTTCCTCACAAGATCAGAATCAACGAGTCAAAGCATAGCATTACTTCCAGCTCATAAGGCACCAGAGCTCACAAAGGACGCCTCTGAGCACTTCTTCACCTTCTTGTATGGTAACTGCTTCTCAGATACAAAACAAACAAATAAAACATACGCAACATGAAAAAGCAAGTCAGCAGAAGGACCAAGGGTGAGCCCAGGTCTCCTCACTCCCCAGTTATAGTTTTTTCCACTGCACTGCAAGGACTCCCTCTTAATAAATGTCACTGAATTCTCCTTCAGTCATCTTTTCCCCCATTTCAGTTTTCTTGCATCCATGGACAGCTCCAGGATTCTTTTCCTACACAGAGAAGCTCAGTCACTGGGGAAAAACAAGAATAATCTTTTTTACTCTAAGGTCAAATCAGGTACACTGACAACAGAAACATTAGACTAAACAATCATAGGTCATATTCATGATGCTCGTCTAACATAGTTTGTCTCTGAGAGCCACCACCATTCATTTGTCGAGTATTCCTTTACTCAACAAATATTTATCAAACACTTACATGTGTCATAAATGAAAGTACAGACTTCTGTGCAAATGAATAACAAAGCAAACTAGTCTAGTCCGGAGGGTCAGGAAAGACTGCTCTGAGAGAGTGATATTTAAAATAAACTGAAGGAAAAATAGAAGCCAATCAGGGGAAAGGGATAGAAAAGGAATTATTGAGAGGAAAAAAAAATGAATGTATGAAGCTACCAAAGCAGAAAGGAACTTGATGAATTTGAGAAACTGAAAACCAGGGTAACTACTAGGGAAAAAGCAAGGGAAAGGGGGATGTAGATGGAGGAGATGAGCTGGAACCAGATCATGCCAAGACTTACGTGCTATGAGAATGAATTTAGACACTATCTGAAGGGCTTGGGAAACCTTTGAAAAGTATAATCAGAGGAATGTTATGATCAGATTTACATTTTAAAAAGATTATGTTGGTTGGTATGTATATAGGGAAAACGTAATGTACAGAGAGACCTGTTAATGAGAAAGCACAGAAGCCAGATAAGAGATGGCTGAGACTTGGTGGTTGAGGTACATGTGAACAGTGAGGGAGAGGGAGAGTCTATGGGTTTATGATGTAAGCAACCATAAAGGTGCTTGATGGTGCCATTTAACAAAATAGGAACAGGAAAGAAGCCAATTTAGATGAAGGAAATAAAAAAAAAAAACAGTCAGGTAGTCAGGTCTAGCACAGAAGAGAGGTTTGAGTGGAAGTTAAAACCACGGGAGAGGATTGGATTTCCATGAGAGGAGTGTAGAAGAGGGTTAGGACAGAACCCAAAGAAGTTCAGTATTTAGTAGCCAGATGAAAAGAAGCCTTCGATGATGTCTCAGATGTGACAAAGAGAGAGGATTTCAAGAAAAATGGAATGGTCAACTGTGTCAAATACTGCTAAGAAGTCAAGTAAATAGAAATCTAAAAGTTTGTCTGGATTTGGCAGATGAAAGTTTTGATGAAAGAGGCTGGAAGAGACATATTAGAGCATGTTGAGGTGTAATGACATGTATTAAAGAATGCATTTGTCATTCATGTCCTTTGCGATATCATGCCATCTAGTTAAATCTAGTGCTAGGAATTTCCAGCATCCCTAAAAGTATTAATCAATTATAAAACTGACTGCCCAAATTCTACTGTCCACCAGGATTTTACAATGGCAAAAATTGTCTAAATGGTGATTTTAATATTCTTGTTAAATCAAGCTTGCACTTTATTCTTACAAAATCATTGGCTTATTTAAATATACCTGGGCACACTTAAACCACAGTTTTAAAAATTGTAAGAAACTCACTTGCTAGGCCCCCTTCTGCAATAATTCTGAAGGTCTGTTAGTGATATATTCTGACAGAATCCTGTTGAATAGGACAGGAATTCTGTTAGGGGAGAGAATTAAGAATAGGGGGAAGGAAGTAGATTCTATATGTTTTAAATAAAAATTTTTATCCACACCATAAATCCCCTTAAAATTCTTGAGTCTATTGTAATTTGTATTATCCCATTAAATAAGCACTTTTATTTAGGGCAGCAGAACCATATTCAAAAGTATTCACACATTGAAGATGGGAGATAGAGAAATAAAGTGGCAACATTATGAGTCTTTTATACTGCTTAATTGTAAATGATCCCACGTGTTTATTTCATTTATATGCTGAGAGCTAGTGGTGTCAAATTGAAACAGGCTAAGTGGCTATTGGCTATTAAATAGCATGTGTAATGGGAAATATTAAAGTCTATATTGTGCATTTGTACAGCACTTAGCTTACAAAATGCTTTCACATACATTATTTGATTCTCCCAACAACAGTGTCAAATTAGCAGGGCAGATGTTATCATCACCAGTTTACAAATCATAGAACTGAGAGAGACAATTCAAAAGACCTAGTTAGTGTCAGAACTAAAGTTTTCTGTCTCCAAGCCCAGTGCTATTTTGACAAAACCACACTACCTCTCTGGATTTCTTGAATAATTATAACTTGAAGTCTCTAAAGCTGACTCAATCCACCATCCTCAGTTTCTAAGTCCACAACACTGCCAGGAACTTGTGATGTGATAAGGAACTTGTTTTTCTCCCTTAGTGATGAAAATATTTTTCCTCCTTCTAATCCCATTTTCAGCGGGTTGGGGGAGATGGTAGGGAGGCAAATATCATTCACAAAAGAATATTTTCCTCCTCTGTAACTTCATTTGGATATTCATTCTGTTGAGTAGAGATGTTTTGATTAAATGCTTTTGGGGCACTTTCTTCCCAAAACTCCCAGATATCTTTCTACCTTTAATTATTCCTTTCTTCCATTTTAGCCCCCACAGAAACTCAGTTTTCTCAGCATTTCAGCCTGGCACACCGATTCAGCATTACAAACATATCAGTTATTCACCACACCTCACAGAAAACCATTCCCACTCAGCTCTCACCCATCCCCACTGGTCTTGTTCAGAACCACGGACAGCTCAAGATCATACCAGACAGTCTTGCTCTTTCAGGACCATGGACAGTGCATGCACATTCTCCCCCTCCAGATATACTTGTACTCCATCCCTGGACAACAGATTAGCTAGCTATTATCTCTGAATTATTTGGACGTAAATTACATTCAGCAAGGATTTCCATAACTCCATTCTTCTAGCACCAGGGGCAACTCAGGACTATTCAACTTCAAAGATGGCTTAGTGATATTTTCCTGGTGCCACAGATAGCCGAGGCTCAATCTTTGCCTACTGGGCAGGATCATGGATAATGTGGTCTTGCTTTCATCACTACAAACAGCTTATTACACTTTCCCAGTGGCATAGTTACTTCAAATTCTATCTCTTCCCTGGCCAACTTGCTCACGTGTCCAGTGTCCTGTTGCTCCAATCAGGTTCCTAATTATTAAAATTTTCAGGGTAACGGGTGGTGCAGATAGGCACATGTCAATATCACTGATGATCTAAAATGCTGACATCTCAGGGACTTTTCTAAGTCTTGACTAGTCTGGCCACATCCCCCCAAACAGGGACATTTAATTCCATGCTCCCATTAGCTTAGAGAGTCCAGCAATAGCACCAATGCAAAATCTAGCTTGGTTGCTCATTCCATGAACTAGAGAGCCTAACCACACTCTCAGCACCATGTGCAACACAGTTTCACTCAAATGTGTCAGTAGCATGGTTACTATTTCTCACCACCAACTCATCATTCTCTCAATCTAGTGCCATGAAAGGTCCAACTACATTCTCAGCCTTAGTGACATCCTGACAACATGCTTGCTGTTCCATCAGGCAGCCAAGTCATGGAAGCAGAAGATGGAGCAGTTCATTCTCACGGTCCTGTTCTTTGGGTGCCCCATGTAATTAATTTATTCAAGTTTACAGTTACACCCATACCCCAGTTAGTCTCTTTCAACAACTCAAACAATCTAGTCACATCCTCTCAACTCCATGGTATTATTTACACTCTCCCTGACTAAAACCATTCTCAGTACTAGAACAAAGCTCAGCAGTTTTTAAAACTTTTTTTCCTACTATTTCTATGACACCAATATTTCCTCGTTTTTCTTCCTTTTTGGTTACAGCATCTCTATAGTGTTCAGTGCTTCTCTGCCCCCACAGCCCTCCAGGTTCCAGCCTTCATTTTTCTCCTCTAACCTTGGAGAACAAATTTTATCCAAATCAGGGTGGGTTTTAGGAATCTTAAACCTTAAGTTGCTATTGAACAGACAATCTTTTTTCTTTTTTTCCCAGCAACATGGAAACTGGTAGTTTCTACCCACTCTGGTCTCACAGTTGTGCTTGTTTTACCCAAACTCAATTCTGCTTGCCAATGAAAATCTAGCAATGTTCTGTAAATATCTGATACCCATTCGGGATCCCTTGAGTTTATTCATTCATGTAATCCACAAACATTTGTTAATCATCTAGTATGTGCTGAGCATTGTTCTCAGTGTTAAGAGTTCAACAGTTAAACAGACAAAATCCATACTTTCAGGAAGGAAAAATACTAGTTTAAGGAAATAGTGAATAAATAAAAATGTTAATATTAGTTAAAAGTGCTTTGAGGAAAAGTGAAGGGAGGTAAAAGCATAGAGACTGTCCAAAGGCTGCTGTTTGGGAAAGAATGGTCAGGGGAGTCTTCCCTAACAGGTGATATTTGAATGAGCCCTGTGTTCATAAATGGGAAGAGAATAGTAGGCAGAAAGAATAGCAAGTCCAAACACCTTGAGCAAGAGTGTGCTTGTTGTGTCCAATAAACAGCTAGGTGGTCTATGGGCCTGGGTTTCGGTGAGCAAGGGAGAGAATGATATGAGGTGAGCTCAGAGATGAATTTTATGGAAATACACTTCAAAGGATCACTCCTATTGCTTCCAAAAGTGTAGGCTGCAAAGATTTGAGAGAATCCTAGCAGTGAAACATGTTAGGAAGATAAAATAGTGGCCCAAGAAGGACACGACAATGGTTTGGGCTATGGAGGTAGCAGTAGTTTAGACCATGACAGTAGCAGCAGAGGTGGATGACAGTGGTTTGGACCATGGATGTAGCAATGGAGGTAGTTTGTACTATGGAGGTGACAGTGGTGGCAGATGATAGTGATTTGGGCTATAGAGGTAGCCATGGAAGTGGGTCTTGGTGGTTGGACCATGGCAGTAGCCATGGAGGTGGATGATAGTGGTTTGGGCTATGGAGGTAGCAGTGGCTGTGATAAGAAGTAGACAGCTGTACTTCAGATGCAAGATCATTAGAGTTTTCTGGTCATCTAAATGTGAGATTTGGGAGAGAGAAAGTGAAGTAACGGATAATTCCAAAGTTTCAAGACTCAGGGTTTGAGCCCTTGGAAGGATGAAGTCTCAATTTATTGAAATGGTCATGACAAAGGGAAGAGCACGTTTAGGATAAGGATATCAATAGTTAGGCTTTATACATCTATCAGACATCTTTGTAAGGGGTAATGAATGGTTAGCTAAATATAACAATTTAGAATGTAAGTGAAAGGCCTCGGCTGGAGATATAGATTTAGATTTATGTTTCCAGTGTGACTCCAGACTTCCCATGATGTCATCATAATTTCAATCTTTTCTGGAAAGTCTCTCTCTAGGAAGCTGGCCTAAGTTGGCTGAGACCCAGAGCTACATTTAAGCTCCCAAAAGTCTATAGTTTTTTTTCATTGCCGTATCCCTGGAGTCGAAAACAAAAGGGAGGAAGACTTGTGGGCAAAAGAGGCATAAAGAGGGACCCCTAAGTTTCCATTCTGGAAAAATGGTTATGTAATTTATTGAGATAGGAACAAGGAGGAGGAAAAGTTGGGGTGGAGAGAGGATGGAGATATCATGGGGGACAATGACTTTGAGGTGTCTATGGAGCATTCAAAGAGATGTATGTCAAAGATATTGGATTAGTGGGTACAGAGCCCAGAAGAAAGGTCCAGATTTAGGACTCACATGAATAAAAATGATGTTTTTGTTGTATATAAATAGATGAGAACAACCATAAGAAGCATGAGAAGATGCAATACTACATGGGATGGGGGTGATACTTTCACCTACTAATCAGGTTCTGGAAAAATTATAATTATCTGTTTGCTTACATCATATCTGCCCTACAGAGACAAAAGCTACATTAGTGGGGAAAATCCTCCATTGGTTTCTTAAGAGCATCAATGAACTATATAACACAAAGAGGCTGTTCTCTGAGACCCCTTGAAACTTCAGCAAATCTGAGTGCATTCAGATCAATCCATACCTCTTAAGACCCAGAGCCCTCCATTAATGCCGCAGTCAATAAGATTCCAGAACTGCTCCAGCCAGTGGGACCCATCCCAGAAATAGGAGAGCACTGGGTATGGAATCAAGACTCAGAGACAAGCTTGTTTAGTCCAAAGATATCTTTATAACCTATAGTAATCACTGGTTATAAATTGTCTTGTATGTAAGAAAATGCCTCCTACCTACTCTATAGGATTTTTGTTGGGATTAAAAGAGATAATTGTAGGGGTGCCTGGGTGGCTCAGTCGGTTAAGCATCTGACTCTTTCTTCTTAATTTTTTTAAATTTTATCTTATTATGTTATGTTAGTCACCATACATCATTAGTTTTTGATGTAGTGATCCACGATTCATTGTTTTCGTATAACACCCAGTTCTCCATGCAGTACCCATCACCAGGCTAACCCATCCCCACAGCCCCCTCCCCTCTAAAACCCTCAGTTTGTTTCTCAGCATCTGGCTCTTGATTTCAGCTCAGGTCATGATCTCAGGGTTGTGAGATGCAGCCCCGTGTTGCTGAAGATTCTCTCTCTCCCTCTCCCTCAGCCTCATGCTCTCTCTTTCTCTCTCTAAAAAGAGAGAGAGAGATAATTGTGCCCACTCTTGTCACTGTGGATTGGTAATTTAAGTAACTCTTCTCATGAGGCTCAGCCATCTTTGTGAGCAACTCAGACTTGGGCATGACCATAGAAACATTTGTTCTACTAACAACAACAGAGACTGGAAGAAAGAACCCTTTGTCCTGCTAAGATGTTCTAATACCCAATTCCAGTGTGTGTTTGTGTATTGGTGATGGGGGGAAGGGTTCCCACTCCACCAAGGTGCAATTCTCCAGCCACCAGCTGGGTGTTTTGTAGTTCAACTAGCATCAGATCCCACAAATTAAGGGCTCAGTTTTACAAGTCTGCCTCTTGCCCACATACACAAAACTTCAGATGTCAATTGCAAGCCCAGGTTGTTCCCTGTGCTTCTGAACAATTGGCTATAAATCAGAGGTTTCCGTGACCTCCTCCTTGGGTTTAATTTGCTAGAATGGCTCACAGAACTCAGAGAAACATTTTACTTACTAGATTAGAGGTCTATTATAAAAAGAATAACTCAGGGACAGCCAGATGGAAGAGATGCATAGGGCAGAATATGGGGAAGGAGTGTGGAGTTTTCATATCCTTTCTGAGGTTATGAGATACATACAATACAAATCTCTATGTATTCACCAACCCAGAAGCTCTCCAAATTCTGTCCTTGTGGGTTCTTATGAAGGCTTTATTACATAGGCATGACTGATTAAACCATTGATCATTGGTTATTGAATTCAACTTCCAGCCTCTCTCCTCTTCCTGGAGGTCAGAGGTGTGGTGGGGAGCTGAAAGTTTCAATCCTCTAATGTTTGGTTCTGCTGGCAATCAGTCCCCATCCTTAGTTGACTTTCAAGAGGTACCTCATTAACATACAAAAGACCTCAGTTTGGAAATTCCAAGTGTTTTAAGAGCTCTGTGCCAGGAATGGGGACAAAGACTAATACTTATTTCTTATCATAAATCATGATATCGCATCTGCCCTGCCCACTATAATCTCAAGGAAACCCTCATTTGTACCCTTTTTTACATTCACCTCCATTTAGCAGCCCTGAGTTGGCTGGCCTGCCTAGATCATAGATCTTGATTGAAGACTAACTAGTTATTTCCATCACCAGTGAAATGACAAATGTGAAACACCTGTTGTCTGTTCAATCACCTTTGGTCCTTCTTAGAAACTGCCTACCACCAGGGCTCAGAAATCCAAGTTAAGATGCCTTTATGGCCCATCCAGAGGAGATCCAGTAGGGTTTTGTAGCCCAGAAATTCCAGATACAGGACAAATACCTACAGAAACTTAATCCTCAGAAACAACCAAATTCCACTCTTTGTTCCCATCCCCTGAGTATAAGCTCCCTGAAGTTTCTGGCCAGCAGTTGCTCTAAATCTGATAATAGAAGGGAGGAGATCCCAAGGACTGCCCTACCAAAACCTGTGAGGAGTCAGTTTCTTAGGATGGTCACTTAATAAGAACACCCAGCCACTTGATGCCAGGTCTCTTCTTCTCTAATCCAACCAACACTGGCTTCTGACTTGCCTTTAGAATCCAGGAAGACGTTCCTCCAGATTCTAGAGCTGTGGGAGCAGGTCATCAGATCTTACTCTGATCTTGTAACCCTGACCTTCACTCCATCTCATGTCCACAGTTGCAGTGGCTTCCACCACCTCTCAAAAGTAGAACACCTTCAACAGCTTCAGCTATGAGCCTGCAAAATGCAGGTTCCTAGATCTCACCTTAGAAGAGGGGCCCAGCAATCTGTATCTTAACTCACACCCCCTGTGACAATGACACAGCTGGTGCAGCACCACACTGTGTACTGGCATTTGAAGATCACTGCACTAGAGTAGGTGGGAAAACTACATTATCCAGAGATCCAGTGGTGACTGCAGAGAACTAAGAGGATGGATGCTTGTTACAGACTTCAGATCAAACTTCCCTAGAGTAAGTCAGGAGAATGCCACATAGATACTGCTCTATCCATCTGTGATGGCAAGCCATCCTGTTTGCTTCCAGACTAGTGCTAGGGGTGATAAACTTCCTGAGAATATTGTAGCCCATAGAAAACCTAGTCATTGGAGTGCCTTCCAGGCTTTGTTATGGACCATGGTGGACCAGAGTCCCAAAGACCCTGTCTGGCAGCATTAGAGACCATGTATTAGATCAGGATTTTACAAGCTTATGAACAATTTTTAAATCATCATGACCTGTTAAGTCATCGATAGGCTGTCAGGAAATGTGGGTGCACTTAGATTAAAATAAGCTGCAAAAATGGGCCCATGAATCAATCATTTGAAAAAGGAAAATTCAAAATCTTATTCATATGATTTTTTAAAGATAAACTTTACATTAGAAGAAAAAGCAACCAGTTAGGAAAATTAAATAATGTATTTTATTAAGAACAACAACAAAAAAATACAAATATTCTGCCAAGCTTAGAGCATTCAGCAGACAGCACACTCTCAGCTGGCAAGTGCAGCCATGTGCTCAAGGTCCTGGGCCTTCTCCTCTTTCTTGCTGTTATGTCCAGGAATGGTTGTCACTTCTTAAAAGCATATCATTGCATAATAAAAGAATAATAAAAATGTTAATGTTTTCCATACTTTTTAACAAATGCTTTTCAATGGGGAAAATTTTACTAGCATTGTTTTTGCCACAGACCACATGAAGAGTCTTTGATGAATGCAGGAGAGTACCTGTTGCTCAGTGGTCATAGAATTGAGAAGAGAGGGCAGTATGGCTAAATCTGGTGGTGGTGGTGGTGAAGGAGCAATAGATGAAGGAGCCATGCCTTAGAAGCTCATGGAGAACATAGCTCAACCCCGAGGTGCATGGAGGAGGATCGAATAAACAGCTTCCCCTGAGAGTGCCACAGGAGCAGTGAGACTCTGGGGAGAGCTCAGTGTGAGTTAAGGAAGGAAATGGGTTGGGGGGGTGCTATTCCATCAGGGAGGTGTGAGTTAAGGAAAAGACCTGGAGGGAGAGGGCCAGTGGGCAGGCTGTTACCTCTCTGTGGTGATGTCCACTTTCATAAGAGTATAAATTCTTCCTGAAGAAGAATGAGAAGATGGAATTCCCCTTTGGGTCCCTGGAAACTACCAACTTCCATCGATTCACTCCGGAGTCCCTGGTGGAGATTGAAAAGCGAATTGCTGCCAAGCGGGCAGCAAAGAAAGCCAAAGATAAGCACAGGGAGCAGAAGGACCAAGAAGAGAAGCCTCGGCCTCAGCTAGACTTGAAAGCTTGCAACCAGCTGCCCAAGTTCTATGGTGAGCTCCCGGCAGAGCTAGTTGGGGAGCCCCTGGAGGATCTGGACCCCTTCTACAGCACACACCGGGTAAGGGTGATTGGCTGGGAACGCTATTCTCAGCTCTGGGAGAGGAAGCCTCTGTACCACTCAGCCTAGGGAGTTCTCCTGACCGGGATGATGTGGCTGTGAGCTAGACTCAGTTAATGACAAATATATCCAACTCACCTCTTTGATATTGTCTTCACATTTTTATAATATTTATGGTGGAGACTAATTAAACTCAAATCCTCAAAGCAACAACAACTGCTATGAAATTTTTAGAGGAAGTTGGCTGTTCTCTTGGATGACCACTAGCCCAGGATCTCCAAAGATGTTGGCTGTCTTTGCAAATGGGGAACAAAGATCCTGAGTCTGGGGGTTGGGGATAGAGTAGAGAAGGGAAACAAAAATCAGGATGATTTAACGAGTGGTCCTCAAAGTATGATCTCAGAACCCCTGGGGTTCCCAAAACCCTTTTAGTGGGTTCAGGAAGTCACACACACACACACTCTCTCTCTCTCTCACACACACACAGTATAAGCAAAAGGGTATAAACAGTAACAAAAACTCTTTGAGGTCCTCAATAATTTTTGAGAGTATAAAAGGGTCCTGAAATCAAAACATTTGAGAACCACTAGTTTAAGTGAGAGCTATTTCATGACAATTCCCCCATTTGTATTGTGTCCTAGATGTTCCACACAGCACCCCCCAAAAAAATGATGTGTGCATTTTTGGGTGTTGGGAGGGATAGGAATCAGCCGTCTCAAATATGGTTTGTAGAGAAAATAAAAAGACACTAAAATGTCTTTCTCCCTCCTCTCACGGGTCAAGAGCCCTCACCTTCCTAGATGCTCAGAGGGAGCCAGTAGATAGAGGGCTTAAAAGGGGAGACCTAGAAGGTGGAAAACAGAGGGAGCATCCCAGCACCAGGAATGATACACGAATCAGAAGAGGAAGTTAATGCAGCCAGAACCTTATCACCCTGCTGCCAGAATCCTGGCCCTGGGGCTGATGCATCCTACCAGCCCCAGGTCAGATTCCTGCCCATTGAGTACTCTCAGTGGGCTCATCTTGATGCACAGTCACTGACAGGGCCTGGGGTTTTGCTAGGAGGGTGAGGATATGGCTCCCAGTCCCTGATCCTCACTAACTCTGCCCCTCCACTTGGCTCTCCACTGATGGATTCATGGTTCCCAGAGCCCTTCTTGCTCATAAGCCTGAAATGATGCCATTTGTGCTCAAAAACATGATTGTGTGAGGATATATGCTTCTCACTTAGGTCCACCTTCTGCTTTGTTTTGTTGTAGACATTTATGGTGCTGAACAAAGGAAGGACAATTTCCCGGTTTAGTGCCACTCGGGCCCTGTGGTTATTCAGTCCTTTCAACCTGATCAGAAGAACAGCCATCAAAGTGTCTGTCCACTCATATCCTTTGCACTGTTGCTTCTTCCACATGATTCCTTTTAGAATCAGGCTTTGTCCACTGTGCCCAGTACCTTCTTCAGAGGTTAGCAGAATACATGTCCTCTAATTGAATCCTGAAACAATGAAATCATTACATTGAAAGAAAAATGTTTGTGGCTTTAATGTGTCCAACACCTGAAAGCAGTCCCAAGACAGGGGAAGGGCTCATGCAAGCCAGAGGTGGGTTTGGGTTCACCTAGACTAGTCTGGATACACCTGTGCATGCACAACCTAAAAAATGTCCTCCTTATGAATAAGCTTTGCTGATGCACCCGGGTACACTCTTACCATATGAGACCAGCTTGTCTCACAACATAATAACCAATAAGAGGGTCCCAAGGTTTCTTTGGGCAGATGAAATAGGCATGAGTTGTTACTCTGTTACATCTAGCCATGATGAGAACTGGCTGTTTATTGGGCAAAAGAGCAGCACCTGACAGAGGACAAAGAAGACAGACCACAATGGGCAGAGCGGAGATTGTCTTAGCAGGATCACATTGGTCACAGGCGCTGCCAATATCCCAAGTTACCCCCAACTACTAGCAGGTTACACAGGTCAGTAGTCCAAGAAATGTTAATAGTTCAAGGTTCGTGCCACTGGGGAATATAGTAATGATCAGAGACAAATTGGTCAAATGTCTGTATTATATCAACGGCTTTAGGTAGCTTCAGAATCTGCCTTCAGTTTTTGTTTTATTTTGTTTTGTTTTTCAAGGCAAGCCAAACTAGGACAAAAAAGAGACTTTGGCTTAGTTTCCAAGGATCTTCCCTGGTGACTGTCCAAATTGGAAGTTCCTAATGACAAATTCAGCCCTGGCTCCCAGGAGGTTGATTTGCAAGAACAGCCTTGCCTCAGCTGCCTGACAGATGGTAGCCAGACTCTTCTTGGGAGGCTCCAGTAAAAGGAGCTCTCTCCCCCCAACTCTGGGGAAGCTTGCTGGTTTGCTGGACGGCACTCAGTGAGCTGGTAGCTCTGGCAAAGAGTCATCTCAAAATGAAACTGCACTGCTCCATGTAGTTGCATTGCATTTTCCTTTTACATATTTTATCTTTATGGCCAAGCAGTGGGAGTTATATTTTCTTAATTCAATCTTGGATTTTCTGATCCTATAGAAGGATATTTAACGATAATAGTAAGCTACCGTTTGCTAATACCTCCAAACTGTCATCACTGTCATAGGTACAGAAACCTTTGAAGAAGGGATTTGCATCCCCATCTTACAGATGATGAAACTGTTACTCAAAAGCATTAAACAAATTGTTCAAGGTCACAGAGCCAGTTAAGAGGTCCAGCCTGCACCCTGCTTAGAACAGTATCAGCAATAAGGAAGTAGGCAGTTAATGGAAATGAACCGAGGTAATTTATTCTCTCAGTATGTCATCTCTACTTGGGTGTTTTTTTTTAAATATATCCAATTACATAAAAATTACAAATAAAGAAAAATAGCATATATACAAACTCCTCTCCACACATCCTGGTTGAGTTACATCCTAATTAGCTTTAAGAAACAGCTAATTAGAAATAAAATCCCTTTAAAGAACCAAGTGACCAGTGAATATTCTTTTCATCTTGAGATTTGATGAATCATAATTGCTGGATGGAGTCATAGCCGGACAGAAAAGCTGTTAGGTGTCTTCTCACAAAAGCCTGCATTTATATATTTAAATCTTATGAACTTGGTAGCTCTACTCCAAAAGATATTCTTCAAGGTATGGAATTCTCAGTGTCCTATTATTAATATTTCACCAAAATTATAATTCTAATCAAATTTGCTATGAATTTTTCCACAAGTAATATTGTATGTAATATATTACTTTTAAAGGTTTGTGGAGTTGGAGATATGAGTTTAATTTAATCCTTGGGTTAACATTTTCCCCCCATGTGAACACATTTCTTAATTTAATTGCAAGTCAACAGGAAAATGTGGTTTAATTAGCAGAATTTCCCTTTTCAAAATAGATGTGTTCCTAAGTAACTGTAAAACAGGGCACATTAAAGACATTTACAGAAAACTAAAATAGATTTAAATACTTCTGCTCAAACTGAAATTATGAGAGATGAGTGGTTCACTCTCTCTGTAGGTCAAGCTTATCTTCAGGTTTTGTTTTTTTTTAGGACGTAATTGTTAGGAACCCAAGCTAGTCCTGAGAAAAATGTCCAGTGGGAGAAATTTCTCTTTGGGTTTTCTCCACCAACATTTCTTCCCATCAGTTTACCCCTTTCCACTCACCTTCTTCAGTGTCTCCTTCCCCCTGTGGTAATCCCTTGGCTCAAGCTTGAAAATTCTTCTCTCTGGTTAGACAGAGTTCTCCACCCCAGCCTAATTCCATCTGGAATTTTCTCCTTGAGCCAGCATTTTACTTCCCTGTGCCTGCCCCCACCATTCCTAGCCAGGGGCCCATTTCCTCAAAGTGACTGATCTCAGCTAAGTTGGGAAAACAATCGGACTCAACTAATTCCCATGACAGCTTAGGTAACCCTCCCTTTACCTCTAACTTCCTAGAAGTTGTCTCTTTATTTTTTAGGAAAAAAGAGACACTTGCTGGATGAAATTTCAGGCTATATTGTATAGTGAAGTGAAGGTGTCAGCACAGAAGGACATTTTGGAGAAGGGATTCTTGTTTCCTTCCATCTTGCTGAGGGTTCTGTTATCAATCTGAGGTCACATCTCAGCACCATAGCTGACTAGCTTGTATGACCTTAGAAAAATTATTTAAGTTATTTTCAGTCTGTTTTCTTAGCCTGAAAAGTGTAGATATAATATTTACCTGCAGGTCCAGTTGTATTAGAAATAATTTGGATGAAGTAACCAGCCCAGGTTAGGCACTCAGTAAATGTTAGCAGCTGTTATGTGACAAGACCGAAAAGCTGATCCTAGCTAAAAGCTATGAATTTAATCATTCAGCGTCAAGGTGATCATAGGTGACATCAGAGAAACATGGCGACTCTTAGCTTTTCCTTAACACTGTCCTCTCAGGTGGTTCAGTTTATTTATTACAGTCACTATTTTGGTCAATTGTGTGGGCATGACCCAAACTGAGCTTCCAGAAGGAATCGAGTAAGTAGATTTGCTGTCACTGTCATTCCTGTGCCTCCTCTTTCTGTTCTCCTTCTCTTCCTTCACTTGGCAGCTTTTTTCTTTGATTTTTCTTTGGGGTGGTTAGATATTTCCTTCTCTGTGGACTTTGGTGCATAAACACACATATTACTTTCAACTGCGGAGAACTATCAGTAGTGGTTCTCAACCTTGGAATCCCTTGGGGAAATTTTAAAAATATTAATGCCTGGGTCTTGGTCCCAAAGGGTATGATTTCATTGGTCTGGGGTAGTCTGGGCAGATGAGCTTCCCCCATATACCCCCACATTCACCTGCTAGGCGCACACATGAACCAAGTTTAGGGACAGCTTACTCTGAGAGGCAGGAGCAAAACTGAGACAGAACTAAGAACAAATGGTTCTGGAGCATATTCAGAAAATTACCCAGAATAAAGCTCTTTATGTTATAATGGCTCATATACTTCAAAGTGACCTTAATATTCCCAAGAGAATTCCAATTCCCTGGGTTAGCAGATGGAACCTCTGTACTTTTGGAACATGGGGACTTCCCCAAAACACCTGCACCAACACATCCGGGAGAGGTGCCCCCAGCTCAGGGCAAGACTGATATACCTTTGCCTCAAGAATAGGAACTCTGTAGAATTTTCTCTTTTTCTACCTTTTAAATTTTAAAGAACTTTTTTTGCTGATCATAACATTAATACATGCCACAATAGAAAATATAGTTGACCCTGGAGCAACATAGGTTTGAACTATGTGGGTCCACTTTTACATGGATTTTTTCTAAAAATAAATATGCTACAGTACTGTAAATGTATTTTCTCTTCCTTAGGATTTTCTTAATAACATTTTCTTTTGTCTAGCTTATTTTACTGTAAGAAGACAGTATATAATACATATAACATACAAAATATGTGCTAATTGACTGTTGTTGTTATCGAAAAGGCTTCCTGTCAACATTAGGCTGGTAATAGTTAAGTTTTTGGTGAGTCAAAACTTATATGTGGGTTTTTATTGTATGGGAGGGGTCAGTGCCTTTAACCTCGGAGTTGTTCAAGGGTCCATTGTAAGTTGTATTTCTATTAATAAAGAAGAATAATCATGACAAATCGTTTGATAAAGTTTGATATCTGCTTGTGATTAGAAACACCTAGAAAAACAGGAATAAAAGGGAATTGCTGCACTCTGATAAATGGTAATTACTTTGAAGGAGGTAGCAAATATCATGCTTGATTGTGAAACATGGCCAACTTTCCCTTTGAGATCAGAAACAAAAAGAAAAAAAGGAAAGATATCTGTTTCATAAGTTCTATTTAGCTTTGTAAAGGACAGCCCAGCCCGCATAGTAAGGCAAGGAAAAGAAAAAAAAAGTATAAGAATAAGAAAAATAACAAAGATGCCATGATTTACAGTTAATACAACTATGTGATACAACAGCCAATATAATCTAGAGATAAACTATTAAAGTTAACAAGACAGAATAGAAAGGTAGCTGGGTACAAGTTAATATACCTAAATTAATTGCATATCTATATACTGGCAACAAACATAAAATAGCATGGTTTTTAAAAATACCAGTTACACTGGCATTTTAAAATATCAAGTATCTAGAAACAGGATTATCAAAGTATGAGTAAGATCTCTACAAAGAAAATTATGAAAAATACTGAGTAATATTACAGAAAACCCAATAAATGGAGAGATGTATTATATTCCTGGATTTGAAGTCACAATATTGTAAGACTACCCAAAATGATTAATAAATTTAATGAGCCCAATCAAAATCCCAATAGGCTTTTTTTTTTTTTTGCATTACTCAACAACCTGACTCTAAGATTTATATGAAAATGCAAAGCGCAAATTATAGCCGAGACACTTTTGAGGAAGAAAAACAAGGTGGGAGAAGAGAACTGGCCCTACGGGATGTTAGGATGTACTGTAAAGCTCTAATCATTGAAACTGTGTGCGACTAGGGTAAGATCAGTCAGACTAGTGGGACAGAATAGTTGGCTCATCAACAGGCCAGTACACACACAGACATTGAATTTGTGCTGAAGGTGGCACTGTGGATCAGTAGGGAAAGCGCAGTTCTCAATAAATGATGCTGAAGAATTAGGAATCTCAATAGAAAAATTACTTTGCTTATCACAACAAGTGTCCTTAATGCCCATCACCCAGCCCCCCTCCAGCAACCCTCAGTTTGTTTCCTAGAGTTCAGCGTCTCTTAATGGTTTGCCTCCCTCTCAAATTTCATCTTATTTTTCCTTCCCTTCCCCTATGTTCATCTGTTTTGTTTCTTAAACTCCACATATGAGTGAAATCAAATGGTATTTGTCTTTCTCTGACTGACTTATTTCACTTAGTATAATACCCTCTATTTCCATCCACATCATTGCAAATGGCAAGGTTTCATTCTTTTTGATGGCTGCATAATATTCCTGTGTGTGTGTGTGTGTGTGTGTGTGTGTGTGTGTGTGTGTGTGTATCTTCTTTATCCATTCATCCATCGATGGATATCTGGCCTCTTTCCATAGTTTGGCTATTGTGGACATTGTTGCTATAAATATTGGGGTACAGGTGCCCCTTCGAATCAGATTTTTGTATCCTTTGGATAAATACCTAGTAGTGCAATTGCTGGGTCATAGGGTAGCTCTATTTTTAACTTCTTGAGGAACCTCCATACTGTGTTCCAGAGTGGCTGTACCAGTTTGCATTCCCACCAGTTGTGTAAGAGGGCTCCTCCTTTCTCCGCATCCTCACCAACATCTGTTGTTTCCCGAGTTGTTAATTTTAGCCATTCTGACCAGCATGAGGCAGTATCTAATTGTGATTTTGATTTGTACTTCCCTGATGCCAAGTGATGTTGAGCATTTTTTCGTGTGTCTATTAGCCATTTGTATGTCTTCTTTGGAGAAATGTCTGATGAATCACTAAATTCTACCCCTGAAACTAATACACTATATGTTAACTAAATTGAATTTACATTAAAAAAAAGAAAAATTACTTTGAACACCAAACTTTATGCCACATATAAGAATCAATTCTAGGTAGATTAACATCTAAATTTCTTTGTGAAGGACAAAAACATAAAGATTTTAGGGAGAAAAAAAGAATTTCTGCATGACTTCAGTTTAGGGAGAGATTTATTACATGTGGCACAAGAAGCAATAACCATAGAGGAAAAAACTGATACATTTTAGCATACTAAAATTAAGTATTTCTGTTCATCAGAAGACAACTTTGTAAGAGTGAAAAAGCAAGCCTACTGAGTAGGAGATATTTGCAACACATATACCTAAAAAGTGTTTATATCCAGAAGAGTGAGCCCCTACAAATCAATTAGAAACACATCAGAGCAACTAATTTTGAAATGAGCAAAAACTTTGTATAGATATTTCACAAAAGCAGAAACTCAGATTGTCAATAAACATAAAAATATTCTTAATCTTTTTCTTAATCAAGGAAATGTGAATTAAAATTACACTGAGAGATTATTATATATGCATCAGATGAGGAAATTTTTGAATTGTGACAATACCAAGTATTAGGAAAGATATGGAGTAACAGAAACTCATATACTGCTGTGGGAATGTAAATTTGTACAACCTCTTTGGAGATCGGTGGATATCATCAAATACAGGTGAAGACACACATATACTGTGATTCTTAATTATACTTTTAGGTACATACGCTCAACAGAAATATGTGTGGGCTCCGGGATATGGCTATGAGAAAGTTTACGAACACTGCCCATAGAAGGCCCCAATTGGAAACAACCAAATGTCCAAAGATTTTTGCATATGTTAAATATCTCTCTTACATTCTTAAAATGGGATAATGTACAGCAATGAAAATGAATAAGCTATAGTTCTACAAAACAAAGATGAAAAAAGCCAGACACAAAAGTTTGTGTAAGTATGATTCCATTTATGCAAAATTCAAAAACAAGCAGAACTTAACTATTTTGTTTAGAGATGCTTACTTAGGAGGTAAAAAATGTAAATAAAACCTCTAGGGCAGAGGAAAGAGGACATAATTGGGAAGGGGTTTGTGGGGTACTTATAATGTTCCATTTAGTGACATGAGTAGTTGCCACATGGCCACTATGGACTGGATTATGTCCCCCCAAATCCACATGTGGAAGGTCTAACCTACGTGACTCTACTGGCCTTTAAGGATGGCACTATGGTTCAATGAAGTCACAAGGGCAGAGCCGTGATCCAGTAGAACTGGTGTCCTTGTAAGAAGAGGAACGGAGTCCGGAACTCTCTCTCTCTGTCATGTGAGGACACAGCAAGAAATCAATCCTTAGCAAGCTAAGAAGAGGGCTCTCGCCAGAGCCTGGCCAGGAAGCACCCTCATCTCCAATTTCCAGCCTCTGGAACTGTGAGAAGTCAATTTCTGTGCTTTAACCACTCAGTCTATGGTACATTGTTATGGTAGACTGAGCTAATATACAAGTGTTCGTTTTACAGTGAATTTATGGTGCACATGCATTTCTATTATGCACATTACATATCATAATAAATAGCTTAAAAACAAAATGATTTTTGGGGTGCCTGGGTGGCTCAGTCATTAAGCGTCTGCCTTTGGCTCAGGTCAGATCCCAGGGTCCTGGGATCGAGCCCCTCATCGGGCTCCCTGCTTGTCAGGAAGCCTGCTTCTCCCTCTCCCACTCCCCCTGCTTGTGTTCCCTCTCTCACTGTGTCTCTCTCTGTCAAATAAATAAAATCTTAAAAAAAAAAAATGGCCATTGCATAAAATGCAGACTACTGAAAAATATAAATCAGAAGAGAGTAACTAGGTAGAGAAATTGCTTTTGGTATTTTAGCTTATTGTCCTCTCTCCCTCTCTTAGTCTTTCTCTCTCTCAATCTCCCTCACTCTTTCTATGTATATAAATAGATATATACATCTATCTATCTATATATATTTGAAGATTTAATTGGCTTTATCAAATGATTCATGCACCAGGCAGCAGCCCATCTAGCAGGTAGAGAAGCATTGAGAGGAGTTGTACAAAATGGAGGGTTTTTATAGGTAGGAGGGTGGGGGCAAGAAAGTTGTGAGCAAAGGAAAAGGGTTCTTCCAGAGGGGTCAGTTTGCTAGGGGAAAAAGCAAGGTGTCTTCTCATGCAGATTACCTCATCTTTCTTTGGGGGATGGAGAGGACCCAAGTGACCAACTCTTTGATGTCAATGGAAAGAACAATTTCCTGACAGACCAGTCAAGACCACATTTCCCAGGGAGGCTGAAACTGCCAATAGATTGGGTTTTAAGCCCCCGTTTGGGAACTCGGTCTAAGTGGCATCACTTTGGGTCTGCAGTTTTCTTAACTATATATAGGCTGAGATCATATAGCATGTAAAATCTCTATCCTTATTTTGAACTTTTAATGCAAAGCATTTTCTCTCAAAAGTAAGAGTTATTTGGGGATTCTGGTTAAATATGGAAGATAGCATGCATATGTTTTACCCCAACCCTCTCAGAACGCCAATAAAATGACAGCATGGGAAAAGAACGGTATAAATATACAAGAACAAAGAGAAGGAGAAAGAAAAGCGCAGAGGACAAAGATGTCATAACAATCTCGGAAGGCCAAAAGTGGGCGGAGGCCTGGTAAATGACTCAGCACATTGGGGCTTGTTAACCGAGGTGCCTGCAGAGAGAGATACAAATGATGATCAAGGCATTTTACCCCTAAAACCTCAGAGGCCCTGAAAATGTGGACATGATACAAATAGCAATAAAAGGAAAGAGGAAAGAACGTGGGAGCAGAGTATGCTCACTTACTGCTGCTTCTATAATAGCAAGGAGTTAAAGAGTATTCTTTAAAGTAGATAAATCAAGGAAAGGAAAATAATTATATTTAACAGTGCAAAGGTTAGCATGAGAAAGATACAACTAAGTACAATCAGATGATGCCTAAAACAGAGGGGAAAAGAAAATTACCAAATGGAATGTAAAGAGATAGCACACTAAGGGCAATACATTACACAGTTTTAGTTATAATTACGAATTTATACTTATAAAGGCAACTGCTAGAATTAAAATAAAAACTGTTCTAAATTTAGAATCACACACACAAAAAGCAAATAAAACATACCAGACAATGAAATATTTTTTAAAACTATTAAATACATAACTTAAAGTTATATAAACAAAGATCAAGCAATTCTGTCATGTTAATAAATATAAATGGATTGGACTCATCTGTTTTCAGAAATTCACACATATTCATATATAACAAAGCAATATCCAACTTTATGTTGAGCAAAATATACTGTTATGGAAAGGTCAAAATTAAAGAATGGACAAAGATAGAAGCCAAGGCACACAGAAAGAGAGCAGGAAGTCAGATGTGAATATCAAAGAAGGTGATATTTAGGTCCAAAGTCATTAAACAGGATAAAAATGACACTTTGTAATGCTAGACAATCCAAAACAGTAACGTATATCTTTGCAATAAATAATATGGCATAAAATATGCTCATAAATTGAAAATCATAAGAGTATAAGGGTAAAGAGACAAAAACATTACAGGGATTGGAAAGTGTAATTAATTTCTTTCAGCTCATGACAGATCAAGTGTATAAAAAGGTATGTAAAGATATAGATCACCTGAATAATTGACACATCTGATTCATCTATATCAAACTGTATTCCCTAAAAATAGAGAATATACCTTCATACAAACTGACCAAATATTAAATCACAATAAAACCTCAATCAGCTCCAAAAAGTAAAAATAATACAGGAAACATTCTCTGATCACACAGCGATAAAGTAAAAACAAAATTAGAGGGAAAAAAAGCCCTTTCCATTTGGTAATGTTAAAAACCTTTCAACTTTAAATAAAAAAATACTACAAATTAAAATTATAGAATTTCTAGGGAAGAAAAAATTTAAAAAGCACTTTAGTCAGAACCTATAGAATACAGTTCAAGATGTGTTGACGGGACAATCCGAATAAATAATAATAAAAATAATAATCTGCATTGAGACAGAGAATATTTATTTCAGTACAAAATGAAAGTAATTATTTAAGCACCTAATATAAAACTAGAAAAAGAACAATAAATGAAAGGAAAATGGGAAGAAGAATTAACAATTTCAAAGAAAAACTTAACACGTTAAGAAATAGAAAAACAGGGGTACTGGGTGGCTCAGTCAGTTAAGCATCTGATTCTTGATTTCAGCTCAGGTCATGATCTCAGGGTCCTGGGATCAAGCCCCACCTTGGCCTCCACGCTCAGTGCAGAGTCGGCCTGGGATTCTCTCTCAACCTCTTCCTCTACCCCTCCCCTTGCTCATGCTCTCTCTCTATTTCTCTCTAAAAAAATAAATAAAATCTTAAAAAAAAAGAAATAGAAAAACAGTAGAAATAATGAATCCAAAAGCTGTTAGAAAATATATGTGCAAGACTTTTATACTGAAAGATAACAAAACACAACTTAGAGAAATTTTAAAGTATCAAATAAATTTAGCGGTATCTTGTGTTCAAGGATTAGACAACTCACCAGCTGTTTAAATGCCAGTGCTGCCCAAATTAATCTATAGATTCGATGAAATCCTAATGAAAATCCTAGCAGCCGATGTTTTATAGAAATTGAATAGGTTTCACTTATATGGATGAAGCAAAATTTATTTAACTATTATCCTCTTGATAGGCATTTCTGTTGGCCTTAGTCAACCTAATCCTCATATTCTTCAATCATGATTCTTCAGTGAGTATCCTTCCTTACACACACATCTTTGCACACATAACACGGGTACCTGTGAGAGATGAATTCTCAGAAGTGGAGTTGCTGGGTTAATTTTTGACATATTACCAAATTGTTTTCCAAAGCTGTGCCAATTTCCATTCCCGCTATTACTAAATTCATTCTTCATCAGATTTTATATGAACTGAATTGTTGACAAAATTTGCTTTATAAACACACTTTGAAAAAATATAAAAGATAAAAAATCTACCTATCTGGTCTCATTTCTAGAAATGTATGTGGCAGTTACTGGATGATGTTCAGCATCTTTGGCCCCATTAAAATGATCAGATTCTTGGTGATCACAGCTTTGTAATATAGCTTGACATTGGGCAATGTGATGCCTCCACCTTTGTTTTTCTTTTTCAACATTTCCTTGGCGATTTGGGGTCTTTTCTGATTCCATACAAATTTGAGGATTGTTTGTTCCAGCACTTTGAAAAATGTCATTGGAATTTTGATCAGGATGGCATTGAAGGTATAGATATATAGACCAATGGAACAGAATAGAGAACCCAGATATGGACCCTCAACTCTATGGTCAAATAATCTTCGATAAAGCAGGAGAAAACATGCGATGGAAAAAATGACAATCTCTTCAATAAATGGTGCTGGGAAAATTGGACAGCCACATGCAGAAGAATGAAACTCAACCATTCTCTAACACCATACACAAAGGTAAACTCAAAATGGATGAAAGACCTCAATGTGAGACAGGAATCCATCAAAATCCTAGAGGAGAACATAAGCCATAACCTCTTTGACATCGGCCACAGCAACTTCTTCCTAGAAACATCTCCAAAGGCAAGGGAAGCAAGGGCAAAAATGAACTATTGGGACTTCATCAAGATAAAAAGCTTCTGCACAGCAAAGGAAACAGGTAACAAAACAAAGAGACAACCCACAGAACGGGAGAAGATATTTGCAAATGGCACTACAGATAAAGGGCTGCTATCCAAGATCTATAAAGAACTTCTCAAACTCAATACCCAAAAAACAAACAATCAAGTCAAAAAATGGGCAGAAGATAGGAAAAGACATTTCTCTGAAGAAGACATACAAATGGTTAACAGACACATGAAAAAATGTTCAGCATCATTAGCCATCGGGGAAATTCAAATCAAAACCACACTGAGATACCACCTTACACCAGTTAGAATGGCAAAAATGGACAGGGAAAGAAACAACAAATGTTGGAGAGGTTGTGGAGAAAGGGGAACCCTCTTACACTGTTGGTGGGAATGCAAGTTGGTACAGCCACTTTGGAAAACAGTGTGGAGGTTCCTCAAAAATTTAAAAATAGAGATACCCTATGACCCAGCAATTGCACTCCTGGGTATTTACCCCCAAAGACACAGATGTAGTGAAAAGAAGGGCCATGTGCACCCCAATGTTCATAGCAGCAATGTCCACAATAGCCAAACTGTGGGAAGAGCCAAGATGCCCTTCAACAGATGAATGGATGAAGAAGATGTGGTCCATATATACGATGGAATATTACTGAGCCATCAGAAAGGATGAATACCCAACATTGGCATCAACATGGATGGAGCTGGAGGAGATTATGCTAAGTGAAATAAGTCAAGCAGAGAAAGTCAATTATCATACGGTTTCACTTACTTGTGGAACATAAGGAAGAGCATGGAGGACATTAGGAGAAGGAAGGGAAAAATGAGGGGGGGACATTGGAGGGGGAGATGAACCATGAGAGACTATGGACTCTGAGAAACAAACTGAGGGTTCTAGAGGGTAGGGGGGTAGGGGGATGGGTTAGCCCGGTGATGGGTATTAAGGAGGGCACGTACTGCATGGAGCACTGGGTGTTATATGAAAACAATGGATCGCGGATCACCACATCAAAAACTAATGATGTATCGTATGGTGACTAACATAACATAATAAAATTTTTTAAAAATGATCAGATTCCAGATTTTATTTTTGAAAGGCAAACTGATAACAGCCATTGGTTGTTTACTACGTTGCTGGAAGCCCAAAGGAAAGGGGTAAATGTCCCTGGCACAGTCTGGGATTACAAAGATCATGCTATGTATTCTTGAGTAGAAATGAGATCACAGCCAGCGAGGAATCAGAAGCCAGTCCTATCACCATGTTCTTGATACAGTGTTTTGGACACAAGCAGTTCCTATCCCTTATGTCCCCTCCCAGCCATGATCGCTCCCTGAAACATTAGCTTTGCACTGCTACCTGCCTCTCTGTCTGCTTGTGGGAAGATTTCATATACATATTTCATTTTTAAATCCCTTCTTGGGCTCTGAAAGAAACTAGAGATTCACTGCAGCCAAAGAGGGGAAGAATATATCAGATTGGGCCCCAGTTGGAGATGAAAAATGCAGGGGGATATCCCACCATCCCCATCCCCTGAGCTCACAGAGAATCACTGAAGCGGCCCTTTCATGGCCCTAGGACACCCATCACTAGCCATACTGAGAATCTGGAGAAACATTTGACAAAATACAGCAATTTGGTTGCAGAGAAAAGTGCAGTGGAAAAATAAATGTTTTCTCACCAGGAAAAGAACACATGAAATGAAATGGAACCTGTGGCGAACAGGGGAAGGGGTACCTGGCGCTGCATGCATAAAGTAATGTTTTGAGGGGCGCCTGGGTGGCTCAGTCGTTAAGCGTCTGCCTTTGGCTCAGGTCATGATCCCGGGGTCCTGGGATCGAGCCCCACGTCTGGCTCCCTGCTCCGCGGGAAGCCTGCTTCTCCCTCTCCCACTCCGCCTGCCTGTGTTCCCTCTCTTGCTGTCTCTCTCTCTCTGTCAAAAAATAAATAAAATCTTTAAAAAAAAGTACTGTTTTGTGTCTTTTCAAATATATATGAATGACATCATATTGTATGCACGCTCTAGCTGATGCTTTTTAAAAATCAATATTGTGTTTTTGAGATCGGTCTAAGTGGATACATGTAGACTTATTTCATTCATTTTTTACTGCTATAGAATATTCCATAAAGGTTTTCTGTATTTTCTTCTAAAAGTCTTAGTTTCTTTCTACATTTAGATATCCCATCCCCCCCCAAGACTTTAGTGTGTATGCACATGGCTTGAGACAGGCTCTGATATTTTTCTGTATGGATTATCCCACCATTTTTAATGGATCATCATTCCCTGAGTGATTCCTTCTACTACCTCTGTCATGCACGAGATTCTTGTGCATACCAGGTCTGTTTCTCCTGGTCATTGATTTGTTATTCCATCAGTCAACACCACACTGGTCTAAATGTTTGATAATAAAATTTGACCTGTTGATCAGAACACCCCTCCTTATTTGCCCTCTTGAAAAGTATTAGTCCTTCTCTTTACTCTTCTATATCAAATTAAGGGTCACATTTTCAAGCTTTTCTCTTATTCTGTTGAAACTTTGATTGTAAATTTACTGAATTTATTTATTACCACTGGAAGAATTGCCACATTTATGATATCAAGTTTTCCCTCACATCAGCATGGGATATCTCCCGATTTATACAGGCCTTCTTTTATATTCTTCTGTAATATTGTCTTATGTAAAGTTCTTACATTTCTTATCCCTAGGTACATTATAATTTTGGTTATCCTTTTGAATATTTATTTTTATTGCTAAAATATGTTAGTGTTACTAATGTCTACATACTGGTTTTGCACCCAGCAACCTTGCTGAACTGAACAAGTTCAATATTTTTCTATAGATTCGCTTAGTTTTCTATTTTAACAATTATATCACCTGCAGATAACGATGAACTTGTTTCTTTCTTTATGCATCTCATATGACTTTTTTATTTTTCTTATCTTGTTGAACTGGCTGGACATTCAGCATATTGCTGAATTGAAGCTACAATAGCAAGCATATTTCTTTTGCCCTTGATTTTAAAGAATATGCTTCCAATTTTCACTATTATCAGGATGACTAAAGGAATCTCATAATTAGCCTTTATCAAGTTATGGAAATTTCTTTCCACTCTTGGTTTATTAAGAGTTTTATTATGAATGGGTATTGGTTTTTATCAATATTTCTATTTCATTAAGATTATCATGTCGTCTTTCATCTGTTAACATAGTAGGTTACATTAATGAATTTTCCAGTCTAGTTTTAATAGTTCCAGCTTGATCATTGCTGGATTCAACTTGCCAGTATTTCATTTGATCTGTCTTGGTAAATGAGGCTGATTTATAATCTTCTCTCATAAATTGTCCCTTTGGGTTGCTTTTCCACCTCTCCGCCTCACTGTCTTCCTTCTGTATTGTCCCCAGAACTCCAAATTCTTCTCTGTTTTGCATAGCAATTCAGGTATCTCCCTCTCCTACAATGTTTCTCAGTAAGTTGTCCAAGGATCTCTATTGGTCCCTAGTCCCTCAGTAGCCTCTATATCATTTGACAGATACAGAAGGAAAAACAATGCAAACCTTTCATGCATAGATAGTTTAAAAATCTGAAATGTAAGATTGATCATAATTTTCATAGAATTTCTGATTTTTTTATGTTCTTAAAAGCAATGTATGTGTTTCAGGGACTGACAGTTCATAGTGGTTAACATGAAGTTAGTCATACATAGTTTATCCTAACTAATATGCTTTATTGTCACCTGACAGTTCCTGTTTACATTTGTTAAACTTGCATTTATCACTGTTACAGTTGAATTGCATAATATCACAGTTCAAAAAAAAATGAATCCTATCAAAAGTGGTTTGCAGAAATACAACAATGGTGATGAAAGTAGAAAAGTAAACCTCACAATATGAAATAAGGTCACAAATAAAAATAATAAATGGACTCTCTCATAAATACAAAGCTTGAATCTGAGACAAGTCATGAGACAGAAGTAAAGAAGTTCTGGAGATGGATAGTGGTCGTGGTTGCACAATATTGCGAATACACTTAATGCCACTGAATTGCATACTTAAAATAGTGACAGCAGGGGCACCTGGGTGGCTCTGTCATTAAGCGTCTGCCTTCGGCTCAGGTCATGATCCCAGGGTCCTGGGATGGAGCCCCACATCGGGCTCCTTGCTCAGCAGGGAGCATGCTTCTCCCTCTCGCACTCCCCCTGCTTGTGTTCCTGCTCTTGCTATCTCTCTCTCCGTCAAATAAATAAATAGAATCTTTTTTAAAAAATGGTGACAGCAGTAAATTTTCTATTATGTATATTTCACCACTTTTGGGGAAAAAAGAAAAGATATGTTGAACTGGTATTGAAGAAGCTCCAGCCATGGGGTCAGCAAGGAAAGGCATCACAATACAAATGAAAGATGCTGCTTCCCAATGTACTACGTTCCTCATTTGTGGAAAACAATGGGGGTCCATAGCATGCCTTCAGATCCTGAATTGCCTTTGAGGGACACAGTGGAAATTGTGAATACAAACTGACTGTGGCAGCTTAGTATGAGTCTCCTCAGCCTACAGGGCTGAGATGAAAGTGAGTATAAGATGCTGCTTTCCCACACTCAGTTGCTGTGACTGGCAAACAGAAAAGGCTTATAGTGTTTAAAATAAGGAATAAAATATTTTTAAATTACCATTTCTGCTAATACACGTAGTGGGTCTCAGTGATACATTCAGGATTTTGAACAGTATGGATCTTTGACTTCCGGGCCTAAACATCAGATTTTTTTCATGATTAGACACCAGGATTTCTTAAAACTGAACAGTGGGGCAAATGGCTTGATGGCTGAGAGTTTGACTTTTTCTCAATACCCAGTGATTTTCTTCCTCCGTCAGGAGTGTCTTTTGCATATTAAAGATCGCATCCAAACATTGCAACAGAACATGAAAAAATACCTTGTGAGCCAAATGCCACCAGAAAGAGGATGTGACTGTCAGCTACTGTCCCCCGAGTTGAGACCTTTAACCCTCCAGCTTCAGGTGGTGCTAAAGCCTCTGCTCACGTCCTCTGGTAAAACACTGAAAATAGTCTTCAGAACTCTCTCCATAATTTCTGGATCTGCACTTGATCTGAAAAGCCAGAAATATCCGTCAAAGCTTCCCAACAACCTATAATTCTGAGTTAAGATTTTCTAATTTAGAAAACATAAAGAGTTGGTGGTGGGGGGGAACCAACAAGATATGAAAGCTGACAGCTCAAGCAGCCATCCAGCCAGATATAGATATCTTCGTGAATAATTTCAAACACTATTTCCCTCTCGCAGATATGAAAAGACATTACTGCTATTCTCTCTTTAATGTGATTTTTACTTTTATATAAGACATACAGGTTTATGATTTAAAGGTCTCAGAGTTCTACAAAAATCCTAACAAAAACAACAATTTCATGCTTCTCATCTCCTCTCCCCTAATCCTGTACTTCCAGAGGCAAATGCTCTCAGCTTTTTTACCTCTTTATTCTGATCCTTCCTCCTCTCTGATAAGATACTCGTACTATATATTTTATTCTTCCACTTTAGATGTTGTCTATTGGCTTTCTGTTATGGAAAAAAAAAGAATTAGGTGCACATACCCACACACAATTCCGCTCACACTTATCTTCATATTGTAGTTATACTATCATTTTGGGTTAGGTAATCAGATGATATGTACGTCTTCTGACTACATACAGCTGTGCCATGCAATGTCCTTTGAGTACATGCTCCTTTTTGCTTTCTCTGGAGTTAATAAAGATCTCATTGCTTCATTTTCTTCATTTTCTCTGTTTTCTATGTCTTTACCCTAATTTTTTCCCAACTCTTCTCCAGAGTTTATTCATTGCTTCAATTTAGTCAAACATATCAGGCTATCCATCAGGTTCCATTTTTCTTGGGGAAATCACTCCTGGAGTCCTCCATCTCCTGACTCAATATGACCTAGGTGTTCTTGAGGCATGATGCACAGCTCTTTTCTGGAGATTTTCCCTTCTCCATTTTCTTTTGGATTCCATTTTCTCTCCCCTGCATCCCCAGATCTTCCTCTTTGTTGGTTACTTTCTTATTTGGGTGGAGCATCCTATGGTAACTTTCTCAGAAGGGTAGATGGAAAGTACATTTCTTGAGACTTGGTATATCTGTAATTGTCTTTATTTTGCCCTCATTATAACAGTTTATCTGGGGGAGAAATTCTATATTAAAAATTATTTTCCTTCAAAAAAAATTTTGAAGGTATTTGTTCCATTGTCTGATACTGTCCAAAGTTGCCATTGAGAAACCTGATGATATTTTGATTCTTAATCCTCTGGATGTAACCTGTGATTTTCACTCCCTCCAAAAAAGTTAGGGTCTTCTGTCTGTGTACAATGTTCTGAAATTTGGTGATGTTATGCCTTGACATTCATTCTTTTTCCTGAACACTTCTGAGTGTTTCTAACTGAATTCTTAGATCCTTTAGTTTGCAGAAATTTTCTTGAATTATTTCTTTGATAATTTTCTCTAGTCTCTCTGTCTATTTCTAGATCTCCTATTGGTCAGACATTGTACCTGCTGGTCTGACTCTCTAGTGTTCATGCTTATAAACTACCTCTCATCATTTTTTTTGGTCTCACTTCCTGTAAGATTTCTTCACCTTTTTTTTCAGCTCTTATATTAATGTTTTATTTTGCTATCACATTTTTCTTTTCAAAAGTTCTGTTTTGTTCCTTGAATAGTCTTTACAGCCTTCTGCTCTTGTTCTATGTATCCCATATCTTCTCATCTCTTAACTCTCTAAAAATATTCATGATGATTTTTTCCTAACTTTTCTTCTGCCCCCTGCATTGTCTCTTGCTTTTCTTTCTTTCCTGTTTGGTTGCTTTGGTCTTTGGTGTTAGAAGCATCCTTCCAATTCCTGATGCTCATTGCCTAGTGGTTCACATTAAGAATACAGCATCTTCTTGGGCTATTAACCTGACTGCCAGGCTTCTAGAAACTAACTGAAAGGCAGAAGGGAGTAGGTGGTGGAGGGTTGCCTGCCCTTCAGTGTATAAAGTGTCCCTTACACTCCTGTTTCAGCATGTAACTCTCCCTCTTGTTCAACTCTCGAAAGAATGAACATCCAATCTATTTCCAGAGCAGAGGAGGCAGTTCTTCACTGAATGGGTTCCTCAGTGAATAGCTGTTTCTTGTAAAGACTTTCAAGCAGTATTCAGCTCCACCTGACAACCTCTCCCAAAACCCCACTTTCAGAAGTGTTTAGTGTCTCTACGTCCTCAGCAGTCCTGCAATGTGGGTTGGCTTGCTTCTGGGAACTCCCCACTTTCCAGCTCAGGTTTTAGCTTTCTTGGGTCTGCTCTCTCAGTTACTACCCATCCATCTGCTTCCTAGTTCCCAAAATGCTGTTGTTGTGTTCTCCATTATCTCCCTCCTACTGGGTTTATGCTTTAAAAAAAATAAAAAAGGAAAAATCCTTCTACTAACATTTAAGAAGGATTTCAGAAAGGATAGAGGTAAATACATATGTTCAATCTGCCATATGTAATCAAGTCTTTCCATTTTTAATACCAGTGTTTATGTTTATGATTTTTAATTTAAAAAATTAACTGTACCCAAAATTATGTGTGCATCTGAATCCCTTTGGTTCTGGAAGGGTAGTTCCCTCTGGCCAGCAGCATTAGCATCAGCTGGGGAATGTGTTAGAAATGCACACTCTTAGGCCCTATGCTTGATTTACTAAATAAGAAACCCTGGGGGTAGAACCCAGAAATCTATGTTTGAACAAGCCCTCCAGGTGGTTCAGATGCTTGCTAGAGTTTGAAAACTCCTGCCATAGGTGACTGAGGGATTCTGAACATTTGAGAAACACTACCTTACTCTCAACCTCAGCTCTAGATCCATCTCTTCACCTCCAAAGCCACAAAGTGCCCAGCAGACTCAAAGGACTGTTTGAGATGACTTCCTCTGGCAAGACCCATCCTCAAGAGAAAATGTTTAGATGTTTTTTTCTTAAATGACACCTAGTTGTTTCCTGCCTTATATGGCTATTAGACTGGGATTCCTGAGTCCAAAAACACTTGCAGACCAAGGATGGTGGGCAAAGAAAAGACAGTTGGAAGTAGAGAAGTTTGGAGAGGAAGGACATAGCAGGGCCTCCACCTCTTTCACATGTCAGCCAACAGCCGGTTGGGAGAGGAGCTTTCAGCTTCCCCCTGGGCAACTCAGCAAACAGGAGCATCCTTGTTCTGAACCTTCTGGTGGTTCTGCACCTACTATTGCCCTCTACCCACGTTTTCAAGCCAAAGATGCTGCCAACTTTCTCAGCTGCACACATCCGTCTCCATCTGTGTGACTTCTCTGAGTTCCCCAGTCTTGCCTCCTTACCTTAACTTCTTCCTTTTCCCCACCTTGCTGATGATCTTTGCACATTTCCCTATGGAGCCATCCTAGTAGCTCCCCTCTGAACTCCCTCTATGGCACAGTTAATACTCCTTTCCCCCTTCCCTCTCAGGTATGTCTTCACTGTCATTTACACCTTTGAAGCCTTGATAAAGATACTGGCAAGAGGATTTTGTCTAAATGAGTTTGCTTACCTGCGAGATCCTTGGAACTGGCTGGATTTTAGTGTCATTACCCTGGCGTGAGTATTTCTCCATGCTGATGTGTATGTCTGCATGGGGCTTCTGGGTGGCTCACAGTCTGAGGATGTTTCCTCATCTCTATCCAGCTTCCTCATATGAAACTGCATGACCTGGGGTTTCCTTGCTTCTAAGTGTTACGTTGATGGTCACTTTAGGATTAGTCCCATACCTTCAGGTAGAAGTCAGAGACCTCAACTCTGAGCTAATAAACAGCCTGTCAAAGTGAGCAGACAAGGCTTAGCCTTGCACCTACCTGACCTGAAGGCCTTTGCCTGAGGAACCAGTGTTTGAGGAGACTTGTTGGCCAAGCCCACATGCTTGAATGCCCATCCATACATGTAGTGCACAGAGCCCTCAGGATCATAATCCATCTTCTCAAAGGGGCCATTTTAAAAACTATTGCAATAATTAAATCAGTGTGTCAGTCTATAGGTGGAAGTGCCACTAGATTTTGTGTCTATTCTGGATCCTTCTTAGGCTCTTATTACCCAAAATTGTCCTTATTTATGCTGCATACATTCCCAGGACCATTTCCTTGCAGAGATACTGACCAACTTCTGGTCCTACAGATACATTGGTGAAGCGACAGATCTCCGAGGGATCTCAGGCCTGCGGACATTCAGAGTTCTTAGAGCTTTAAAGACAGTTTCTGTGATCCCAGGTGAGCTCCTTTAACCATTACATGTTTTCATAGATCATATGCTGGTTTACACAGCCTAATGTCCTACTTTGATTTTTGCAAGAGTCCTATAAAGCTCCAGGGCATAAATTGTTGTCCCCATTTAAAAGACAAAGAAACTGAGGCCCAGACAGTAGAAAACACAATCCCAAGTCCTCACCACTAATGAGGCAAAGTGTCACCTGGAGATCTAGTGTCCCAATTCCTAGGCCAATGCTCTGTGCATAATACCTCATGACATCACCATAATAAATGACAAGAAGGTCATGTCCTCATTTTATGTTCTTGTTGTGGGGTTCAGGCAAAACTCCAGTTGGAGGTTCTCATTTATACCCTAAACTAAAGGTATAAACTTGAATATAAGGAGGAAGAGTGTAGGCAATCCTAGGCTCTTGTGAGTGTCTTTGCCATTTCCATATACCTGAAAGCTTGAGCCTCACTCTTATCTTTGGACCCACAGAGGAGAAAAGAATTGGGCAATTCTTGATTACAAATCAAGATTACAGAATTCAGAAACAAAAGTGTTCCACTAGAGTTTATCTTATCAGGCCTTCAAGACTTCTGTTGGCACCAGTAAATCAGGGATACACCTTACCCCCCACTGGGTTGATGGAAAGGATGGTGAGGCCAGAGACCAGGCAAACCATTGAGACAACTTCCACCTTGTGGCCTGATGGATTATCTCCTTTCCCTTACCCCTGAGAATCCATGCTTTCATCTGGAAAACAAAAACAATCAAGCCATGGGGGAAGTCCTTTCTACCATTCCATGTCTGGCTCTGCAGTGAAGGACTTCTACTGGACAAGCTTCCTCATGAAGAGAGCCATAGCGAGAAGTAGTCAGTGCTGCCACCTGTTATCTCTCTCACCTAGTCTTAGCCAGGAAGACCCTGAGTCTTGTTTATAAGACCTGTCCAGTCCAGACTCCCTCTCCAATCTCATCTCTCTCCTCTACCTGCCTTGTATCTTGTTCCAGAATCTACCTGTGGTTCTACAAATAGTCCTTGCCTTTGCTCATCTCCCAGGCTTTGGCCATGCTGCTTCTCTACTAAGAGAGTTCTTTGTCTCTTCATTCAACTCATACTCATTCCTCAGGCCTTTGCTAAGTTTTGACCTTCTCAAGGAGACTCCCTGGTCTCTCCCAACTTCCTCACATTCCACCCCATCCCATCCCCACCCTAGGCTTCAGTTAGGAGTTGCTTCTATGTGTGCCTACTTGCTCAATAATGCAATGGCATTCCCCCTCAGTTGTTAAACAACCCCACCACATGCCCTTGCCTAGCCCCCTGCTCAGTTCCCAGCCCAAGGACCAACAGAGCTAGTGCACAATAGGTTATTTGTTAACCAAAATGACAAAATGACTGAGATCAGTCTCAGACTGCTTCCCTGTTCAGAGACCTTTCTGCTACTGTGAATCTGCTCTCTGAAAGAAGCTGATATTATTCTCCACAGTTACAAATCCTCCCTCCTTAAACAAGCAGAGACCCCAACTTTACGGCCAGCTGTGCTTGTCCTAATGCCTCTCATGGTCTCATTCTATTGCTGTGTTTGTCTCTCTGTGTCTTTGTGTTTCTGTCTCTCTTTCTCTGTCTCATTCTATCTCCCTTGCATATCTCTCTCTCTCTCAACACACACACTGAGGTCCATGTGTTTCCATCCTCAAGCTGCCTCCTAGGACTGAATCATTATTAGCCTTACAATGATAAGAAATACATCATCTGGGTATGTTGTCTCATTCTTGCAAGGAATAATAATCTCTGTCTCCATCTCAGGGTTATTGCAAGGTTCAAATGGGGAACTATGCTTGGAACTGCCCTAAAGTTTGTAAAGTACCTCACACCTATATGTAGTGAAAGGATATAATGGTTAAGATGCAGGCATGCCAGACATGCAAGTGTGCTCTGTGTGGTACCTCATCCATGTGGGAGTGTTGTTGTCATCTTCCCACAGGACTGAAGGTCATTGTGGGAGCTCTGATCCACTCGGTGAGGAAACTAGCAGATGTGACCATCCTCACTGTCTTCTGCTTGAGTGTCTTTGCCCTGGTGGGTCTACAGCTCTTCAAGGGCAATCTCAAGAACAAATGTGTCAAGAATTGTGCAACTCTCAACGAAACGGGCAATTACTCCTCTTACGGAAAACAAGAGTGGAACTTCTGCCATAGGGACAAAGGTCTGGTTGGCAAGGGTGTGAAGCCCCTGCATACCTATATAGAAATATATTTTCATTCCTCTTTCCAGCTGAAATGCTTCTCCTGAGCTATGTTTTACTTTTGGGTCCCCATTTTCTGTTGTCCAATGTCCCTTTTACAAGAAAATTAACTATAAATCTAGGGGCAAATCATTCTGCTGGGGGAGACTCAGAGCTACAGTCACTGCTCAGCTTTTCTCTTCCCAGATGGGACTTTCCCACTTCCAAATGTCCCAGCATGCCTGCTGAGAGCACATAGCCAAGGGAACACATCTTGCTCAGGCAGAAGACTTAGGAGATGTTGCCTCCACCACATAAGGCTTGAGCAAGAGGGATTCAGAACTATATTCATGGCTTTCATTTCTTCCTTTCTCCTGCAGATTTCTACTATAATAAGCCTGGCACTTCAGATCCCTTACTGTGTGGCAATGGATCTGATGCAGGGTGAGTGCTCAACCCATGACAAAGCACGAATGCCCAGCAGTCCTTTCTCTTTGTCATTATCATTTTCTGGATAGAGACTGGTTTGCAGACCCCAAGGGTGATATAGAAATTAGTAAGTCATGGCTTTTGCCATCCCAGGCTCATGGGGTGGGAGTGTAGGAGTTAGCTTTTGCTATGTAACAAAGAGCCCCAAGGTTTTGTGGCTTACAATACTAGCCATTTATTTAGCTCAGGATTCTGCACATTAGCATGTTGAACTGAGATCAGCCTGGTGTTCTGGCATTGCCTGAGCTTTCCACACATCTGCAAACAATGGACAGATTAGCAGGGGCCAGCTGATCTAGGACAGTCTCAGCTGGGGCAGTTTTTCTGCTCCATGTGGTCTCATCTCCCAGCAGGCTAGCCTGGTCTTGTTCTCAAGGGCAGAGAGAGGGTTCCAAGAGAAAGTGGAAGTGTACAAGGTCTCTTGAGACCTAGGTTCAGAACTGGCACAATGTCACTTTTACTGCATTCTATTGAACAAAGCAAGTCACAGGCCAGTGCAAATCCAAGGGACGGAGAGATAACATTTACCTCTTGACTGGAGGAGTTATGGCAGTTTTATGGCAAAGGGGTATGGATACAGGTAGGAGAAGAGTTGTGGCCATTTTGGCAAATAATCTACCCCAGGAAGGAACTAATATAAATACGTTTTGTGTCAAATGTTCTACATTTAATCACCACAACTCAATCACATGGGTTTTGTTATCCACACATGACAGAGGAAGAAACACGTGCATCAGCCTTTGCCATTTCAAATTCTTCCAGAGGCTAGATACATAACAAATGAGAAGATTAGGCTGGGTGGGAACTAGGCAGTTGATAGTTTGTGCCCCATTTAAAAGGGCCAGCCACTGCTCAGCCCAGCTTTTGGTTGCCACATGGAAATGTGGGTCCACTGCTTCCAGCTCTTCTAACTTTTAGAAAAAGAAAGACAAGAATTCAGATTTTTATGTGAAATCTCCCAACTACAAACATTGGCTACCAATTCCAAAAAAATGTCTACATATTGTGGGCCAAACAAAATATTTCTGCAAGCCAAATTCAGCCTGCAAGCTGCCAATTTTTGAGCTCTGATGCATATACATAAAGATGCTAACCTGTGAAGAAGCAGTGCTATGCTAGAGGCTCCATGGGCTGAAGGGACACAGTGAGGTGATGATGGGAGGCAGTGCAGGAGGTCAGGGAAGGTTTCCTGGAGGTGGTGGTTGAGGTGAGCACTGAAGCACAGGCAGGATGTCTCCAGTTTGGCTGAACAAGAGATCATTTGGATGGAGGCCATTCCAGGTGGCAGAACAGAATGTGAAACAAAGCAAAGGGGTTGATGTCCCCTCAAGCTTGCCTGCTGCTTTGACCACTGGAGCAGGCATGAGCAGAAAGTTCAGGCAACAGATCAGCAAGGCTCATCTTTCCCATCTCCATGTTGGGGGTCTGGAGCCCAAAGCCCATATGACCCCACTCCCTGAATGGCTAACTACCCCCGATTGCCCAAGGGGAGCTGGGTGGGACCTGTATGGAGCTTTGCCTTAATCAGCTCACTAGACAAACAATCTCAGATAGAGCTGAGAATTTGATCAACATAGGGTCCTTGGCCTCTTTCTTCACAAATGCTCTTGGCATTTAGTTCTTTGGTTCAGAGATAGGGCTGTTCTGATGTCGGTTTGCCTTTGACTTAAATCTAAACAAAAGGCCTCCTCAGTGTCTTTTTTCCTGTCCGGATAATGGTATTTCTCATGGCAAGGGCTCCAGGGTAGCCTAAGTGCTATCTGTGGTAAAGTTATGGGGTCCACGCATGGCCCACAACCCAGCTCCAAAATAGGCCAGACATCCTGCTGGGCAGGTCCTGGCCAGGAAATAAGTGTATAAGGCTGGGATGGCAAGGGAGGCCAGCTTAGGGTGATGGGCAGAGGGAGCCCTGAAGGGCATACCGTGAAGATGGAAACTGGGTCCTGTACTGGGCCACACAGAAGCCAGAGCCCTGAGCTAAGGCCCTCACTGACCAGTGGCACTGTGGGAGGAAAGTCCGGGGTCTCACAAGCACTAGGAAACACTTATTGATTTCCAGCATTCTTTCACATGTATTTTTCCAGTCCATTCTTTTGGTCCCTTCAGGTTAAAAATAGCAGGAATTTTAATTTGCAATTTACATATAATATTTACTATGCTGAAGGCACCATGCAAGAAGCTTTGTAGTACCATCTCATTTAATTCTCAGAGCAGTTCATTATTGATGTGTAGCAACTGTAGTGGAGTTTAATGGAAGGCATGGAAATAAGGCTACCCTTGAGTTAACTAGCAAACCTACAGGTAATGTGTTGACTAGCTCCTTTGGAGAGCAAATCAAAAGACTGTCTGTTTTTAAATGTGAGTCTAGAGAGTCTAGGAACTCACAAATCTCCAATCAAGATTGGAGATAGAATTGGTGTTAATTATAGTCAAGTTGCTGGGACCCTAATCAATTGTATGGGTCCCAGGACTGTGTGTTTACATGGATGTCTAGAATAAGGACAGCCCCAGAGACTGGTGTTAGTGGAGGCATGCTGGAGTGGTAGCATCCCGAACTACAAACAAGGTATTACTGTTTTCTCAGCAAAGCCATCCCACTGAGGTAGATGCAAACACCTCACATGCCTTTAGCTTAGAGATACTTCTTGACATCAACTTACTCCCTTATCATGAGAGAGTGAAGAGTCAGTCCAGCACTGCCCACCCCAATACTCACCGTGTGGTCATCTTAAATTTGGCCTTCCTTCATAAGTCAGTCTTCATAGGCTACTTGACAGTTATATTTCTCCTTTTGAATGAATACATTGGCATCTGTGTGGTTTTAGCAACTGACTTCTTTTCTCTGAACCTCAGCTTCCACATCTGTAAGAAAGGATGGTTCAGATGATTAATTTATAGCATTTGTAAAGCACTTAGGAGAAAGAAAGAGGAACACAGTAAGTGCCCAGTAAGTGGAAAGTGTTGTTTTCATTGTTATATATAATTGGTGAATGAACTTGACTAATGTGAGTCCTCCTTGGATGACAGGTTGGCAGATGATGCCAAATGGCTCAGGTTTTAAGTTTGAATTATTGATACTGACTCTCCCTCCCCTGGTGTGAACCGGCAGAGAGTTTGCCGCCTTATGGGATCAGGTCTGGGCAGTCAGCTGGCCTTCCCAGGCCACTACCCTCTGCATGAAACTCTGAAGTGAAAGTATTATCATCCCCATTTAAATGGGCAAGAGGGGGGCACCTAGGTGGCTCAGTCAGTTAAGCGTCTGCCTTCTGCTTAGTTCATGATCTCAGAGTCCTAGGATTGAGGCCCTTGGTAGGGCTCCCTGCTCAGTGGGGAGCCTGCTTCTCCCTCGGACCCTCCCCCCTCTCATGCTCTCTCTCTCTCTCACTCTTTCTCTCAAATAAATAAATAAAATCTTTAGAAAAATAAAATAAAAAACAAAGGAGCAAAAGGAACTGAGCCTTAGAGAGATCAAGGTCATCCAGCTAACAAGAGGGAGGCCAGGCCTTGAGCTCCAATCTTTACTTCAAACCCTATGGTCTTCTTATAGCCTTGGGCTGCCTTGCCCCCAAGAAGCAGGGGGGCTATGCAATTGATGACCTTCTCTATTCTTGCTGCAGCCACTGCCCTCAAGGTTATCTCTGTCTTAAAACATCTGACAACCCAGATTTTAACTACACCAGCTTTGATTCCTTTGCTTGGGCTTTCCTGTCACTGTTCCGCCTCATGACACAGGATTCCTGGGAACGCCTCTACCAGCAGGTATTGATCCGCATGTCCCCCTACAGATTTGTTTGGAAGCTGGGGAGTCAGATGCATGCCTACGTTTTTCCTGGAGGAGCCTGGCAACGTCAGGGGCCCATAAACTCTGGATACAGATCTCCTTTCTCTTGAATCTGCAGACCCTGAGGGCTTCTGGGAAAATGTATATGGTCTTTTTCGTGCTTGTCATCTTCTTGGGGTCTTTCTACCTGGTCAACTTGATCTTGGCTGTGGTCACCATGGCATATGAGGAGCAGAACCAGGCAACAATTGACGAAATTGAAGCCAAGGAGAAGAAGTTCCAAGAGGCCCTTGAGATGCTCCGGAAGGAGCAGGAGGTCTGTGAGGGGTGGATGCTTTGTGAAGTCTGTTGCAGGCTGCAATTCTGGGGCAGAGGTCTGGATGAGCCACTTAGATTAAGGCTGTCATTCTAGGGAATTATAAGAAGATTCATTGTACCTTAAGGACCATCTCAGGTCAGGTTTTCTTTAAAAAGAACCCAACGAAGATCTTGTGCCACTGATTTATTGAGGGGTGCTCTCAGGAAAAGGAGAGAGCAGGAAGTAGGATGGGACAGGAGAAGAATTAAACAAGAAGGTGGCCTCACCTAGAGATGACCTTCAGCCTGATCCCATGGGGAGCTCTGGAGCATGCCTTGTACCGCAAAGTTAGCTGTACCTTGAGGCAAGAGGGTTGGCCTTTTATACCCCCATACCTGCCCCAGCCAAATGTACAGTCAAAGGAAATATTCTACAGAATACTGTAGCTGTGATCCATTAGCAGCTTACACTCAAGCAGCTGAAGATGAGTATACTGACCTGGTAAAATGGATTCGGTCAGGGCATCAGCAGGGCATACTACAAGGTGTGAATGAAAGGGATAACTCAGAGGTGGCTCTTCCTGCCATGCCTCAATCCCACTACCACCCAGGTTCTAATCCTGACCTCCTCTGTTTCAGATACCCTCATCTCTGTGACATCGCATGTGTAAGGGACACATTCATGTTAAGCTCAGTCACATATTGTCGGCTGCAACTGCTGTTCTGTCTCTTCAGGTGCTGGCAGCGCTAGGGATTGACACAGCCTCTCTCCATTCCCACAATGGATCACCTTTAGCCTCCAAAAATGCCAGTGAGAGAAAGCGCAGAATGAGACCAAGGGTGTCAGAGGGCTCCACAGACGACAACAAATCACCCCAATCTGATCCTTACAACCAACGCAGAATGGTAAAAGGCTCAAGTTTGTTCTCTAAAGATTACCCACCTTTGCAGCTGCCATGGACAATGATTGGAGTGGGAAAATGTCTGTAGCAGGGAGACAGTTGGAGGCACAAAGATTAGGAGGATGTTATAGTAATCCAGACAACACACTGACCCCCCACCAAATGGTGGCCTAAACTAGGACGGGGCATTATAAATGTGAAAAAGGGGTGGATTGTGACTTCTTTTCAGTGTAGGGGACAATAAGACTGGAACTGTGGAATGTGGAAAAAGGAGAAAGAAGTCCAAAGTGACTCCCAGTTTCCAGAACTGGGTAATTAGATGGGTAGTGATTCTAAGGCAGGAGCACTGGAGGAAGAACCCAGTTTTGTAGGGAAAGTGGTGAGCCCATATTGGACACACTGACCTTGAGTTGTCCATGGACCTGTGGACATCAAGGGTTAGCTTCCTCCTAACACGCTGATCTGCGATTCTGTCCAAGGTGCTGAAATCATTTACAACCTTTTCTAACCTCATGCCTCAGCCCCCACAACCCAAACTCTCACCTGTTTTTGGCACAGAGGATTCCAGATCCATCTCTGATGCAGTCCAGCCTAGGAAAAACTTCAGTACCTCACTTCAGACCCTGTAACAATTCTGTTCACCACCCAAACCTTCTACATCCTACTCCAAGATTCCCTATACTCACCAAGGTTCCTCCCGCCACCTCACTCTCCCTTGAAAGTCCTGTGTACTCCAAACATGCCCTTTCCAGAGACCTAAGAGATGATAACCCCTTTGTGGAAGAGTAGTTCCCACACTAACAGTATGGAAAAGGGAATCAACATGGCTATTTTTCAGGCCTCCTGACTGTCACTTCCCTCTCAATCTCTTTTCCTATGCTCATCTGAAGGATGTTCTACTTTCTATAACACAGTCTCTGTAGTCCCCAGACTTATGTGTGCCTATATGTGCACAGACATGCTCACATGCACACTGGCCTCAGTGACATACACACTTCAGCATTTATCAGATTCTGTGCCCTTCCCTTCCTTGCTCTGCCTCTTTTGAGCAGCACCTGGCATGCACAGGGTACAGATCAGAAGATGTTTGAAAGAGGATTTGACTAGGGCTCTGACAATCACAGAACAGGATGAATCACAGCTTCCATGTCAATGATACTGTGAATTGGGCTTTAATTCCCCTCATTCAGTCAACCCCACATAGATTAGCACCTTGATGTCCAATAATTGTTTGGTGTGTATGTGCTTCACTCTCCAACTAGATTTACCTTCACGTGGACAAAAGAGGAGCTGTGTCTTGTTAATTCAACAATACTAGGTGCAATGTTGTAAAGAGATAACTAAAACATGGTCCATTTCCCAAGGACTTCCATTTGGTGGAGGAGACAGATATAAAAACTATGTGTTATGTACTATATTAGGGAAACATACATGGTGTTTGGGGGATAGAAGAGATACCCTCTCTTATGGGGGTGGAGGTATATCAGGAAAGGCTGCATGGAGGAGGAGATAATTGAAATGAATAGTAAATAGTGAGTAGGGGTTCCTCCAGTAATTGAGGACTGCAAGAGAGGGGAGGAGGAGTATTTTTCAGGCCTAAAAGAAAACATGTATGTGCAGAGGCAGGGAAGCACTATTTGGGTACGTATTAATGCTCACTAATGGATTGGAATTCATTCAAGAGGGCATCCCCTTCCTCTTTTCCCAGGTGTGTTCATGTAGTAAATAGCCCATAAGCAGTTTTTATATAAAGTCATTTTCTAACCAGCAGCAGTGAGTGAGAGATTGGGGGTAGCAACTAGGAGAGACAGAGCAAGGGTTTCACGGAAACCACAGGACACCAGTTGGTCTGCCTGGATGACACATTTTAAGGCAAGTCTAGTGCTTAGATTCAGAGGTCACTGCCACCATTTGTCAAATAGGTTAATTCTGAAATATTAACTGGTGGCCAGGGAAGCAGTGCCGTCAAATATGGGACCAAAATCTTCTTCTTAGTCTCTTCATTGGTTTGTTTAGTGCCCAACTGCAAATAACTCAGCCATCCCATTTTTAATAAAGATTTGCCAGATCTGCTTCTTTACTGCAAAAGTGGGACTGATTTGTGGATTTTTTATGAGTTCCATACTCCTTGGACATATGTTCTAAGTAAAGAGTGCCCTGTTTATAATACTGAGATTGCAAAGATTGTTGCTGAACAGGATTGGGCTCCAAATAATCAAGAAAGAAGACGTCAGTTCCGTGGGATAGGGGGATAAGTAAACAGGACTCTAATGGACAAGATGTCCCAACTTCAGTAGTTTAGTAAATAAAATTAAGGAAGGGGGAAACATTCAACAGTATGATCAGAGTTTGCTAGGAAGTCAGTGTGTAGATCTTCAGAAATACTTCATATGGCCTAGGACAGAACTGACAACTTGTTATGGTCAAGCTCCCACAGTGGTCATGGGTACTAGCCAACCCAGGCTCCAGCAGCTCTAGGCCTGTGAATTAGCTCCTTTCCTCTGGCAACTGTAAGCCTCACAGTTCCCTCAGCGGGAGATTTTGATGGGAAATGTTTATTGATTTGGAGGAATGGCATTATTCTTCCAGGAAATTAGGCTGTAACTCTCCCTTCAATCTCTCCATTGTTGACTATTCAAAGTTTGCCTCAAGGGATCCTGGAAGCTCATTACATTACAAAGCTCTTGTCTCCTCCTTTGCAACACAAACTCTCACGTTTATATAGGCTGGATCTAATGAATTGCAGAACCTAATTTTCAGACAATAAAGTGCACTTGTTCATTCCACAACCATTTACCAGGCTTGTTCCAGTACTGGTGTGCATAATAGTCTCCTTAGGTCTCAGCTTTACATGTCGAGCAGGGAATTTAAGACAGCTTTGTCCAGCCCTATGGGCAAATGCTGGTAAAGAGCTGATCCTTCTGGGTGACAAGGTTGTCTTCTGATATTTTTGCCCGTCATCACCTATTTGATGATCTTAAGCACCCTATAATCTCTCATCTCTCTTGGCCTTTTCCCAGGCTACATCAAAAATATTCTTCTCCATTCTCTTCCCATGTTTACCTAGAATAACCCTCAGATCTGTGTCTTTAATTTTCTTCTGGAAGTTCATGAGAATAAGGGCAGGGAAATGGGCGTGGGTGGAAGAAGTGTTGAGCTCCAGATTTGCCTATAGGCTCAGCTTCCAGCCTGCCTTTATCTCTTGCTCCTTTGGGGCAATGCCCAGTCTTTCCTAGGCCTCACCTCTGGGAGACGCCGGGCTAGCCATGGCAGTGTGTTCCATTTCCGTGCCCCTTGCCTGGATACCTCATTCCCTGATGGAGTCACAGATGATGGAGTCTTTCCTGGAGACCGTGAGAGCCATCGGGGCTCCATGCTCCTAGGTGGAGGTGCTGGCCAGCAAGGCCCCCTCCTTAGGAGTCCACTGCCTCAACCCTCCAACCCTGGCCCAGGACATGGAGAAGACAGACACTCTACATTGTCCACCGGTGAGCTTGCCCCTGGGGGCATCGAAGTCTCGGTAAGTTTGTCTATGCTCCAGATTCTTGGGCTGCTCTCCAGGTAGAGACCAAGAAACCCTGAGTGTCACCCAGGGAGGGATTGGGTTTACCTGAGGTCAAACAGGTTTTGTGGTTTACTCTGCAGTACATAAATACAAATTATTTTCCAGTTGATCTCCCCCTTTTTTTTTCAGTGTTCCTCTGTCCCCACTCACTATCACTGCTTTAGAGACAGGCCTGCTTGTTCCCTGGATGAATATGAGAAAAATGGAAAGTTCTCTTCTGCCTGTAGCTCTGTGCAAACTATGCTGGTCTTAGCACATGGGATCCAGTGAAATTCTGGGAGTTGCCCTGGACAGATATTAGCAGAAGCAAATTATCCCTTGCTTTACTCAGAGAAGCAATAACTTGCCAAAATGTACAAATTAGGCAACAGCGACTAACTGGCAAGCACTCTTAATAGAATAATGGCAGAGTGTAATGGCAAACCAGGGACTCCTTATTGGATTGTGAGCTGTGATTTAATTTGAGCTCTCCCTTTAGTTTCAGTAATGATGCTTCTAGTGTTTTTCATTTGCCCTCTCTGTCTAGCCAGGGACACAGAGCAGTTTGCAAAAAGACTTGTAAACCGACCATGATATGGCTCTACTGACTTGGACAAGTCCTACCGGGTTACCTTAGCTCCATCTCTGACTGGATGCCATATGATCCCAGCAAGAAACAGATGAACCACTCCAATGGGCAAGTGGGAAGAGTTTATTGAAGTATTTACAGAGGTGTACACTGGGCTCTGAACTAAGGAGGGACAGTGAAGCACTTAGAGATGAGCAATAGTAGGGAGCTGTTACATGCTTAGGCTGAAGAAGTGAGAGGAAGGACCAGAACCAGAACCCAGCAAGAGCTGGGTGGCCCAACAGAACTTGTGAGCCAGGTGGAAGACCATAGCCACTACCCAGCCACAGCCTAGCCGGGAAGAAACCAGGTGACAGCCTACTCCTCTCTCCTTCCAGACTCTGATCTTCTGTCTGTGCCTCCCATTGACCAAGCCTGACCAGAACAGGATGGTGAGGGTGATGCTGCTTGTACAGACCACCCTCCGCAGGCACAGAGCAGGGTAGAGAAGGTGGAGAGTGGGTCTCCAGGAGCCAAAGGAGAATCACCAACACAAAGAGGTGCTTTAACACTCTAGAAAATACCTCATTCAAGAATTTCTCCCTAGATTACCACTCTCCTAGATATTCTGACTTTGATTCATTTTAGTTAAATTACTTGGCTGGTGCAAGATTAACTCTTTAAGCCCTTCTGTGTCACAAGGTTGTGGGTTTCAATCACGGGTGTGCCACTTACCAGCCAAGTCACCTGTAACAAGTTCCTTAAATTCTTCAAGCCCCCAAGTCTCCCATTAAAAAGGTTTCTAAATAGCTGAAGCGTTAAATAGAATCATAAAGTGCCTGCATCGATACACATGTGTCTGACAAATAACAATAGCTGCTAGCATCTCTTGTTGAGTCCTCATGGTTGAAAACTTTCTGAATGTTTTTTATATGTATTAAGGCACTTATTACTGTATACCTATGAGCTTCACCTATGGCAGGTGCTCAATAAATGCTTGTTGGATTTGGATTCTGAATGGTTGTGCAGTGCCAAATCAGCTGCTGTGGGCCCCAGACTTCCCACATCCAAGGTAGTGTGTGACTAAAGTTAGGGGAATGGAACCCAGGTGGAACTTCCAGTGAAGGCCTGAAGAGGGAAGGCTCAAAGGATTGTGTCAGACAACTAACACTGGAGAATCAAGACACACAAATATTCCCTCAGAAAAAAAAGGACTGTGTGGAGTTTAGAACTGGGTTGTATGCTGGGGAGGGAAATGAGCCTATTAGAAAGGTCAAGAAAACCTGTCCTGGAGAGGAAGTCTTTGTGAACCCATATGCACAGCGCAGAAGAAGTCTTAGAATGACTACTTGGTCCACTGTTCCTGCAGCTCGCACTTACCTTGGGTAGAAACCCAAGGTAAGTGAGATAGCCCTCATCCCCACCCTGGTGCCCAGGGACCTGTCCTCAAGCAGGAGTTTGCAGAGTCTCAGGTGAGCCTGGGTTATAGAATTAGCTACAAACCTAGACTCTGCTTGCACCCCCAACTCTGTGTCCTTGTCTTCATGCCTAAGCTCTTACCCCAAGTTCAAGAATCAGCCCCATTTCCCAAAGCACAACTGCAGAGGATCATAGCTTCACCAGGCAACTTGTGACCACACAAGACTGGCCAATAAGAGGCTAAGTGACCTGTCTTTGCCACAGATGACTTCAAGTTGGAGGAATATCCTGACTGTTTGTGTCCCAGCAGGCATTTGATGCAGGACAGAAGAAGACTTTCTTATCAGCAGAATACTTGAATGAACCTTTCCGAGCCCAAAGGGCAATGAGTGTTGTCAGCATCATGACCTCTGTCCTTGAGGGTAAGTACCACTCATTGGAATATCCAGCCACTGTGCTACAATGAGTCTGCATTTGAGCAGCAGAGGAGTTGCCCCAAATCTGTGTCAAAGATGTCACCCATCTGTGTCCTTGGATCCTAAATACTACTCCTTTTTATGCCCTTGGTCCCATTACCCTTTATCAATGTGTTTTTTTAAAAGTATGGATAATTTTTTCAAAAACGATAGAATCCAATGAGTTTTTAATGCCCTAGTTTCATCTCTTGTTCAAATTTACATCTGCTTCATATGTATTCACAAAACTAAATTTGAGAAAGTGATCTGGCAGGCACCAGAGAATTTCAAGCTACTTCAGGTATGCAAGAAATTTTACAGTCCTTAATTTTCAAATACAGCAGAATTATCCTGTCATTTTTCATGGTTGTAACTTTTATGGTTATAGCTTAATTTTTGTCTCAAGCCCCCATTATGCTGAGCATTGGAAGATAATTTAAGTAAATTAATCAGTCAATTTAACTAAATTCTTGTTAATTCAGGGCTCCATCAATCAAATGGGAATCCACTTAGCCTTCTCAGGGATGTGTTCCAATTGCTTACACCAAACCAGGAGCTGGAGGAAGACAGTGGCACTGGTTCAAGGCCACCTGACACTCAAGTTCCCAAAGAGCATGACTGCACCCTCCTTACCCTGAGTATAAAGCCTTGTCTTCTTATCCAGCCTTTATTTTGCCTCAGGGTATGGAAAATATGGCCTTTGTCCTGTCCAGTTACCTGTCTCCCCTAGACAAATTTAACATGTACTGGGCTAAAGGAGGGAGAGGAAGCTTGGATGCTGGTGTGTTTCTAAGAAAGGGCTCTCTGTGTGCTCCCCCACCAGTCCTGGGCTGAATCCTAACTTTGAGGGAGGGTATGACAAAACAAAAAAGGAAACAAACAAAAAAAAGATGTTTGAGGGATTTGAAAACAGAACCAATCTATGCTTTACTTTCTAGGTGAAGCGAGAGGTAGCAAGTCTTAGGAAAAGACCCACATACCCAGCATGGCACAGAAACTGTACAGTAGAGCAGGCAGATAACCCACCTGGGTAGGAAAGACCTGAAGCAGCCCCAGAGAGTGCCCTGTGACCTGCATGGCAGGAGAGTAGCTGGATGATGACCTTGCCCCCACTGAGGGCTGGAGAAGGAAGTGAGTAAGAGGCAAAGAGGGAACAGCCATCTGGGCGGCTCTCCCACCAGAAACCACATGGGAACTACGATGACTCATAAAATACACTTGGCAATGACCAAGGACCAGCTCAACACTCCACTCTTGGTGAACCCTGGGCCCTCCAGAACTCAGACACAACTTAAGAAGGTGAAGTAGTAGCAGACATTGAATTAACTAAAACAAGGTCCCCAGGTTGGGGACTTGCAGTATATATTGAATTCAATCATGGGGGGAAAAACCTGTAAGTTACATTTCTTGCATATGTGAGTTTTTTGTGAAATGTGCACACATTTCGGTAACAACAGTGTGTACATATTATACATATTCTCTCATATTATTTTCCCTCATTAGTCATTATTTAAAAATCACATTTCATTGTAATAATGTCTGTATGCCTAGCATTTTTCATGGCTGTTTAGAATGTAACCATGCTGCTATGCTTGTGATTTTTTATTGGCCAGGTGAGTTGCTTGGATCCTTTTTTCTTTTTGCTATTAGCCATCAAACAGTTAACGTTAAATACAAACAGCTTGCTTTTTCATTTATTCCCCAGAATTATCAAGCTTCCTCCTTTTTTTTTTTTCATTTATTTACTCTTCAACAAGCATTTGTTCAGCACCTACTATATGTCTGGCATTATTCTGGTGCTGGGAAGTCAGTGGTGAACAAGATAGAAGCCTGCACACATGGAATTTACATTCTGGGGACCAGGGTATACAGATAATAAACACAAGTAGATATTTAGGTAGTAATAAGAACCAGGAAAAAAATAAAGTAGGGAAGGAGATGGGGAATAGAGGCCTACAGAGGGGCTATTTCAGATAAGGTAGGTGCAGAAGGCCATTCTCCCTAAGGAGACCAGAAATCTGAATGAAGTAAGGGATTCAGACTTACGAGAACCTAGGGAAGAGAGTTCTAGACAGATGAATGGCAAATGCAATGTATTTTGCAGGAATGAGACAATTTTAAAAATGAGTGTTCCAAACACAGCCCAACTCAGGTAAGAGCAAAAGAGGTCTCAGAATCAATGAGAAACAACAGAGGATAATAGTTAAGAACACAGATCCTGGAGCTAAACTGCCTGGGTTTGCATCCTGGCTCTGCCACATAGGGTAAGCTGTGCAACTTTGGAGCTCCATTAACTGCTCTATGCTTCAATTGCCTCACCTGTAAAATAGTGAAAATGTATTTATCTTGTAATGTTTTTTGAGGATTAAGTGAATTAGCATAAGTAAAGTGCTCAGACCACAACGGGCACTTAGTAAATATTCAGCAGATGTTGGCTATTCTTGTTTACTCAATTGTAAACGAGGGCAGAGATGTGTTTGTTTTGCTCACAGTTAGATTTCCAGTACCTGGAAGAGCAGTGCTTGGCATATGGTAGGCATTCAACAAACAGTTGTTGAATGAATGGTGAATGAGAGTGATACACAAAAGTGACATTTGGGGATGATGCTGATTATAATGACCTGCACTGATAAATAGGAAGAGAATAAGGAATGGTCAGATATCCTGAGGTAGGACAGACTCCCCTCAAGGAAGATGCTGTGTGAATAGACTAGGAAAAGCAGGAGACACACTGACATTTTTGAGAGAATCTGGGTAAAGACAACTTCACATTAGGGCAAAGAGGTCAAAGTTGTTTGAGTGTAGGGCATTCTTCTCTGGCTGGACATAATACACACGACACTCACAGAGTACATGGCACTGTCTGAGTTGTGATAGGATTTACAGAGGCTACCTCTTTGGGAGTGATTGTGCCTGAGAAAGTTTGGCTCAAGCCAATAAGAACTTGGCAATTCACTGAGCTCAGGGTATGTGAACCATCTATGCTTGGCACACAAGCTAAGACTTGACAGTTGTCCAGACCGGAAGACCAGAAGCAGGAGCACAGCAGTAAGTACAACACTGTCTCTGCCTTCATGCTGAGTGGGAGAGAGGGACTTGGAACAAGTTATTACCAGGGTGCTGAGTGTCTTGAAGGAGAAGTGCAGGATGCTAAAGGAAATATGGTAAGTTTAACCTGGAGTTGGGGAAGTATTCCAAGCAGAAAGGACAGCAAAATCTCTGAAGAAGAAAAGAGCATAATATTTGAAGAAATGAAAAATCCTGATATGGCAGGAACACAGAGGGCAAGGAGCAGAGGGGCTCAAAATAAGGCTGGAGAGATGGACCAGGGCCAAACCTACAGAACTTCCTATACCAAATTAAGGATTTTGGACTTCATCCTAAAAGCAGTGAGGTGCCATTAAAGGATTGGAGGCAGGGGAGCTAGATTTGCATTTTGTAAAGGTTACTCCGAATACATGTAGAGAATGGAATTAAGAGGGGAAGAGTGTTGGCAAGGAAACCAGTTGGGAGGAAACCAGCTGAGAGATGGCAGTGCCTGGACTTTGGGGTGGTAGCAGTAGGAGTGTTGGGAAATGGGGGATTAAGAGCTATCTAAGGGACATAAGATTCAGGACTTGGTGGTTCACATGGTTCTGGCATAAGCAACTGAAGGGATACTGGTGCAACAGCTCATAAAAGGAATACTTTAGGGGGATTCACTGGGGAAAGATGAGAGGAAAGATCATAAATTGAGTCTGGGACATAGCGGGTTTCAGGGACCCTTGAGAAATTCAGGTAAGGATTTCCAGTAGGAAGTCAGATTTGCAATAAACGGGTCTAGAACTTAGAAGATGAGGGTGACCTAGAAATACATATTTGAAAGCTGTTTCAATGTAGATGGTAATTTTGGAAAGGTGCAAGTGGATAAAATGACAAGGGAATTGAGTAAGAAGAGAAGACCTGGGGCAGATTTCTAAAGAAATTATAATGTTTAGTGATTGAGCAGAAGAGACAGAGCCAGCAGAGGAAGCTGAGAAGGAATGTTCAGAAATAGGAGAAGACCCAGAAGAATACAACACAGACCCAGGGGTCTGAATTCCTTCAGAAAGAATAGAAAAGTCAAAAGAGGCAATGCTGTAGAAAAATCAAGTAAAATCAAGCCCAAAAAGAGTCCAGGGGCTTTAGTTACAGGGATGTCTTTGGTGATCCAAGAAGTGAGGATTGGCAGAGTAGGGGAAGAGTTGACGAATGGAGGTGTGGTGGGAGGAGAAGGAGATACTGTATATAGACAACTTTTTCAAAAGTTTGTCTGTGAAGGGAAGGAAATAGTAAAACATCACCAGGGTGTAAGTAGCATTGCTTATTTATTTTCTTGTATGGAGTTTTAAAAAAGTATACTTACATGCTAATGGGGAGGATCTATGAGAATGGAAAAGACTGAAGATAAAGGAAAGAGAGAGAATATTCAATAGATTCCTGACGTGGCAGGAAAGGATGCACAAGTGGAGAGTATTAATAGGAGAAATGGCATCTCTAATTGTAGCAGAAGGAAAGGAAGAAATTTCTTTCTGGATTAGCTTTCTGCAGGAGATTCTTTTAGGGGAAGAGCTGTGATCATGTTCCAAGCTAGCAAGTGCATGATTCTCTTAGACTCTGTATCTCCCCAGACATTCAAGATCAGCAATGTGAAGGCTGTTTACAAGGCTGAGTCTTTTCCTGTCCTGCCTCACAGACAGGCGCTTCCTGCCATAATGGCGCATCTGCAAGATTTCTCATGCAACACTGCTTCCTGTGCTTTTTAGTGCCAAAATAGGTCCAGGGAAGTGCTTGCTTTTGTTTCAACTAGAGATTGTTGATTTTGCCCCCAGGATGTGTCAACTGCTTTAGAAAACTATGCTTTGCCAGTTTACATATCTATCATCTCAAGTGTCCTTTCAGAGCATTCTCCTGTACTCTGACTGACCTGTGCTTTATTTGATAACCTTTGCACAGAACTTATGATTTGAGTTCTACAGATGTTTCCTAGTTTCATCAAAAATAGAGTTTGCATTTCTATTTCTCAGGTTTGATGCCTTTAGTGGTTTCTGGAAGCAGAGGGGCAGCACATTCTTTTATTTATTATTTTCAGTTTTGGAGGAATAATTGACAAAACTGTAAGATATTTAAAGTGTATGTTGTGATGATTTGATACATGGATATATTGTGAAAGGATTTCCCTATCTAGGTAATGAACACATCTGTCACACCTCACATATTCATCTTTTTTTTTTTTAAGATTCTACATAGAAGTGATACCGTGTAGTATCAGTATTTACCTTGCTCTGTCTGACTTATTTCACTTGGCATAATGCCCTCAAGTTTGAGGGCAAACTCCAAGATTTCCTTCTTTCTCATGGTTCAATAATATTCCCGTGTTGGGCGGAGGGGTGTGTATGGGTGGGTGGGTGTGTCTCTCATCTTCTTTATCCATTCATCTATTGATGGACACTTAGATTGTTTCCATATCTTGGCTATTGTGAATAAGGCAGCAATAAACATGGGGAGTGCAGATGTCTCTTTGAGATAGTGATTTCGTTTCCTTTGGATATACCCAGATGTGGAATTGCTGGATCACATGGGAGTTCTATTTTTAATGTTTTGAGGAATCTCCATACTGTTTTCCACAGTGGCTACATCAACTTACATCCCCTCCAGCAGTGCACAAGATTCCCTTTTTTCCACATCCTTGCCAACACTTATTATCTCTTGTGTTTTTGATGACAGCCATTCTAACAGGTGTAAAGTTATATCTCATTGTGATTTTAATTGCATTTCCCTGCTGATTCGTGATGTGAGCACCTTTTCATGTACCTGTTGGCCATTTGTATGTCTTCTTTGGAAAAAATATCTATTCAGTTCCTTTGCCCATTTAAAAATCAGGTTATTTGTTTTTCTGCTACTGATTTGTAGGAGTTATTTGTATATTTTAGATATTAACTCTTTATCAGATAAGCGGCATGCAAATATTTTCTCTCATTCCATAAGCTGCCTTTTCCTTTTGTTGATGGTTTGCTTTGCTGTGCAGAAGCTTTTTAGTTTGATGTTATTCTATGTGTTTACATTTGCTTAGATGACTTGCTTTTGGTATCAAATCCACAAAATCATTGCCAAGAATTTGCATTTCTATTTCTCGGTCTCCTGGATGCTTTTGTTGATTTCTGGAAGTAGAAAGAGCAGCACATTCTTTGTTCCATTATTTTAAATAAAATCTCTTTATCAAATTTTTATTTAGAACATTTTTGTTTGAATAGGCAATATGTTTTTTTTTTAAGGTTTTATTTATTTATTTGACAGAGAGAGACACAGCGAGAGAGGGAACACAAGCAGGGGGAGTGGGAGAGGGAGAAGCAGGCTTCCCGTGGAGCAAGGAGCCTGATGCGGGGCTTGATCCAAGGACCCTGGGATCATGACCTGAGCCGAAAGCAGATGCTTAATGACTGAGCCACCCAGGCGCCCCTGAATAGGCAATATGTTATACAGGTTTTAAAACATACTAAAGGACATATAAAAAAGGGGAAATATTCCTCTGTCTATCCAACTCTCCTCTCCAGAAACATGTCCAAACCAGTTGTTTTGTGTTTCCTCCCAAAAATATTCTATTATGTTCAATCAAAAAATATATAGTCTTTCTTCTCCCTTGCAAATGGTAGCATATCATATATGCTATTCTGTGCCATAATTTTTTTCTATGAATATATTTTGAAAACCATTCCACGTAAGTACCCTTATACTTTCCATTAACTGTTAGTATTATGTTGTATAGACATACCATAATTTAGTTAGCCATTTCCTTCTTGATGGGAAGTAAATTCTGCAGTCAATACATCTCTTTCTACATGTACTATAGGTTAAATGCCTCGAAGTGAAATTGCTTTGTCATAGGGGGTAAGCATTTTTAGTTTTGAGCAATGGATGTTCTGCATAAATATATCAACTTTCACCCACCCAAGCAATGCGTGATACTGGCTTTCAATCCACATCCTCCCAAACACAATTTTCAACTGTCTTATCTTTGTTAATCTGTTCTATGAAATAATATCTTCTTATTTTGCATTTACCTCATTTTGAGTATTATTGGACATCTTTTCAAATATTTATAAGCCACTTGAATTTTCCCTTTAGAAACTGTGTAATCATTTTTCTATTGGTTTGGTCTTTTTCTCATTGATTTTTAAGAGTTCTTACATATTAATGAAATGAGCATTTTGTCTATGACATGAGCCACCGTTATTTTTCTCAGTTAATTTTTTACTTTATTTGACAAAATGTTTTGAAGATTTTTAAGGCTTACAAGGATTATAAGTCATTACAACAGTGTGATAGTAAAAATAAATAGTTTGATCTATGGAAGAGAAATGGACACTTGCTTATGAAAGTATATGGGCCTATATGGAAATAACTTATGACCAAAATGAAATTTCAAATCCTTTGGAAAATGAGATATTATGCAATATACAGTGTGGATGTAAATAACCAGAGGTTTGAAAAAAATAAACTGGATCAATATCTTAATCCTTACTCAAAATAAACTCCAAATGCACTAAAATTTTAAGGGAAAGGTAAAGCTACAAAAGAACTAGAAGAAAATGTGAATAGGTATTTTTTTAAATCTTGAGGTAAGAATAGCTTATATGCAAGGCATGAAAGCAAGAAAACACAAAGAACAATGCAGATAAATTTGACTACACACAATTTTTTAATTTACTTCTGGGAAAATAAAACAGCAAAATTTGGGAGCATATATTTATTTGTATAAATTCCTTTCTTTTGAAAAAATATATATAGCAAAAAAATTCAAATACTACAGATGCATATACAATGCAAACTATGTCTCTCTCCTACTAAAGATTCTTGCTGCTCCCCAGGATCCTAGTGCACTCTCAGTTTCTCTTGTATCCTTCATGCAATATTCTATGCATTCACACACACACACACACACACACACACACACATCACATCACATCACATATATATAGTTTTTTTTTTACATCTCCATAGATAAATCTGTCTCATCTTTTTTCATAATGGACTTTATCAGTTGTTTCTATTATTATTATTATTATTTAGATTTTATTTATTTGACACAGAGATAGAGAGCATAAGTAGGCAGAGTGGCAGGCAGAGGGAGAAGCAGACACCCCGCTGATCAGGGAACCCAATGCGGGGCTCGATCCCAGGACCCTGGGATCACGACCTGAGCTGAAGGCAGACGTTTAACTGACTGAGCCACCCAGGCGCCCCAGTTGTTTCTATTATTATTATTATATTATTCTTATAAACAATGGACATCATCTTTCCTTGCCACGTGGTCTGGTATATCTGCAGAGTGCATATCTTACAGGGGAATTTATAGATAGACCTAAAGCTACATAGTTGCCCTCTGTTGAGGACACATCCACATGGAGATTTAGTGGAAGCAGCTAGAGATGAGCCTGGTACTTAAGGAAAAGATCAGAAACTCGACATATAATCTGGGGGCAGATAGCATAGGGACAGGTTTTTTAAGATTGGGATTACCTAGAGAGAGAAAAAAAGAAATATCAAGGAAAGAATGCTTGAATCTCTAACATTCAGAGACAGGAAAAGGAGAGACAGGAACTTAAATTGAGAAGAAGCAGTCACTGATATGGGAGAAAAACCAAGAGGTTGTGATGTCTTGGAAGATAGACAAGGGATTTCAAGGAGAGCATTACAAATTCTGTCCAATGCTGTGAGAGGCAGAGTAAGGGGATAACTAGAAATTGATAATTTGAGTGTGGAAGAGGTAAAAGCCTGATTCCAGGGGTCAGGGAGGGAACAGAAGTGAGAAAGTTAAGTGTAGAAAACTCTTACAAGGAATTTTGCTGTGAAGGGGACAGTAGATGAAGAATAACAAGGGTTCCAGGGAGATCTTTTGAAGAGATACACTTAAAGCATGTTCATGTGCTGATGGGAATAGTCTAGAGGGCAGAGAAAGGGGATGACAGAGGCCTTGAGCAGGTACACAGGTAAGAGTAGAGTGAGCTCATGTGCTGGGCAGGATACAGAACATGGGAATGGACTTGTAGATTCCTTGGAGACTCAGTGAAAGGAAGAAGGGGAAGTTCTTTTGTGAGTGATTCTATATTCTGAGGGAAATCAAAAGGAGCTGGTCAGCAAAGAGAGAGTAGATAGGGGGAAGTTGGAGGGGAGAGAGGAAATGAGAAATGTTAGTCTGGAAGACTGAAGAAGTGGACTGAAATGGAGAAACAGCAGGATTTCTGGATTGTGACAAACTGGGGCTCATGAATTGCTAGTGGGACCAGTCAGCATGGTTGTATAGTTTTTCTATATAGTTTTCTATACAACCAGGTTTACATAGTTGGGTGTAGGTGCAGAGGGGTCTGCATGTTCAGGGGAGAAGAGGAGTGGAGAAGGGCAAAGGAACTGAGGGTGTCTGCAAGGGGGTATATGGAGGGGTGGACGTGAAATCTAAGCCAGGTAAACTGAGAACTAAGAACATGATGTATAGGTGATGGGCAATTAAAAAGTGTAGGGTCCATGTTTTGGGGGACTAAATGGGGACAGAGATTGGGCTGCACTTGCTGGACTGAAGGAGCTCAGAAAGTAGGAAATGGTCATCAGAGCAGGGTGCTGGGGTGGAGACTACAAGTGGTATTAGTATTGACAAGGTCTAGGGGATGAACAGGGGATGGGAGTCTGAGGGGATACATGGCTGACAGCTGTCATCGACCACATCTGTGATACAGAATTCGAGGAGTCTGAATGGAGGTGCCCACCCTGCTTGACCAGCTTGGCTCAGAAGTATCTGATCTGGGAGTGCTGCCCCATGTGGGTGAAGCTCAAGATGCTTCTCTTTGGAATTGTGACAGACCCCTTTGCAGAGCTCACCATCACCTTGTGCATTGTGGTGAACACAGTCTTCATGGCCATGGAGCACCACGGCATGAGCGCCGCCTTCGAAGCCATGCTCCACATAGGCAACATTGTGAGTACACTGGCAGCCTTGGCCCAGCTGTCATGGAGGGGGGACTTTGGGTGGGTTGGCAGCGTGCCTTCATTCACTGGAGTGTTGATACAGCTAGCTGAGAGCAGAGGGGTGGTGTTGGACATGTGGTGGCACTGAGAGCAGGAAGTCAAGTCTGGAGAGCCAGGCTAAGCTGGTGCAAATTGCTTTTGGACAAACCAGCACAGGGAAATGGACTTAGAGAGTCCTGACTGAGGGGCAGCTAGCTCCCTCTTTATAGAACTTAGGTCAGGCCCTTGAATTCTCTGGATCTCAGCTGCCTCTATGTTGAAATTAGGATAAATGTCACTTCCCCACCTAAAGACAGCCTATGAACTTGAAGAGTTTCCTCCTAGTTCTATTGCTTTTATGACTGCAAAACACAGTGGTGGTGGTTTTTCAATGATGTCATTTAAGGGCAGACAAAGTGGGGGTGGGGCGGGGAAGACAATTGGGAGGGAGGGAACATGGAAATGTTGCTGTTGTAACAAAAGCACCAGGGAGTCCAAACTTTTCTTTTGTATCTGGTTTGGACAGTATGCTACTTTAAGTTGTCCTCCATTATTTCTTTTTAGTATTATTTGCTTTTAAAGATAAAACCCATACTGGACTTCACTACACGGTAAGCAGAAGCTAAGAAGGTCGGGATCCTGCCTCCATGTCCCCTGCAGAGTCCACCCCACTAGAGGTGGCCTGTTTGGTCTGCCAGGATCGTCCCTCTCTTCCAACTCCGATAGGCTATAGACTTAGGTAGAAGGAAGAGTCTCAGGGGAAATGTGACTACTCTTCCCTAGAAACCTCCCGTTCTCCCAGAATCCAGTGATGTGAAGAGGATTCCAGCAGATCCTGGGACACTATGGAACCAGCATAGCATGCCTTATGTTTTGGCAGCACCTGGGCTGAGAGGCCACGTTCTATTTAAAGTTGATATGAAGAGGGGAAGTGGAAAGAGAAGGAAGAGTCTATTTTCAAGAAGTCAGCATAGACCACAGAGGGTCTTATGGAAGAGACCTCAAAGCTCACACTCTCATTTTATAGCTGGAGAAGTTGTAACAAGAAAGGAAAAAGGCCTTTACCATTGGGACAGAGCATAGTGCCATGTTTTAAAAAGAAAGCAAGAAAGGCAGGCAGAGTTTGGTGCTTTTTAAGTGTTATCTTTACGACACAACAATGCTATGAGGCTATCACCACTCTCACAGCCCAAAGAGGGCACTGAGACTAAGAGAGATTGAGTATCCTGCCCAAGATGGCACAGCCTGTGATGATGGAGCCAGTTGACCCAGGTCTCAGTAGGACACAGGACCTCAGCGCTACCCTACCACACCTCACTTATCTACAAAGGGCACTCTGTGCATGCTCTTTGAATTACACAGTTGCAGTCTGTGGTATTAGGCAGATCACTTAAACTCCCAGCCTTTCCTTCTCTGTAAACCACCTCTGTTTCCCAGGCTGGTGAGAGGCTTTGCTAAGAGCAAATGAGAGAATAGCACCCAACCCTTCTTCCTTACTTGTCTCCTTTCCCTGCTACTTTTCCCGTGACCTGAGCCTGGGCTTGACCTCTCTCAGTGTCAGAATCCTGTCCTGTTTAAGACAAACTAAAGACACTCAGAGCTGAAAGAATCTTAGAATTTATTATTATTGTTCTAGTTTAACAGCTATTATTTATTAATGAGTTACTATTGGCCAGGACCTTTGCTGAGAATTGCATATGCATTATCTCATATTATGCCCATTATACAGATGAGGAAATTGACTTGTGTCTGCTTTCACAAGCTCAGACATGGCTAAGTTGGATTTTTATCTGGGTCTGTGTTGCCCTACAATCCAAGGTTTTTTTAAATAACTGAACCAGATTGACTTCTCATTTAGATAATTACATAATAATTATTATCCTAATGATTATCCATCTCTACCACCATTCATATGAAAACACTGAAGCATGGGTTCTTTTTTTTTAATAAGATAACTTTAATATTCAGATTGGAAAATGTTAAGAATTGATATTAAGTAGTATGTGCAAGTAATAGGAAAATGAACATGCTTGTGCATTACTGATGGGAACATAGATCAGTAGCACCTTTTAGGAAAGCATTATGGCATTGTCAATTAAATTTTAAATTTACACACCAATTATTCCCATTCTAAGTGTCTTTAGAAATACACAAATGTGTCTACCAGGATATTCTTTTTTTAAAATTTGTTATTGTTATGTTAATCACCATACATTACATCATTAGTTTTGGATGTAGTGTTCCATGATTCATTGTTTGTGCGTAACACCCAGTGCTCCACGCGGAACGTGCCCTCTTCAATACCCATCACCAGGCTAACCCATCCCCCCACCCCCCTCCCCTCTAGAACCCTCAGTTTGTTTTTCAGAGTTCATTGCCTCTCATGGTTCGTCTCCCCCTCTGATTCCCCCCGCCTTCATCCTTCCCCTCCTGCTATCTTCTTCTTTTTTTTTTTCTTAACATATATTGCATTATTTGTTTCAGAGGAACAGATCTGTGATTCAACAGTCTTGCACAATTCACAGCACTCGCCATAGCACATACCCTCCCCAATGTCTATCACCCAGCCACCCCATCCCTCCCACCCCCCCACCACTCCAGCAACCCTCAGTTTGTTTCCTGAGATTAAGAATTCCTCGTATCAGTGAGGTCATATGATACATGTCTTTCTCTGATTGACTTATTTCCCTCAGCATAACACCCTCCAGTTCCATCCACGTCGTTGAAGCATGGGTTCTAATGCATATCTCCTAAGCACTGGTCCAGAGATTTCTCTATGCTGTCATGCTGAGTGTTCCCATCCCCAGTCCTTCAAGAGCCCACAGAGTATACAGAAACTGAATAAAAACAAAATAAAATTATTTGTTATTTTATTTTTAAAGTAGACATTACCCTGTTGCCCTATTTGTTATTACCCCCTGGCCCCACAGACCCTGCTGAGATGGATCCTTGTTTCCAACCACAGGTCTTTACTGTGTTTTTCACTGCTGAAATGGTCTTCAAAATCATTGCCTTCGACCCCTACTATTACTTCCAGAAGAGATGGAACATCTTTGACAGCATCATTGTCACTGTGAGCCTGATAGAGCTGGGTGCGGCCAAGAAGGGGAGCCTGTCAGTGCTGCGGACATTCCGCTTGGTAATGTTCTGTCTTGGCAACTTGGGGAGACTCCTTCCACATTCAGGGAGCCACACCCCTCAGAACAGATACTGTCCTTTGGGAACCTCACCAGCCAGCAAACTCTTCCTCTCCTGTCCCTGTGCAGGAAGCTGGAGACTTGATCCTTTCTACTTACTCAAAGTGGGGGCATGCCTTCTCATTTCTGGGCCTGGGACCCTTCATCTGCACCCTCCTGTTCTCTTATCAAATAACAATAACAATGATAATCATAGCAGCTATTGTTTCTTGAGCACTGACAATGTGTCAGGCACAGTGCTAACCCCTTGACATAACATGGCATGGCTTGTTAGCGTGGGCTAATGACCATCCTCAGTATTCTCTCAGTGCCAACTAGGGTCCAGTGTCCAGCTTTGGAAAGAGAGGACAGAGTGAAGGAGAGAATGCCCAGCAATCTCATCAGGTCCACTTCTAGGCCAGAAAGTCTGCTTGGGGCCTGTGGGAGCCACAAAGCAGCACTGAGCTCCCCGAGTTGGTTTACCTGCAGGGGGTGGCAAACTCAAAGGCCTGCAGGAATCAAGCAGGTAATGACATAAAGCCAGCCAAGCAAGAGATCTTGGCCCTGGATATTTGTCCCACGTACACAGGTAGGCAGACCCAACACAGAGCATGACTCCAGAGAGAGGCATTTACACAGGAGTCAGGGTGACTTATGCCAAAGAGGTGGCCCTATCCATCATTGTCATAGTTTGCAACTTTTCATGAGAAACAAGAAATCCAGATTTTAATACTGGCTACTAATCCAATTTTTAAAAAGGCACTCTAAAAGCCAAAATGAAGCACATCCTGGGACACATTTGTGTCATAGACCACCAGTTAGTGAAATCTGTCTGAGATGATGTCTTTCATTGTCCTATGGAGAGAAGGGCATAGTGGGCCTACAGGGCCCTTTACCCGTAACTTGGAAACTTGAGAAGATAGGAATTAAAACACTTTTTTTAGTGTTTTCGAAGGACAGATTTTTAGAAGGACATTTTTAGAAGGACAGATTTCTCTAAATATCTAGAAAACGATGTCAAGAGCCAGGCCACCAGTTGATGGTCTGGGTAAGACACCCATGCACAAACTTTGAGGGAGCAGGATTCCATACTCCCTATGCCCTGGGAGGGCCTGATGTTAGTTTCCTACTAAAATATGAACATTTTTGGCACACTTGGAGAAATACAAGCTTGGTGTTTCAAGTCTACATGCTTCTTTTGCCAATTCCATGAAGCCTGTATTCTCAAACAACCACAAATTGACAGGTTTACTCCATAGCCTAGGCCTACAGAATTCTCCAGGCACCTGCCCCTCTACCCCCACCTTCCTGATCCTGACATGCTGCTCATCTCACCATTCCCTAACTATGGCCACCAACCCCATGCTTTCCTGGGGGCCTTCAGTCCTCCTCCTCCACCATCTCCCCATTTCTCATTACCTGACTTAGATACCATGCTTCATCAGTATTACTATACCCTTGAAAGAAACTCAACTACCTTTTGGCTCTAGCCCTTCACATTTGGCAAAACCCTAGCAAATATTGAAGTTGAAACCAAATATTCCCTCTGTCTATCATTCTATCCCAAAGCCCAGCATGTAGTAGGAACTCAATAAACACTGTTGACTGAAAGAAAGGAGGAAAAAAAGGAAAGAAGGAAGAAATGAAAATTCTGTGTCTTCTTTCTTGCTTTTTGCTCCCTCTCAAAGTAACGTTGCCTAACTTCCCATTGTTGAAATCCTGGCTCCATGCATCCACTGGTCTGTCCGTGTAGCTATACCACATGTCTTAAATACTGCCATTACCTTGAGGGTGTCTGTGTTTGTAAGACAAGTAACCCATCTTGTTTTACTTCTTCAAGAATATCTCGGCCCCTGCACCTCCATATATTCATTTTAGAATAAACATGCCAAGTTACATCCCCCACATACACACAAAACTATTGTTCTTTCTATTGGGACTATAATAATTTATACATCAATTTGGGAAGAAACACAACCTTTACATTATGTAGTCTTCTGACCTATGAAAAGAGCACACTTTCCGTTTTTTTAATCTTTCAATAGTTGTATAATCTCTCCCTAAAGTTTTATAATTTTTTCCATAAGGAATTTTCTCCATCTTTTGTTAGATTTATTCCTAGATATTCCCTAGTTCATTATGCTATTATAAATGAAATCTCTTTTTAAATGTCCTTTACTGAGTGTTGTTTTTTTTTTGCTAACATTTTGCTACTTAGTACTTTTGTATCCAGAAATTTCTTATTAATTCTGATTTATCTATATAATCTCTTAAATTTTTTAACACAATCATATCATATGCAAATAGTGAGTTTTGTTTCTTTTTTTCTAATGCTTATAACATTTGGTTCTTTTAACTACACTATTGTGATGATTAGGATGTCCAGCATACTGTTGAAAGGAAGTGTGAATAGCAGACATCCTTGCTGATGTTTTCCTGATCTTAAAGAGAATGCTTTCAATATTTCACCGAGTCTAATTTTTTTTTTAAAGATAAAAAAGAAACCTTATCGGTTTAGGAAATTCTCTTTTGTTAAGAATATTCATCATGAATGGATGTTTAATTTTATCAGACAATTGTCCTGCATGTATTAAGATAATCAAATGATTTTTGTACAATGGAAGATTCAGTTTGCTTATAATTTGCTTAAAATTTTTTCATCTGTATTGATGAGTAATATTTGGCTTGTAATTTTCCTTCCTACGTTGCACTTGCCAGGTGTTAGCATCTAGGTATCAAGGTTGTGCTAATTTCCATAAAAAGAGGTGACAAGTAGTCCTCTTCCTCTACCCCCAGTCTTTGGGTAAGATTGGAATTACTTATTCCTTATAGGGTTAGTAGAATTCACCAATGAGGCCATTTGAGGTCAAGATTTTTCATGACTGACTTAATTTTCTTACTGGCTGTGGGACTAGTCAGGTTTTCTGTTTCTCAAATTGGTTTTGGTAAGTTATCTTTTTCTAAAAATTTCCCTTATCTAAATTTTCAAGTTTCTTGGCATAAAGTCGTGTATGCTATGCCATTATATTTTAAGGGTCTATATCACCTGCACTTATGTTACCTTTTTTTCTTTAAAAATGCTGATTTGTGTTTTCTCTCATCTGTTCTTATTAGCCTTGCCAAAGGTCCTCAATTTAATTAGTCTTTTCAAGGAACCAACTTTTAGCTCATTGGTCTCCTCTCCTTCATTGATTTTTTCTATTTCAAGTAATCCTGCATCTTATCTTAATTACATCCTCCATCCTACATATTTTACGCTTTTCTAACTTCTTAAGATGGAATTTTCAACCTATTTTCCTTTCCAATATATTCATTGAAGACTTCATTTCCTTCTAAGAAATGCTTTAATGTGTAGAATTTTCCTTATTGTTTGGGTCTAAATATTTTCTAATTTCAAATTTGATTTCTTCTTTGACTCAAAGGTTAATTAGAAGCACGGTTTTTAATTTCTGGTTATTTTATGCCATCGAGTTCTAGCTTAATTTTATTATAGTCAGAGAACATACACTGCATGTTTAATGTTTTGAAATTTATTGTAATGTTCTTTTGACCTAGCATGTTGAAAATGTTCCTTATTCACTTGAAAAGGTGTCTTCTGTGGTTGTACGGTACAATACTCTCTGCATATATCCATCGGGTAAAGAAAGTTCATTGTGTGGTCCAAATATTCCAAATCCCTGATTATTTTTGTCTGCCTGTTCTAGCAATTACTGAGATGGTAGTGTATAAAAATATCTCCCACTATGATTATGGCATGGTCTGTTTCTCCTTATGGTTCTATCTTGAGGCTGTGTTATTAGATGCATACATATTTTAAGTTGTTATATCTTCCCTGTAAAGTGAAACTTTTATCAGTAAGGATTGACCTTCTTTCTCCCTAAAAATGCTTTGTGCCTTAAAAAAAATCTCAACTGCTTCATATTAATTAAATAACCCTGTTTTCCTTTGATATAGAATTTGCATGATGTATCTTTATCCATCTTTTTCTTGAGAACTTTGTATATATTTAGGATTTTTGTATAAGTCTTGTAAATAGCATACAGTCAGATTTTGGATTCTTATTTACTTCTGACAATCCAATCTTTGTCTTTTAACCAAAACATTTAGCCCACTTACTTTATTGTGAATACTGATATGTTTGGATTTGTGTCTATCATTATATTTTGGGGTTTCTATTTGCTTCATCTGTCCTAGTATTTTTGTATTCTCTTCTTCAATTATTTTTTTAAGATTTTATTTATTTATTTATTTGAGAGAGAGAGCGAGAGCATAAGCAGTGGTGGTGGGGGAGACAGAGGGAGAGGGAGAAGCAGGCTCCCTGCTGGGCTTGGTCCCAGGACCCTGGAATTATGAAATGAGCTGAAGGCAGACGCTTAACCAACTGAGTCACCCAGGCGCCCCCTCTCTTCCTCAATTCCTGATTTATTTTGGACTGTTTATTTTTCCTGTTCCATTTTTCTCCTTTATTGGTTTGCAAACCTCTCTGCTTTTATTCTTTGAGTGGTTACCTTAGGGATTATTTAATTAAAGTCAAAAGTTAGCTAAGACCTTTACTTTCCAAGACCACTTTTCACTCCAGTTATCCCTTCCCAACTTACTACTGTGCTAAGCATTTTAATTTTATCTTGCTTTTAAAAAGCTATATGATTTAATCAATCATAAATAATTCCCAACTTACTATTATGTTAAGTATTTTAATTTTATCTTGTTTAAAAAAAGCTATGTGACTTAATCGATGATAAATAATTCTAGCTGTTGTACAAATAATCCCCAAAAGTCCATAGCTTAACCCAGTCAAGGTTTATTTCTCACTCATGCCATCTTCTGGTGCAAGCCAGTCAGCTCCAGGTGGGACTCTCAAGAAGTGACGTTGCCACATCCAAGGAAGGTCTGTACATTCTTCGAAGCTTGCCTCCTGCTTGTGGAAACATGGCCAAGACTAGTCTTCAGCTTTAAACAGTCAAAGGCTCTTTCAATCAGGGCTCATGGTTTCTTTTGCAATGCAATTCCTTCAAAACTTAGGTGGCTTCAGACCTTTCTGTGGTCTGTGACAAAGTTCTCAATTCCTCTTTTTTTCTTTGCTTTCTCATCCCCATGCCTTTCTCTTTAAACTAGTGACTCTCAAATGGTGGTTAGGGCATTTAGAGAACCTTTGCTAAGATTTGCTTCATTTCAATTGAAAGATTTAATTGGTCTTCAATACTTAAAGACTTAATCCTATTGCTTAACTGATTGGGATCTAAAACAGTATACTTTCCTAAAACTTCAAGGCTCTAAATTTCTGGATTCTATTTCCTTTTATTTCTTATTAATCAGCCAAATATTCTCCAAGCTCATCTCTTTCTTGTAACAGCTTGACAGATGTAACCATCTACATCTGACCCACAGTACTAAGGTTCTGTTTTATAAACCCTTCCCCTAGGGCTACTGGCCCACAAGGCTCATGATCAGCCCCAGAATTATCACAGGCAATAGTTCTGCCATTGCAACACAGATCAGCACTTTTCTTCTTACATCAGTTTTCTTGTTGTCCACAACATGACCACTAAGCCAGTGCCACACATTTGATGTCTTGGAATGGCAACAGCTCTTTTCAATGTACCAGTTTCTACATTACTCAAGATAAGTACAACTAGTTACTGTGACAATCTCTACATCTGTGAGTTGACATAATATAGGTTTCTGTTTCACAACATATTCAGTGCTGGTTGGGAAGTTCTCCTGGAGTGTCTGCTCCATGGAGTGACTCAGGGATTCAGGATGATATGATGTCACCATCTTCAATGGGTGACCTCTACAGTGGCCGTGGGAGGGGATGAGAAAGTGCATTGGTGTTTTATGGCTATGCCTGAAAGTAGCATATACTACTTCTGTCTCCATCTGCACTCCATTAGCCAGAATCCAATAACATGACCTCAACTATTTGCAATTAAAGGTGGAAAACAGTCTTCCTTTGTGTCTGAGAGGAGCAGAAGTGAATGGTGACCATATAGTCAGTCTCTGCCATGCCCCATGAGACTTTATTGTTGTATCCACTCAATGCTTATTTAGATTAACCCTCATGCTTAGCACATCCTTGCTTTTTTTACATTCTTGCATGTGATACTTTCCCTCTGCCTGAAGTAGATTTTTTAGAGTTTCTTTAAGTGAAGGTCTTCTGGCAGGAACCTCTCTCAGTTTCATTTGTCTGAAATTTGCCATTCAGTTTGCTTTTGTCTTTAAGAGCAATTTCTAATGAATGTAAAGAAAGTTGATAGTTCTTAGTTACTTTATCTCAGTTCATTGAAGATATTATTTATTCCACAGTGTTCTAGCCTCTATTGTTGCTGATGAGCAATCAGCTTTCAATTTAACTGTTGTTCTTTTCTCTCTGGATGCTTTTAAAATCTTCTCTTTGTCTTTGCTGTTCTATGATCTCATTAGCATGTGTCTAGGTATGGGTTTATTTATTTTTTCATTTTAATGCTTAAAATTCTTCGATTTCTTGAATCTACAGATTTGTGATTTTCTTCAGTTCCAGAAAGTCCCTAGACATTCTATGGGCAAACCTAGACTCCATACCACTCTTTTTCTTCTCTTGCACTTTTATTAGATGTATATTAAACTCTCCCACTCTATTCTCTGTGTTCTTATGTCTTTTTGATATTTTCCATCTATATTTTTCTGGCTACCTGCTGGATAATTTCTTCTGATATATCTTCAATTCATTAATTCTTTCCTAAACTGTATCACATCTGATGTGAAACTCCTCCATAGAGTTTTTTAATGTTGTATTATATTTTTCATTTCTAGAAATTCTATTTAGTTATTTTTCAAAACTTATTATTATTTATAGTTTCTTGTTCTCTTCACATATCTTCCAGTTTGTGTTTTATTTCTTTAAGCATATTATATCTAATTATACTGTTATCTCTGGCTAATAATTTTATTACCTAAGGAAATTGAATGGCAGTTTCCACATACACATCCTGGATCTCAGTCCCTCGTGATGACTCATTATTATGTATTTGTTTGTTTTACTGCAACTCATAGACACTTTTGGGTGGGGGTGCTTTGAGACCTGGGATGCAGGCTGGTTTCTTCAGAAAGTATTTGCATTCACTTTGGCAAGGCACTTTGTAGGTTTGCTCTAAATTAAATTCTTACGTTGAAATAACTTAGTAATGTGAATTCTAGCCAAAATCCTGTGTGAGCACCACTTTGGGGTCCAAATTCTCAGTGTCAGTTTCCCACCCTCTACCTGGACCAGACATTTAATTTTCCTGGCATTCTCCTGGTTTTATTTCTGGTTTGTCTTTACATGGAAGTTAGAGCTCTTTGGGATCTAGTCTTAAAGGGGGGAGAAATTCCTGTTAGACCTTCTACCTTAGACAGGCCCTGAGATAAGTTTCCTGCTCTCCATGCTTCATGAGACCATTAAAACCTATGCTAGATTCACTTGGTTTTGCAAATGTCTTCAGAGAAAATGCCAGCTTCAACAATCTGTTTATATATCTGAATTCCCATATTTATTTAATTTCTGGCTAAAGAATTTACTTACTTTATTGATAGATCATTAACACAACTTACATTTTATTATCCAGCATTTTTAAAGACTTTATGTATTTATTTGATAGAGAGAAAGCTAAAGACAGAGCATAAGCAGAGGGGGAGGGGCAAAAGGAGGGAGACAAGCAGACTCCCTGCTGAGCAGGGAGCCCAACGTGGGGCTCAATTCCAGGACCCTCGGATCAGGACCTGAGCCAAAAGCAGACACTTAACTGACTGAGCACCCCAGGCACCCCTATCCAGCATTTTTAATAACTTTTTGATGGAAAGGAAAACCCAAGGGGGATCCAGTATAGTCTACCATATTACCCTCTGTATTGATATTTGTCATAAGGCCCACTTCATCACCAAGTGGTGACCTCCCCAGGAGAGGACAGACTTACCTTTAGACTTACTTTTCATTCTATTCTAAAAGCAAAGCATCTTAATTAAGGTAAGTTGAAAATATAAAGAAAAGCTTAACTCTAAGATTCGAGATATTTGGATATATTTCCATACAAATATGTCCATGCTACCAACTTGGTTTATTTCCTTCCAGTCTTTTCCCCTCTAAATAGAAGTTTTTGTATTATGAGATTCACTACAGAAATGGTTAATTAAATGCGAAGCAATATTCAGCAGCATATAAAAGCAACAATTTATAAATCTTATGTGATATTATAAAGAAGTTCTTTTTGAGGTGCCCCTGGGTGACTCAGTTGATTAAGCATCTGCCTTTGGCTCAGGTCATGATCCCAGGGTCCTGGGATCCAGCCCCGAATCAGGCTCCCTGCTCAGCAGGGAGTCTGCTTCTCCCTCTCCCTCTGCCTCTCTCCCCAGCTTGTGCTCTCTCTCTCTCTCTCACTCACTCTCTCTCAAATAAATAAATAAAATCTTAGAAAAAAAAAGAAAGTCAATTTGATGTAATGTTAAGCTGGGCAAAGTGTAGAGAAAGCAATTGCATGGGGGTGGAGGTGAGATTCTCGGGAATCATGGACGCATGTGGGGCTGCTCTCCTGGACCACTCACTCTAGGCACCAACAAGAGCCAGACAGCTCATTCGGGGACTCTACAGCAGGCACTCTGTAACTGTGTGTTGACTGATAGCTAACACTAGGGGCCCCCAAGCCCAGATATCTCTAGAACAGCAAGTAAAGGGACCTTGTTCTCTTGCCTTCTGTAAAGACAATAAAAGAATTCATAGAGGACCATTCGATTCATGCCCTCTAATGACAATTACACACAACTTACTTGCAGTTTAACCTAAGCTTAGTTATGGACAATAAATTGCTACCTAACAGGACTCTAATATTAATTTCTAAACTCCCCACCCCCACCCCAACTAACTTAAGGAACCAGTGGAAACTTCTATTCGATTAAGGCAAGAGTCAAGGCCTGGTCCTTTGCTTATGGCCAGTGAGCATGCCCATGTGTCCCTCATTGTCCCTAGTCGTGCCCCACAAGGGCCCTACTCCAGTCTCTGCCTTTGTACTTGTCCAGAGTTTACTGTGAAAGTGGAAACCTGTAGCAATGATATTGCTAAGGAAACTGGCATTCTCCCAATACCCTCCACAAAACGGCTCCATCTAGTTTCCAACGCTCAGTGTTTGTTTGGGCTTATGTGCTGCCTCTATGTTTAGTCTACGAAACTGGTGTCTTAGACTCTGCTTCCAGTATGAGGAGAATAACTTCCAGGTTGGGTCTAAGGTGAACATAGACCATTGCACGCCCCCTACCCCACCATCACAAAGAGAGGTGGGAATGGAACTTCCTGTATAAGAGGATTAAACCTCCCTTGGGGCTTACTGCTGTGTGACTTCTAAACCTACTGTTGCTCTGTTCTGTTCAGCATTGCATCTTAACCCCTAGGCCAGAGCCACACTCCTGTTAGGTGCTCCATAAATACCCATGACAGCAGAACCCAGATATTTCTTTCTAACAAATTAAAGAACCACATAAATGTATTTTTGTAAATGTCTACACGTTTATATGCATAGGGCTTATGCTCCCTTGTGGGACTTAGCACGTTCGGGTTTATAATGAAGGCTCTTTGGATCTTTGCCTATTCTTCGTAACTAAGCCATTAGTTCCATGAGGGCAGGAGGCCACATATCTCTCTCCGTACACCTCACAGGTTCACACAGAGCCAGGCACATGCGTGGCTGACATTCAATGACGTGAGTAGTTTGGTTGGCCAACTAAACAAACATGTGAATCCTGGGTCCATGAAATCATATACTTGCCATTTCAGAGTTGGTGGTGGCAGCAGAAGCTGTCCGTGGCCCCAAGATGAGAAATGCCCTAAGATATGATTCACCAATACCTCTCAAATACAGTGGGTCCTGATCTCCCTGCAGAAGGCTAAGCTTACTTCCGGTCAAAAGCAGGTCATTCTCATTTATTTGTGAGTTCCATCATACCCCCATAGAACAGGCCAACATTCAGGAAGCCTGTGGCTACAGAATAGAATACATAAGGCAAGACCACCACCCCACTATAAAACTCCTGACCGCCACAGTTGTTGAAGCATGTTGGTACATGAGGACCCACAGAAGGCTGGTCATATCTTTGAGTAACTGATGACAGAAAGAAAGGTCTCAAAAAGCAGCTTCCTGGGAGCTCCCCCATCTTAATGAAATGAGCTGCCTTGTGCTCCTCCCTGACCCTCGGTTTCAGGTCAAGACTGGAGATGAAAGGTGATGAAAACTGCAGCCAGGATGTGACAGTCTCTGTTTCTCTGCAGCTGCGGGTCTTCAAGCTGGCCAAGTCTTGGCCAACCTTAAACACGCTCATCAAGATCATCGGGAACTCGGTGGGGGCACTGGGGAACCTCACCATCATCCTGGCCATCATTGTCTTTGTCTTCGCTCTGGTGGGCAAGCAGTTACTCGGGGATAACTACCGGGACAACCGGCATAATATCTCTGCACCCAACGAAGAATGGCCGCGATGGCACATGCACGACTTCTTCCACTCCTTCCTCATTGTCTTCCGGATCCTGTGTGGAGAGTGGATTGAGAACATGTGGGCCTGCATGGAAGTTGGCCAGAAATCTATATGCCTCATCCTTTTCTTGACAGTGATGGTGCTAGGGAACCTGGTGGTAAGTGCTGAGCCCCCCTGAGGGCACTGTCTTGGGGGCCATGGAGGAGACTTCTGGGTTATTCTAAAAAGCTTTGAGGTTGCACATTTTTATGCCCCCATCATGCCTCCTGGACCGTAAGTCTTCAAACTTTGCAAAGTCATGTGGGGCATGTTCTAAGAACTGTCCCTTGGGAGGTTACCTGACTTGCTGGCATGAGCACATAGGAGAGGGGTGGAAAGACCTGTTTAGAATCCCAGCTCTACCACTAGTAAGGCTGGAAGACCTAGCACAAGAGACAATCTCCTCCAGCTTTAATTTCCTTAAAATCAAGAAAATAGTGCTTGCTCATAGGCTTACCCAGGGAATTAAATTACAGGAGATGACATATGCAAATTGCCTAGGCCACAGCAGGAACTCAGTAAATGTTAGCTGTTAGTTGTTGAAGAAAAATTTCCTTCCCCACTCTAGGGGGTCTCAGAAGATATTTTTCTCTAGGGGCATGAAAGCTGACTGGTTTCTCTAAGTGACACAGGTCTTAGCTATGAGCAGGAGGGTGGGCACGATGGGACAAGATGAAAGAGAGAAGCTGGGTCATGGACAACATCCAATGCCACAGCGTCAATAACAAAATCCACTCCCACATTTGGGGGAGCCCCAATTGGCCCAGCACCCCTTCTCTATCCTAGTTGGCCTCTTGCCCTCAGCTTACCCCCACCCACTGTGGTTCTGGGCACTCTTGCTATACCAGCGCTGGCTACTGTAGGGGGACATATGGACCCTCAGAAGCCCCTTTCCTACTGCCCTGAAAGTCAACCAACTTGGATTCTTTTCCTGTAAGAGTTTTACAGACACAAGAAAGCTAAACCAGGAGAGATGAAATAACAAATTCAGACTTTTCAGTCTTTCCCACCCAGTTCATTGGAGCCAGAGATACCTTTCCCCCCCATTCCTGAGTTAGGGGGTTAACAGAAGATCCTTTCTTCCAGGCTGAGCTCAGCATGCCTGCAGAGCTACAGGGGCTCCTAACCCTCAGGCAGGAAGTTTCCCTTTCTGAGCACTTTTACAGCCCTCAGGTAGTTTCCTCTTCACAGCCATTCCAGAAGGGAGGGAGTCCCCACTCCCTGCTCATGGGGGAAGAATATGAAGTTGGAAACAGCAAGGAGATTGCCCAGGATCCCAGAGTGAGGAAAAGAACCCAGGACTTTGGCAGATGACAGTGGTCCCAGGGCAGACCCATATGTATTCCTCTCCGTTATCCCTGAATGTCCTTGGTTCGGCAGGGGTGATCCTTCTCTATGGCAGAAAATGTGCTTCCAAGCCTCGTCCACATGAGGCAGGTCACTTGGGACATCCCCAAGACTCCCCTCAGTGGCTCTCAAAATGTCCATTCCCCCAAGAGGGAAAGCACTTTGGGTGGGCAGGGAGAGGCCCAGGTGTGGTGGTCCTGCCCTCCAGCTGCCAACCTGGCAGACTATGGAGGGACTCAGTTCGTTGGTCGAGCCATCTTTGCTTCCACTCCTTCTCTCCAGGTGCTCAACCTGTTCATCGCCCTGCTGTTGAACTCCTTCAGCGCCGACAACCTTGCAGCTCCAGATGAAGATGGGGAGGTGAACAACCTGCAGGTCGCCCTGGCACGGATCCAGGCTTTTGGCCATCGTACCAGGAAGGCCATTCGCAGCTTCTTCACCAGGCCTTGCCTGCTGCCCTGGCCCAAGACAGAACCCCAGCTGGTGGTGAAGCTCCCACTCTCCAGCTCCAAAGCTGAGAACCACATTGCTGCTGGTGCAGCTGTGGGGAGCCCTGGAGGGCTTCCAGTGTCCAGAAGCCCCAGGGATGACCACAACGATTTCATCACCAATCCTAACATATGGGTCTCTGTGCCCATTGCCGAAGGTGAATCTGACCTCGATGACCTGGAGGAGGATGGTGAAGAGGAACCTCGGAGCTCCCAGCAGGAAGTGATCCCTCAAGGGCAGGTGAGAGTCCTCTCATGGGACAGCCTCAGGGCTGGAGTGACAGGGGCAGAAGGGAAAGTAGAATAAGGAGGTTTTCCAACGTCAGGACTGGCATAGCCTTGATGAGCCCCAGGCAAGCCAAGCACAGGAGCACTTGATGTCAGGAAGCAAATAGCATGCCAAGCTTTCTGGGGGAGGTGGCATTTGAGCAGGGCCTAGAAAAAAGGGTCAGAATTCCCCAGGCAAGCAGAGACCAGGGGCAGCACCTTAGTCCCAGGCCATTTTGACGTTCTTGGGATTGTCTTTCACACAACTGCCCCACTTACTTTGCCCAGCTCGGGCTCTGTGCCTAAGATGCTAACGAGACTCCTCTAAGAACTAACAAGACTCCTCTAAGAACAGATGTTGTCCAAGAACGAGATTTATCTGATCTTCATCAGAAGCCTAGGGAGTCCTGCTCATTAGGTGACTCCTTTATCCAGCTTTTCCTAACAAAGGGTGTCACAGGGAAATGACACTTGTTCTTTTTGGCACCAAAGAACTTAAAGCACATTTAAGCCTTTTGGTAATATACATATTTTTAAATACTTTGTACAGTTCCCTACTACCTTAAGCTGATATATCAACCCTCTTTGATCTCTTCTTGGTACCTCAGGGCATGCACTTCTGCACAGTATGGGAAGGCAGGGGTTCCCGGGAGGTCTGGAGACAGGCAGGGCTGCTGGCCAGGCCACTAAGTGGCTTCAGACAGCTGTGCTTTGAGTCTGTAGCTCTACCACAGCCTTCTCCCCCTGCAGCTGTCACTTCTCTTGTGTCCCAGCAGCTGCTATTATCAGCTGCCATATTTTACATGCCTTTGTATGGGTGACAGCCGAGGGCAGGGCGTCACCATCCCCAGAATAAAGGACATGAACTCTGTGTTGACTGTCTCCACTCAGAGGCATTTTCAGTTACTTTGGGGTTCTTGGAGGACTTCAGATGGCCAAGTTTGCTACCACTCTGACCTCTGGACAAGTAATAATGGTCATGGCTAACATCTATTGAGCCAAGCACTTCATGCCAAGTGTTTTACAAGCATCCATATATTTAGTCATCAAAATCACTGAATAAAGTAGATCTTGCCTTCTCAATTTTGCAGGTGGGAAAAATGGAGATCAGGTTGAATGTATTTACCTAAATCCACATAGCTTGTAAGGAATGGAGCCAAGAATTAAACAGATCTGGTTATAGAGACTCCAGGCTCACTTCCCACAAGCGTGTGTGTGTGCATGCATGTACATATGTTGCAGAGATTAGGTCCTTAGCTCTGGCAGACTATGAGGGGCAAGATGTCTTCAAACTGAGAAGCAGTCAACTGAGGGTGGGCACAGGTGCCCAGATGGGACCCTCTCTCACTAGCAGGAGCAGCTGCAGCAAGTTGGGAGGTCTGAGGGCCACCTGGCACCCAGGAGCCCAGGCTCTGGAATGTCCTCTGAGGCCCTGGCTTCCCACGCAGGTGAGAAGTGGAAAGACGAGGCTGCTGTCCAGGCCCCTGCAGAGGTAGGTATGTGAGCTTCCAGGAGAGGCTGAACAGCCTGCCAGACCCTGCCCGGTGGGATGGTAGGGGCTGGCGGATGGGGCTGCTCAGAAAATGATGTTTCAGAATGCAGTCAACCACATAACCTCACGTCTCATTGTGAGTAGTGTTAAGGTCCGTCCTAACCTCCGGGCTGGTCAGCACAATTTCACTGGAAAGAAGGTGGTTCCACAAGTTGGGGGTAGGGGTTGATGAGGACGAGAGCCTCCACCTCTCTGAGTCTCCTTGTCTTCGTCTCTGAAACTGAATGGTAATGCCTACCTGGTAGGATTCTTTTGAAGCTTAAATGAGATGCTGCTTGTCAAGTGTTCTGTTCTTGCCTGAGATGGAATAAGTGCCCAGAATATGACAGCCAAGCAAAAAGGGAACAAAAGACAATGTGAGCGGAGAAAGTATATTTCTGAGCCAGCAGATGAAAGTCAGAGTCGCTCGGGGGTGAGGAGGTCTTCCCTGTGACTCCCCCCGCCCCCACTCTCTTTTGTCCACATCCTAAATCCTTTTTTCCAGCCCAAAACATTCTGGTGCTCTGGAGAGGCAGTCTGTGTGAGTACTGTACTGACAGCCTTACACAGAGCGGGCAGGAAGCAAAACTGGGGTTTAGGAGTGTCTCACAAGAGCTAAAAGGAAACTTGGTGGTTTCATTACAAATCTTTGAAGAAAACAAGCTACAGGGAAGAGGCATCAAGAAAGATTTAGCATTGTTAATACCACGGCATTAAATTCAGGAATTGAACTTGACACCTAGCCTCTGAGAGCTGACGCCGTGACAGGCACCGGGCTGGGCAAAGATAGGGAAGACATCATTCATGCCCAAAGTTATCACGCCCTTCAGCTTGAGGAATGTCAGCCTCTGGCTGTGTGCCCCTGGGCAGGGATGACCACAGCAGGGTGAGAGGAGAGGGTGGGCTGAGAAGGGGTTGGGGGACCCTGGGGTGAACAGAAACCGCTTGGTTCCTGCTGGGCGAGGATTGCCACCTTCTACACATGGACATCATGTTTCCTTCAGAGCATTCTCAGGATTCCCCTGGCTAGTCGTCTCTACTCGGTGTTTTCAGTACACAGCTGCTGGGTACTGGTTTTGGTTTTGGTTTGGTTTTGTATTTTTTTGTCCACGACCCTGGCCAGGCAGAGAAGGGCCTGACAGTGACAGATGGGGACCCACCCCACCATTTGGGTCCATTAGCCGAGCTATCGGGTTTACTAATATGAGAGCAGCTTCAACTCCTAATTGAATTCATCTGGAGACATTACAGGGTTGGAGCTGCCAGGAGGGCAGCAGGGCTCCTGCAACATTGCTCCGTGATTAAATATTCAGGCCCAGTGAATGCCACGAGTCTTTATGGGGGTAATTATGGTGTCTCGGGCCCTCGCCAGCACTCCATCAGGGGCCTGGAGGTTTAAAGCCTCGCACAGCTAAACCTCTGGGGCTCCGTAGAGAGCATCACTGTTCTGGGCCTCAGCTGGCGAGGCACCAAACACACAAGGATCACTGTGGGGGGCTGGGGGTGGGGCCCGGCCCTGACGGGCTCTCCCTGCATGTTGAAGCCCTTGGCCGGGCAGACCTGTAGAGACCGTGTGCAGACTCACTGGGCCCCTCAGAGAGCCGAGTTCACTGCCCTGGGCTTCTGCCCTGCAGGGAGGGGATGAGACAAGCTCCTCAGAAGGCAGCACAGTGGACTGCCTGGATCCTGAGGAGATCCTGAGGAAGATCCCTGAGCTGGCAAACGGCCTTGAAGAACCAGATGACTGCTTCACCGAAGGTAAAGCGGCGACCACAGGCCTCCTCACGCTGACCTTCCTTTGGGCTGGAATCCCGCTCAACAAAACAAGCTCTCATCCGGGCACCTGTGTGTCCAGGGCCCTGGCCTGGGGTCCACGGGAGACAGACACACAGGGCCCCTTGCTGCCTCCTCCCCAAGCCAGAGGGGCCGGCATCAGACACAAACAGCACGCTTCCAGCAGCCGAGCAGGGCCACGTCAGACGCGGCCACCAGGGCTGGGCCTTCCTCCTCATGCTAGAAAACACCTCAGACTTAAAAACCAGGCCTCTTGAGGCTGAACAGGATAAAGGTGAACACTCTTGTTTGGAGACATAAAGGATGCAGAGGAGGGCCAGGCCACACCTGTGTCCCTCAGTCTTTGGTGTAGCTCTGAAAGGCAGAACAACCATCCATGGCCATGGCACCCTGAACGCACCCCACCTTGTCCTAAAGGCACAACATACATCTTAGTCTGTTTTCCCTCCATGTTTAGAATAGAGAGGCACATTGTGTTCTCACTAGATCTGCCTGCAATAAGGGGATATACATAGAGTTCACACTAGGAAAGTCATTGTGGCTTCAATACTAAAAAATCTATACATTAAAAAGCAACTAACTCTTCCTTGAGTTTCCAGTACTACACAACCCAGGGCTGGACTGGACCCAGGCCCCATCCCAGCCATGCGGTGGCCTCTCAAGTGAGCAAGGACTCAGGACATAGCCCCTCAGACAGCACTAGGCCCAGACCGCACAGCTTGTCAGGCTTCCAGAAATGGGTGGGTATAGAACAGGGGTCACCCATATCCTCTCCAAGAAGGACGATAATCGGGGAGGAGTTGAGAGTGGGGGAGACCAATGGTAGGGAAGAACACCCGAAGGGCAGGATCGAGAGGCTACCTGAGAGGGGTGCAGCTTCTCTCATATTCCAGAGATTTCCTTTCCTATGGAGTGGCAAATAGGTTTCCCAGCAGAGTGCTTTCCCGGCAGGGCTAGAGCAAAAATGCTCCTCCCTCCCCAGGGGGACATCCCTCGCCATCAGTCACCTCTCCCCACAGGCTGTCTTCACCACTGTCCCTGCTGTAAAATGGACGCCAGCAAGTTCCCATGGGCCATGGGCTGGCAGGTGCGCAAGGCCTGCTACCGCATTGTGGAACACAGCTGGTTTGAGAGCTTCATCATCTTCATGATCCTGCTCAGCAGTGGGTCTCTGGTAAGGGGAGGTGGGGTCCCTACCCCAAAGCCCTCCAGATCGCGTCTCGCACAATCCCAAGGCCCTGGAGCTGGAGCAATGAGCTCCCCTGAGTCCTAGCCTGAAAGCCCCCAGCCGACGGCCGGCAGGAGATCTACAGGCCAGCACACGGGCTCTACTTAGCAGCAGGGGAGGGTAGGTTCTTGTGGTCCCGTGTCCCCGCCTGCTAAACCTGGCTGCAAGTATTTCAAGCGGTGAGGGCATGCTTCCCACTTTATAGATGGGGAAACTGACACTCAAAGGGCCTGAGGCATTTGTCCATGTTTACCCAGCTTGTCAGCAGCAAAACCTACCTCTGCCCTCATTTGATCCCAAAGCCCTGGGCTTTCTACCCCCTGGCCTCCCAAACACTGGCCTTCTTTGAAGGCCCAGTGCAAAGACTGCCATCCTTCTGTCTTATCAAGCCACTTGCAAAGGCTATTACTCGTTCAAAGCTCACAGCAAATCATTGTATCAGCACTTCTCAAAATGTAATTACCTGGGGAGCTTGTTAAAAGGCAGATTCTGAATCAGATCTGGGGTGGGGCCTGAGAATTGGCATTTCCAACAAGCTCCAAAGACCACACTTTAAATAACAAGGCCTTACAGGCATAGAAATTCTGACTTAGGAGCCACTTCCTTAGCCCCTTGCTGAATGGTCAGCTTTGTAGGACAAGGAAGGATGCTTCTGATTGCGCCATGGCTTATGCTCCCTGCACAATCTCAACTAATCTTCCCAGTGGACCAAGGCAGCTGTAGACACAGGAAGGGACTCATCATCCCCAGTTGTCTGCCTCTTATGGGATGAGGAAGGCACAGCCCAAAGACATGAAGGGGCCTGCCTGGGGTCCCAACTAATTAGTTAAAAGGAAGACGAGAAGCCCTCACTCCTGACTCATGGCTCCAAGTGTTTTCACTTGTTTTGCTCTTCATGTGTCATTTACTCCCTAAAAACAATCTACTGGATATCTGGCCACCTACTTAAACACCAGATTTCCCAGGAAGGGTGCCCAAACCGCTCCGTGTATGGCCCACATGATCTGGGGTGGGGGTGGCCAGGCGGGCAATGGCACTAGGCCAAGGGCGAAGAGAGTCTCTGGGAACAGGGCTGCTCTGCCACCAAGGGGGAGGGGGAAGGGGGTGGCAGCATCTGAAGGGGCCCACTGCTGGGCAGAGGGCGGCGATTGTCCCCAGCCCTAACTGGCTCTGTATAGCTCTGGTGCTCCGGGCACATCGCCAGGCAAGAGGGGGCTGGGTGCTGATTTCTCCCTCCCCTCCCCTCTTTCCTGTCCTGCTTGATGAGGACAATAGTCCCATCTGCTGTTGACAAGGTGCTTCCCTCATTACCTCCTCCTCTCCTGTCTTTCCCCATGGGCCTCCTCTCCTCATTTCTCTTCTCCATGCTCCCCTGCTCCTTCCTTTCTCTCTGTTCCCCTACTCCACTCACCCCAGCTGCTCCCCTCCCTCCCAGCAGGGGGCACAGATCCGGCACCAGCTGCTGGGCCCTCACCTCCCCATCTCCTTCCCCAAGGGACTGAACAGGCTGGCACCAAATTTAGTCTTCCTTATGCTTTTTACTTTGAGTACTTTAAAAAAAAAAAAAAACATGAGTTTTCATCTGACAAAGTAAAGTGCAAGAAAAAAAAACCTTGGAAATTATGGGAAGATGCAAAGAAAAAATATCACCCATTTTCCTATCACTCAAAGAGAATCTCACTTTGAAAACATTTTGGTATACTTCCTTCCCATCTTTCTTATGCATATAATACATAAATATTACAAAACTGAAACCACATTTATGCATTCTGTAATTTCTCAGTAAATTCTCACAGTAAATATACTCCTACTATCTGACTTAGCCACTGCAGTGCGTTCCATTACGAGAATGCACCACCATTTATGTAAATAATGCCGGTGTTTCCTTCAAATAAGCATTGAATAGCCTGTGTCGACTCCTTTGAGGACATTCGCTTCTTTCCTGTCTTGGGTCTGATTAGAAGCAGAATCTGAAGCAGGGATTCTTGGGCAAGCTGCTTGTGGAGGGCGTGCTCTGAGTTGGAGCCTGTGAGGGAGGCAGGACCAGGAGAGGACCGGCTGCTAAAAGATGCAGATCCCACGAAGTCCACCTCAGCCTGATGTTGCAGGACTATGGAGCATAAAGACTGTCACAGAGCGGTCCCACCTTGAGGCAAAGGGGGCAGTCACTGGCTACGGCTGCCCCCAGACCAGGCATTTAACCTCCTAGGCATTTCTGCAGGTGGAGGCAGTTCCCCTCAGCTCAGGGAGGTCCTCAGGAAAAGGGGGCATCCGCCAGCTGATAGCAGCTAACATCGCAGCAGCTGGGGGATAGCTCCCTGGCCCCTCCAAGGGCATCTGGGGGGGGGGGGCACTAAGAACATCCAGGGTCCTTAGGCTAAATTTGTGAAGGTGGAATTGCTGGGTTCCTGAAACCTTTGAGTCCTCTTGCCAAATTGGTCTTCCAAAAGACTGGACTGGTTTTGAGCCCCCGGTCAGGTATGAGAGGAGCGACCTCCCCACAGCCACAGCAACCCTGGCCTTGCCTTCGTTCTTTTCTATCTTTACCAATCTCATGAGAGAAAAATGGTATCGTCTTTTCCTTAATTACCAGTGAGATAGAACATTCTTTTTCAGAGGTTCATGGGCAGTTCTTACTTTCATTTTTTGGGAACTGCCTGTGAACATCCTTTGATGCTTTTATTTTTAAACCAAGTTGCTGTTAGGATCCCTTTGGTTCACTTCCAAACCTCAATTTGAGGTTTCCTTTCTCCCTTGCTTTCAGCTCCCCTGCAAAGAGTGAGCCAGGCTGCAGGCCCCATTGGCTCTAGGGGGTCCTGGTTTGTATGTCACAGTGCATCTTCCACTATCCCTCTGAGCCCCCCCACACACACACATACTCTAAGCGGAGAAAACAAAATGATACAGGCAAGCTGGTTCCCAAAGCCCTCCCAGGGGCTGAGGGCAGGGCTGGTAGGGTCCTTCCCTATCACTGGGCACCAGGGCTGCGGGTCCAGGCAGATGACCATTCGGCTCCCTTTCTTCCTTCCAGGCCTTTGAAGACCATCACCTTGACCAGAAGCCCACAGTGAAGGCTTTGCTGGAATATACTGACAGGGTGTTTACATTTATCTTTGTATTCGAGATGCTGCTCAAATGGGTGGCCTATGGCTTCAAAAATTACTTCACCAATGCCTGGTGCTGGCTGGACTTCCTCATTGTGAACGTGAGTGGCTCATTGGCACACATGGGGTTTGGGGTCCTCACATCTGATGGATGGCTGCAGCTAGCACCAAGGAAGCTGTGGCCTCGCCTCATGGGCCACTCCAAAGTCTTGAGCACTTAGCAAGGTCTCTGAGAATAGCCTGCACACTGGTGAATGGTAAGATCAGACAGTACACAATTCTGGCACAGTGGTGACGCTCAGGTGAGTCCTCGGTTCCTAGGCCTCCGTCCAGAAAGACCACTGACTGCCTTCTGTATTTTATATCCAAAGCAAGATGACATGTGAGGCTCTCAAGGGTCTTATGACCTTGCATCCCTTGATAGAGCCTCTGGACTGAGGGGAGCCGAGGACTGCACAGCCCAGAGACTCTTCACACCTGCTGATTCAGTGGTCCTCAGCCCTGGCTTTACTTTAGAATCACCTGGGGACCTCTTAAAAATACAATGAACCAACACTGCTCCTCTCGGAGATTCAGATCTCTCCAGTCCTAGGAGGAGCCCAGGCATCAGTATCTTATAAAAGCTCCCGGGCATTGTCCAATATGTGTGCAGCCAGATTGAGAATCAGTGAGCTTGCCCAACCAGCTTCTCCCCAGTGGCACTAAAAGGGACAGAGGGTCCCTTTGGAGAGATGCTGAGTTGAAGCACATGTGTTCAGACTCACACTAACCTGGGGCCACTTACCACTGCACAAGGGGATTGACCAAGTGCCTCTCCTCACTGCTGTGAGGAGACCATCCTCAATGAAACCTCCTAAGACCCTTCCTAGCCCCCAAAAGCCAGGAGAGATCTCTCCCTCATCCTGCCCATGACCATTCTCTACCTCTGTCCAGGTCTTTGCCCTCTTGGCTTTGCAGGATGGCTGCCCGAGTTATTTGCTCACTGTGGCACAGCTGAGGGTCCCCACAGGCAGGGGGAGGTTCATGCTGTGTTTGTCTCTGCCTCCCACACTCCAGCAGCCAACCAGGACCAATGTCTGCACATCAGAGGTGTCAGGAAATGGGTCTGTATTCAGTGCTCACCTCCTGAAGCTGGACGGGGTCCAGTACAGAACATTCTGTCCAGCCTCCTGTCCTGGCAGGTCCCCCACAGCAGGTCTGTGTACTCAATTCTCTTCTTTCCTGATACCAAAGTGCTGGCAGCATCGGGATTGTATGTAGCTGCAGACCGCTTTTTTAATCCCCGTATCACAGGGATTAGCTGTGAGGCCTGAAATCTGAGTCACAGGTGTTAACTTTGTGCATATAAAATAATCATTCATAAATGAAGGAAAAGTGTTTTATTCTGGCTTCACACCCCTGTTAGGGGCACAGTCGCTCTTACCTACATACGTCTCACTTGTTTAAGTCCTGATCACCATAAATGCTCACCCTCTCATTCCATCCATCTTCCTCCTAATTCTTCCTCTGATCATTCATCCTTCCTTCCACATATCCTTCCTTCCATCTACCCACTCATTGACCCTTCCTTTTTCCCTTCTTCTAAACATCCATTCATCTTTACTGCTTCCATCTATCCCGTCAGTCCTCTCCTTCCTTCCGTCCATTCTCATTTTTCTTTCTCTCTTCTCTTCTGCCTAACCATTCATCTTAACCTTCCTTTCATCTATCTATCAGCTGGTCCTGAATCCTTCTATCTTTCCAGCTTTTGGTCCACCTTTCTGACTATTCAGTCATCTAACCCTCCATTCACTCTTTCATGCACCTTTGATCCAAGCAACCTCCTAGCCATTCATTCTTCTGTCTTCCCATTTTTCCTTTAATCATCCTCCTATCCTTCTTTCTTTTTTAAAAGATTTTATTTATTTATCTGAGAGAGAGAGTGCATGCACAAGACGGGGGAGAGACAGAGGGAGAAGGAGAAGCAGACTCCTTGCTGAGCAGGGAGCCCAACATGTGGCTCCATCCCAGGACCCCAGAATAACCTGAGCCAAAGGCAGGCCCATAACTGACTGGGCCACCCAGATGCCCCCATCTTTCCTTCCTTCCACCCATCTGCCCGTTCATCTCTTTTCCTTCCACTCCTCCACCTAACCAATCAACCTTCCATCCATTCTCAAATCTCTTCCATTCATTCATGCTACCCAACTCTCTTTCCATTCATACATCAATCATTTTATCCAGCCATCCATTCTTCTCCCTTTCAGCCATTCCATCCATCCACTGTGTTATGCTTCCATATTTTATCCTTCTTCTTTCTTTCATCCTTCCTTTCAACTCTCTGTCCTATATCCATCTTTGTGTCCGTTTAATCCATGATTCTATTCAACCATCCTTTCATCCACCTTCCTTCTTTCTCTCCTTCCTCTCATCCATCCCAACATGCTTCTATCTTTTCTTAAATTTATCAAATGTTTATTTATGACTACTGAATATAAGATTGTCTTATGAAATGCTCTGGAAGAGGCAGAAGCCAAGAAACAAAAACTCCCTGTCTCCAGGAGTTTGTGCTATAATCTTTCAGCAGATCAGACACACAAAGAGAAATAAACCTATTATAAGGGGGGATGTAGTGAGCACTGCTGAAAATAATTAGTGTCTTAGGGACACAGAGACATAAGCCTGTGGGGGTGAGGTAGTTGGGAAGGCTTCATATAAGAAATGACATTAAATGTGGGGCTTAAAATGAGCAGGAGCATTGAGGTGCAAAGAGGACTGGGGGGGGCAATTTTAATTAAAAGATGACCCTGAGCAAAAGTACAGACACAGGTATGTTTAAGGAACAATTTTATTTGGGTAGAAAATATGAGTGAAACATGGCTGAAAAAGCAGTCTGCAGCCACATAACACAGGCTAAGGAATCCGGAACTTAACCTGAGGGTGATAAAGCACCAGTGAAGTCTGGGAGTGAGAGACACACATGATTATAATCAAATTTGCATTGGAGAATGGATGTAGTACTACAGACCAGTTGGGAGGCTAGTAGCCCAAGCAGAGGGAGTGGATCTGGGCTTGGGTGGAGGGCTTTGATGGAGAGACCCCAGACCCTGATTGCTCCAACTATAGATTTTTCACATGAGGCAGCTTTCCCAGGAGGCTGAACAAAAGACTGAATAGGGTCCAGCATGAAACTGGCCCCAAACCTCCCCACCTTCTGTCAGCCAGACTGCTAGGTGCCACCTGCTGGTGTCTGGAGTCCTACATGGATGAAGAAAGGTGTTTCTTTTTTTGTTTTTTGTTTTTCCATTCCAGTTCTTTGTCCTGGTGGAATAAGCCGCCCATTCAGAGAATAGACATTGTTTGAGGCTCTAGCATCCAAATGTAGACCCCTTTCTTTCTGAAGGTCTGGTGTACCTCCTCACCTAGTTGCCAGGATAGGCTAAGCCTGAATTCAGGTGCAGTTGGGACCTTCCAGGATTGGGTCACAGTCTCCAGCAAGCCAAGCCCATGTGTATGGTAACACCCCGGCACCTTCAAAGTTCCCGGAAGGTGTGAGCATTTGTCCATGTCAATTTGTGTCCTTCACAGTCCTTGGTCCAACACTTTAAAAGAAGACCAACAGGGAATCACAACCCAGTTATTATATCTCAGCCATCTGTCAAAGCTGGATTTCATGAACCCATGCCACTCACTCTTCCTTTGACGCCCTCATTTTATACAGGGGGAAAATATGACCTGGACTAGCAAAGTACTGACCCAAAACCACACAAAAAAATCAGGAGTTGAGAGGGAACTAGACCCCACTGAGAGCAGGACTCTTTGCCCTCCACTTTTATGAGCTAATACAATTGAGACTCACTTTGCGTTCTTCAAAATAGACTTTCAGCATAACCCCCATGAAGGAAATCATCTCTCCAAGTCTCTGAAAATCAGAGTTTCAAGCCTGTTGAAGTCTGGCTGGTGCCTCTGGAGGGGAAAAGGAGGGCTGATATAATACATTGGGAGCTTGACCACCTACACACCTCAACATGGTGATGTGGAAGACTGAGGTTTTCTTTCCCAGAGGTTCAGAGAAGTGATGAATGAAATCTTTAATAAGGGAAAGAGACTGAACTCTCTCTAGACCTTTCACTGGAGTTCAAAATAAGATGGAAGCCAGGATGATGGCTTGGACAGGGTAGAGCATAGGAGGGATTCCCTGTCTCCTTCTACCAGTAACTTCTGGAACCTAGTGTAATGCTTTTCTCTCTGCCTGCACTCAGATCTCCCTGACAAGCCTTATAGCGAAAATCCTGCAGTATTCTGATGTGGCATCCATCAAAGCCCTTCGGACCCTCCGTGCCCTGAGGCCCCTGCGGGCTCTGTCTCGATTCGAAGGCATGCGGGTAAGACCTATCTCCAAACTGCTCTGGTCTGCAGCATTTGGTACCCTTCCCCCGTCCCACACCTTCCATGCTCCTGAACCTGAGCTCTGGACCTACCCTAACAGGTGGGCTCTGGGTCCTCGCTTCCCGCTGGGATTTTGGTGGTGCTGCCGTGTCCTAATGCTCTGGTTTTCCTTCGTGTCCCTTTATGAGCACTCTTTCCCTTCTCAACTCAAATATCATGTCTATCAACACTCAGACTCACACTTTCCTGCTCATAGTGAAGTGATCCTGCTTCAACATCTCTTACCTCCATCTCCCCACCCTGCCTATTGTCCTTTTTGCCAAAATCTCCAGAACAACCCAAACCCTTCATTTTCCCAAGACAAATGAGCCTTTCCTCTGACACTCCATTTAAAGGTGGTGGCACCATCAGCTCCAGCACATGGCCACCATCCGCTGGAATGCATCCTCTCCAACACAACGTAGTCATGAGGTCCTATGGATTCTTCCCTTTCATCCACCCCTTTCCTTGCCCATCACTGTCACCTCCACCTTGCCCTCACTCTCTTCCTCACAATGGAATGCTCACAAGCCAGGCCCTTGAATTACTGGGGTGGGGGGCAAGGGACTGTTAATTTGTCCCCCTCCCCTTCTTAATTACAAAAGGCTCCAGGTACTAAAAATGAGGTTTTGCTTTCTTCCACCATTGACTCAAAGAAGACATTCTATCTTCAAAAATAAAAGTGGACTTTAAAAATTCACTTGTGCCTTCACAAACACTAGGAACTTATGACTGAAATAGTTTGAAATTTGTTTTATTTTATCTCTAGTTTGCTGCTTTACAAATAAGCAAGTTTGTGAATATGGATTTCAATTTTCACTGATTCTTGACTAAGGCATACCTTGAACTATATTTTTAAAAGTCCCTTTAAAATAGTATTTAAGAAGAATAAAGCAAGGTCCTAGAAGTCTGTATGTGCAAGCACAACACACATACTCATACCCCTAAAAAAGCATGTGTGTACTATAAGTTCATCCATCTTCTCAATCCTGGGAAAATACCCTAAAACCTGCCCAGAATGTTTAGGGAGAAGATCGAAACCCATCTTCAGCTGCCCAGTATCTCTCAGTCTTCTGAGTCTGAATTATTGCCCTAATTAACCCACTTCTCTTGCTGCTTCCAAAGGCCACTGGCTCATGAAGCAGATTGAGTGTAGACAGAAGTGGGATCCAGCAAGAAGGGTTCCAGATCCTTTTGCATTCCCCCCGCACAGGTGGTGGTAGATGCCCTGGTGGGTGCCATCCCATCCATCATGAATGTCCTCCTCGTCTGCCTCATCTTCTGGCTCATCTTCAGCATCATGGGTGTGAACTTCTTTGCGGGGAAGTTTGGGCGGTGCATCAACAAAACCAATGAATACCTTTCTCTTGTGCCTTTGTCTATTGTGAATAACATATCTGACTGTAAAGATCAGAACCACACTGGCAGCTTCTTCTGGGTCAACGTGAAAGTCAACTTTGATAATGTTGCAATGGGTTACCTAGCACTTCTGCAGGTGGTAAGTCTGGAGATCAACCATGTCTCTTCCTTTGGCTACTTGATAATGTAGAGGGTCTGGTGTCTTCCAGAAGTTGCTATGTAGAGACTTTGCAAGGGGTAGCAATCAGTGTGAGCTGAAGTCACTACCTCTTCCTACAGACTAGCATGAGGCTAAAGGACCTTACCCATGAAAGCAATGTCACAGTGGTACAATTAGACAAGTGTGGGCTGGCAGCATAGAATAAAGGGATGAACCTGCAGTGCAGTTGTATCAGGTGATGACTTAGAATTCACTATTTGTACAAAACAGACATGATATAGCCACCTGTTCAGTCTTCTACTACAGATCCTCTCCTAGACAGTAATAAATTGTATTACAGGTCTATTATAATGAAAGAGAGTGCTGGTGGTGATGACAGGCAAACACATTCACACTCCCATTCATCCATACCTTGCCTCCATCCAGTCAGGTGTTGATGCAATTGCTTATACATTTGTCATGCAGTTACCCACACCTTCCTACATCCCACTGTTTGTTCATGCATTGGTTCAACAAATAATCCCTGAGTAGCTGTGGTGGGCCAGGCGCTGTGCTTAGCCCTGGCAGATATAGAGAACTGCCTCCAGGGGGGCCCATGCTCTGTGAGAAAAACAGACAAATAAGTGAATCAAAACAGAGTTCAGTGTAGACAATGCGCAGACACTGAGTGGCCTCTGCTCCTTGTTCCTAGGCAACCTTTAAAGGCTGGATGGACATCATGTATGCAGCTGTTGATGCCCGAGATGTGAGTCTCAGCCTGCTGTGCCTACTGCCTTCCCTTCGGTGCATCCCACTCATATCAGTCTATTTGAAATGGACTGAAGGTGGCTTTGGTACCAGAAAAAGCAGTCCCCTGACAGCCTGGCTTTATCCCTCCCTAGAGCAGTGTCCAGCTGGCCCTCTATTGAATGTTTAAGCCAACCTCACCTGTTTCCCTACCAGGCACACTCCCCAGGCTTTTCAAGTTCTCCTGCTCACCATTGAGGAAAATATCAGATAACATCTCCAGGACTGTGTGTGAGGGCATTCCCTGGGCAGAGGGAGGAGTAGGGTGGTGGCTACAACAAGGGTATGTCATGGCAGCAGGGCGAGGAGATGGGTGCTGTTGAGGAAAGACCCTTTGCTGCCGTGGCAGAGCTGATGCCCTGCTCCAGTCCCCTCAGCCCACCTCTTGAGTTCACTCCCATGCTGTGCTTCTGATTCTTTGAGACTTGACTTTCTTCAGTGCATCAGAGCTTGCTCAGCAGCCCCTCCCCCAAGGGTGGGGGATTGAATGTCCACAGGGGCAACCCTCACAGATAAGTTTGGGAAGTCTATAGATAAATGCTCCAGCTTCCCAATCCCTTAGAGGTACAATTCTGAGGTGCATTCTACACAATTCATTGGAGAACCCCAACAGGATGGACCGTCAGTTGCCCCGCAATGATGGCCTGCTTATCAACACCCTCTTTGGCTTTTCTTCTGCTTACCCTCCCCCTCCCTCAGTCCTGCTTCCTGACTCCTGAATAAACCACCCACCCATACCCAGGTTCTTGTCTCAGGGATGAACACAAACATACACCCACCTGCTCCTCATGTTTCACCTTGTCTGTTCACAGGTAAACTTGCAGCCCAAGTGGGAGGACAATGTGTACATGTACTTGTACTTCGTCATCTTCATCATTTTTGGCGGCTTCTTCACACTCAATCTTTTCGTTGGGGTCATAATTGACAACTTCAATCAACAGAAAAAAAAGATAAGTGGGGCTCAGGTGTTTCCACGAATCTTCCACTCCCTATCCCCTGGCTTCATAACTAAAGCCAACACTATTCCTAGCCCTCACATCTGACCAGGAGCCCAGTTTTGGCCTTTAACACCAATACCCACCTTTGCACCCTGATTGCAGCCCTCACCCCTGCCTGGTGTCCTGGGCTGCTGCTGGAAGAGTTGCATTTCTCTGTGTCAACAACATCCCTGATTCTGTCCGGGTCCCCTTCCACTCTCCCAGAGTGCCCAAAGGTCTTCCCAGCTGGAACCAGGTGTGCTGGGTATATCCCAGGTGACCTTCGGAAAACATCAACAGGGAAAGAAAGGGCTCCAGCACTTTCTGCCTCTGTCTGGAGCTCTGACCCCCAGAAGCACTGGGTCAGGAGGCCTTGGCAAGGGCTAGAGCTCCAGTGTTGGCAGAATCCCAACCCTTCTTGGGATGGGGAGGAAGACCCTTGCCTCCATGGATCCTGACTCTGATGAAGAGGAACCGAATCCCAGATAACCTTTCATATTTACATTAAAATATTAGGGCATTAAAGGTGTAAAATGCTTTTTTGTTACCTGTATTAATCCTTTCATTTAACACCCTCCATTCCTTTGAGGTAGATAAAGCACCACTTTGGACTAATGTAAGCTGAGATCCAGAGGAAAAAACAGGGTCATATGGATAAGTCACATAGCATAGTACTGAGAGCCCAGCATTGGTTTTGGCATCATACAAACCTGGGCTTGCATTCCCAACTCAGCCACTCACTAGATAGCTGACCCTGGCAATTTCTAAAAAATCTTTCTCATCCATTCAATGGAGTTAATAATACTCATAGGATTCTGGTGAGGGGAAAGTAAAAACCTGTACAAGAAGCACCTAGTTTAGGGGTGCCTGGGTAGCTCAGTCAGTTAAGTGTCTGCCTTCATCTAAGGTCATGATCTCAGGGTTCTGGGATTGAGCCCTGAGTTGGGCTCCCCACTCAGCAGAGATTCTGCTTCTCCTTCTCCCTCTGCCCCTCCCCCTGCTCTCTCTCTCTCTCTCTTTCTTGCGCCCGCGCGTGCGCTCTTGCTCTCGCTTTCTCTCACTCTCTCTCTCTCAAATAAATAAATAAAAACATTAATAAATAAAAGAAGCACCTAGTTTAGGACTGAGCTACTAAACTATTATAATTTAAAATAAATGTCTAATGGCATAGGCCTCCCACCTATAGAAAGTCCTTGGCCAGAGTTCTGGGCATAAGAAGTGGGCAGCCCTTCTCTACCCCAGAGGGGCTCAGCAAGACAGCTGTGAAGTGCTGATCAATGTCATCAGCACCCTAGAAGGCTCTGAGACCATTCAAGCAATCCCTTCTCCCATTTTATAGATGAGGAAATTGAGTAAGACCTTGACAGGGAGTTGGCCATGTTAGGTGATAGAATGAGATAAGCCAGTGATGAAGTTGGGGAGGGGGAACTATATTTGCTGACTCCTTGCCCAGAATTTTCAGTGTGGCTCCACCCAGTGCTCGCAACCCTCTGCCCCTGCCCCACTGAGATGTCTCTCCCTGGAGGCTCTCTGTATCCACAGATTTTCTAAAATCTCCTCTCAAATCCCAGAGATCTCAGCCCATTTCCTGAGCATTTGCAGTGAACTCAGTTACACAAACATGCTATGGAAATGGGAAGAATTCAAATTATGCCAGGAAGTGAAAAGTGAGGGGTTGGAAGGAGGTCTAGAGGGTCCTCAAAGAAAACCCAAAACTAAGGGAGGAAGGCATTTTCGATGGTGGAAATTCTGGCACTCTAACAATAGAGGCAATGCAAATGGCAGGACCTCAAGAGAGCCAATGAAGAGTTCTCCCAAGACCCTTGGATAAGGCAGGAACTGTCCTTAGCTCCTCCTCACCAGGAAGGGGTCAAGGGTCTGGATCTCAAGGTCTTTGCTGCAGAAGGCCCTGAGGGAAACTCCTGCCCCTGACAGGAACTATGCTTCCAGAAGCCCAGTGGATTTGACTAAAATGATCAGGCTGGATGCAAGGCTCAGATTTAAACTGATATTTACCTTCCCCTTAGGTTCTGCTCCCAAATTCTTCCCACCCTCTGCCCAAGCAGCACCTCTGGGTTCCTGCCAAAGAGAAACAAACAGGCTTTGTTCCAGAGACTCAGGCAGGGAGTCAGAGCTGAAGCTCAGTCCCACCCACTCTGTCACTGGTTGTGGCACCTGGGCAGGACACTGCTTGATTCTGGCCTTGACATTTCTTTCTGCAGAAAAGGGAGAAGGTGGAGATGTTCTTCTTCTCCAGCATGCTCTGATTTTGGTATCCCTGGGAGTTCTTGTTGCTTTAATAACAGTGGTATGTTATCCTTTCCTGTACCTAGGGGGCCAGGACATCTTCATGACAGAGGAGCAAAAGAAGTACTACAATGCCATGAAGAAGCTGGGCTCCAAGAAGCCCCAGAAGCCTATCCCACGACCCCTGGTGAGCCCCAGAGCTTCCCTGAAGCAGAGTGTGTCTGGAAATCCAACCAATAGCTTATGCCTATGGTGGGTAGGGGTTAGCCAGCACTCTCTGTGAAGGGGGAAATCTGGGTTGAATTTGGGGATGACATAATGAGAGTTCCCAGGCCCAAGGAAGGAGAAGTCTAAAAGAAGAAACTCTGGTCTTCTGGAGTGTATATATCTCCCACAGGTACTCCAGATAGACCTGTTTAGGGAAGTACTGAGTTCCCCAACCAGTTTAAGTTTAAATCACAGGATTGAAGGTTAGGCTAAATGATACTAAAGGTGGTAAGAGCCCTGAGATGAAGTGTTTGTGTGGTTATGCATCATGATCTAGGTTGCAGTAAATCTCCAGCCTCACCCTACATTCCACACCATGCCTACAGTAGACAGGAAATGGACAAAACCCAAGCCCCTGGGATCCTGGCCCCTGGGATCCTGGCCAGTCATAGTCATGGTCAATAGGAACCAAAAGTTATCCCATTATTGTGTTTAAAGATTGACCAAAACTTAGAGCTATACTCGTTTGATTCCTTTATTCACAAAAACCCTAAGAGACATGCCCTTTTATTCCCCCATGAAATGTAACACTCAAACCTTATGTATTATCACCTAAGTTCTTCTCAGTCTTTCTCAGTGGAAAATGTCAAACCTCTAGTTGGCCTCTGCTGAGAGTGGATGAACAGGTTTGAGAGTGGGAGTATTGCTATGTAGGAAATGTACAATGGAAATTCTTCCAAGAATTTCTGAGCCATCAGAATGGAATTGACATCTTGTCCATTTACGTAACCTTTCTGTGGTTAAGATGCAGTATCTGTGAAGAAAACTACAGGTGCTGTCTAGGACACTATGCCATTAGGCCCCACCACCACCACTACCAGGGCAAAGCCTAAGGACCTATAACAAAGGAGAGGACCTTTCCCTAGAATTAGGGAAACATATATTCTGTTGGTCAAGGCATTAGGATTTCTAAATCAAGGCATGGGGTTTGTCTAAGTTACTAAAAACTTCATGAGCACATAGTCTTGAAAACATTTACGGGAGAAAAAAAATGCTATGACCTTTGGATATACTTTACTTGGAAACAGTGGTCATAAATGTATCACTGTGCTCAATTCTGATAAGAGGTGTTATAATGAGGGGTGATAGGACGTTCACACCTCTGTAGGGGCAGAGATTTCCTTCCAAATCCCCCATCAGATCAAGATAACTGAGGTTGAGTGAGCCCTAAGGCTCAGGGAGTACCCCTCTGTCAGCCAGTCTAATGGGCAGGAACAGGCTCAGAATTAAAAGATGTAGGTAAATGGCTGAGTCCAACCAATCAGCATCAAGTCAGGGGAGGAGGATCCTGAGACTTACAGAGAAACAAGCAGCTGAGTCCCTGCTGGCCTTCACTGGTGGCTGGACTGATGCTGAATCTACTCCTGAACCGGACACTAAGGAGTCTGTGCTAGGGACATCCCTTGGCAAAATCATGGCAATTGTTAATACCTTGCCCTACACACTGCTCAGTCTCTCTATAACATCTCAGATTCTCCTCTTTTATCAACTAACCCCACAGGCCACCATAGCTTCCTCCTCTCAAGGAGGACAATTTCACTGGGATAGGATGAACTGCATTTCAAAAAGTGACACTGGAGAGGACACTATCTTAATACAAAGGTAGGAACCTAATGTTGAAATTCCAGGCACTACAGTAGGAGTGGAAGTCAATGGTTGGGCAGGAAGACCTATGACAAAATCACCATTTCTCCTAATCAAGCCATAACCAAGACCCTCCAAGGATGGCAATGGGGGAGGCCCACCACATAGATAAGGGAAGTGAGACCTCACAGCCCAACTGTGTTTCTGAGATTCATCATCCCTTTGGATGGGAAGGGGTGTATTACTAATTAACTATCAATACTGTACTAGCTTTAGTGGAGGAATGTGGCTCTCTCCTTAATACTCTATTCCTAGCATAACCAACACTTTTTTTCCCTTTGTTCCCCTTATCATAGCCGAGGCAAGGCTGGAACATTTAAACAAGACTTTGAAGTCTTAGGGGTCCCAAAGGACCCTATGCATCTGATTAGCAGAGCAGGGGCCCAAGCAGCAACTGCATTTGGCTCATCTCCAGGGCCTACAAATCTTGGCCCATCCTTGCTCCTGGCCAGTATCCATATGGCAGGCAATATCTTGGCACCCACCACCCAGTGGGACAAGCCTGATCATCTGCCTTCCTCAAAGTCCAGAACCAAGAAAGAAACACAAGGAAAACGAGAAATTTCCACTCCTACCTAAGATTCATCTTCCCAGATCCAGCTCGCTTTTCACTAGATTATTGGCACTGGAATGCTCATCTTCTTCCCTTAGCAGTCCCAACAGGTTGAGCTGGTCAGATAAGCTGAGCATTGACACAGGAATTCTGCCCCACAGATTCATGGGTGCCATTTCACAGCAGGACCAACCTGGAATACACACACACACACACACACACACACACACACACACACACACACACACACTCCTCCTCACCACTGGCATAGCTCAAGTTCTAAATTGTATGCTTCATCCATAGCAAAGACTACAGCTTCCACAAGACTGGGAAATTTTATTCTATAACATTCCCTGCTATAGAAATTACTAAAAGCAGGTTTCATATACTTCACTTTATAGGAAAATAATAGGCTCTAGAATATCACATCATCAGTCACTCACTTCATCATCTCTGAGAGCACTGAGGGTTGCAAAGAAATGAACCCTGCTCACAGGTTAAGCCAAGAGCAGCCAGCAAGCTGCTCCATTCCCCAGCATCCAAATATCCAGGGCAAACTCAATGCCTACAACTTAGTAATGTTGTCACCTGCTCTGTTTAATTAACGGTTGTGTGGTCACGAACGGCCCTTTATTTTTTCACCATTTTCAGTGATGAAATGGAAGTTATTGGTGGTTCTTCAATACCCCTCCCACTCCAGAAAAGACATGGGCCAGCAGTTATGCCCAGAGCCAGACCAGACCCACTTGGGTCTGATTCTTTGCTCTAACCCACAGGATAGCAACTTCTCCCCACCAGGAAACAGAAAGCAAGACCCAGCGTCTGTCACAGCCCTTCTCCCCCATGTCTGCTTTGCAGCTCCTGTGAGCTCCCTGATGAGACTCATGACAGGGTCCTCTCTGCCTCCACTCATGCAGAGCCCAGCACATAGTATACATTCAGTAAGTGCCTGTTGTATACAATAGAGTGGCCTTCTAATTTTATTTGAGGTGTGGGTAGTTCAGAGCTGTCCATTCTGTTATCCATTCATTCATCTATTTATTGAGCATCTATTGCATGCCAGATACTCTGCAGACACTGGGGATAGAGCAGTGAGCAACACATACAAAGTTCCTGCCCTCAAAGAGACTATAGTCCTGTGACATTGGGAAAAAATGGGTGTTATACACAAACAATGAATCATGGAACACTACATCAAAAACTAATGATGTACTTAATGGTGACTAACATAACATGATAAAAAAATTATTCTTAAAAATTAGTGAAAATCACACACATACCAATTCACAGGTTGGAGAGAGTCCTAAGAGAGAAAGAATGAGATGAAGAGCAAATGGTGCCTAGGACTGAGCCTTGAGGTTCTCTAACATCTAAGGGTTGCATAAAGAAGACTCAAAACAGAATAGCCAGAAAGACAAGAAAAGAACCAGGGAAGTAAGGCACGATGGAGACTAAGAAAGGAGAGTTTCAAGGTGGCAGGTGTGGCAAGCAATGCCAAAAATGTGTCCTCGAACTTACATTCTGGAGGTCATTGGTGATCTTAACGAGAACCATCTCAGTGACAGGATGGGGACAAAAGCCATTTGGAGGTGAATTGAGGAGTAAGTGGGAACAATGACTGCACAAAATGCCTTCAAGAATTTGGCTGTGAAAGTTTGGGGAGAAGTAGGGTGGTAGCTGGAGGGAGAAGTAAGGTTCAGGAAGATTTTTTTCCTTTAAGCTAGGAACAGGTAGGTCATTAGAGATTTAGCTAAGGAACCAAGAGGTAGTAGCCAAGAGTGGGCAAGTCTGGCCAAAAGCCTCACTCCTCAGTAATGAAGCCGAAGGACCAGGAGGTTGGTAAGTGGCAGCAATGAAGAGGAGGTGATGGTGAACTACTTAGATGACACAAGCTTTGAAGGAGGAAGGGTTTTGCAAGATGCAGGAGGAGCAAAGGTCTGGAAGTTACAGTGGGAAACAAGAAGGACTCCAAGCTTACCCTCTTGCCCTGGAGTACCTGGGGTGGGGGAGAATGAGCAGCCACTGAGTTTGCGGTTCTTGAACTCATGCTGTGCAGGCACTATGGGAACACAATGTTAAATAAGACATGGCCCCATCTTCAAAGAGCTCACTATTTAGTAGAGAAGAAGAGAAGCACACATGAAATGCTAGAACTCAAGACTGACTACAAAGGCTGTGGGAAGAGAGAGGAAATAGGCAATATGTTGTGATGTGATTAGGTGATTAGGGAGATCTCCCTGGAAGGAGTGGGGCTTAAGAAAAATGGATCACTCAGGACTATTGGGATTTAGATAGCCAAGAGATGGGATGGGAAGAGCTTGCAAATGGTGCACCAGTGAGGAAAAAGTGCCCGGTGACTTCAAAGGGGTGGGAAAGGCAACGAGGACTTGAGGCACTGAAGTAGAATCAACTAAGAATAAGATTTTGGAAGGAGTAAGGACAGGACTTGGCTTCTGTTTGGATGGGGTGTGAGGAAGATAAGAGACAGATTTTAGAAAGCCATCTATGGAGAATGCAGCCTCTCCAGATCCCTCTTGTATGTTGGCCAGAATGGCCCTGATGGACCAACTCTTGTTTTTTCAGAACAAGTACCAGGGCTTTGTCTTTGACATTGTGACCAGACAAGCTTTCGACATTGTCATCATGGTCCTCATCTGCCTCAACATGATCACCATGATGGTGGAGACTGATGAGCAGAGTGAAGAAAAGACAAAAATCCTTAACAAAATCAATCAGTTCTTTGTGGCTGTCTTCACGGGAGAGTGTGTCATGAAGATGTTTGCCTTGCGGCATTACTACTTCACCAACGGCTGGAATGTGTTTGACTTCATTGTCGTGGTCCTCTCCATTGGGAGTAAGTGGGCTTACATGCGGTGGGGAAGTCCAGACTCTGTCTGGGGTTGTTTGGGTTGCTTTTTTTTTCAAAACCAAGAGGGCAACAAACAAACTTTTTCAATACACATTATATGTTAGAGGATCCCAGTATTTGCTGCTTTCCAAGAATGGCAGATTTAAAATGCCCTGTCCTCTCTGTGAAGTGGAGAGTTTCCACTGGCCTTCTCCATGCTGTCTCAAAGTGTTTTTAGGCACCTACTGTATGCATAGCCCATTGCCTGAACTTTGGGGCTGATGGGGACAATCACTCCTCCAGAGAATATAAGATGATAGAACTTCCAGTGGGCCTTATCTTGATGTGAGGTGAGTCATTAAATACTTTCTGGAAAAGGAGGTGGCCAGAAGAGTGAGCAAACACTAAGAATGTTCAAAGGAGATTCTTAAGTCAAGGATCTGCAATTAAATCTTTATATAACTGTCCACTTAGGGAATGTGAGTGATAGACAAGTCAAAGATCAATGCCAAGAGATCAATGCTCTTAGGGCCTAGTCTGGGTGTTTGAATGATAGGCCCAGTATCTGGGGTCCAATGAATGTTCAGAGAAAACTCATAAAGTCAGAAGCTAAAGTGGGGAATGGAGCCACCACAGTTGAGTGCTTGCTGGTACTTCTGAGGACTGGGCTGGGCTCCTTGGATCTTCACAACAGCTCTCTGAAGGAGTGTTATTATCCTCATTTTATACATTTAAAATTGAGCCTTACAGATTAAGAAAGTTATGCAAGGTCATATAGTTTGTAAAGGGTAGAGCTGAATTTAGACCAGACTAATGTCCTTCTTTTTTAATAATTTTTATTGTTATGTTAATCACCATACATTACATCATTAGTTTTTGATGTAGTGTTCCATGATTCATTGTTTGTGCATAACACCCAGTGCTCCACGCAGAATGTGCCCTCTTTAATACCCATCACCAGGCTAACCCATCCCCCCACTCCCCCTAGAACCCTCAGTTTGTTTTTCAGAGTCCATCGTCTCTAATGGTTCGTCTCCCCCTCCTACTTACTCCCCTTCATTCTTCCCCTATCTTCTTTTTTTTCTTAACATATGTTGCATTATTTGTTTCAGAAGTACAGATCTATGATTCATCAGTCTTGTACAATTCACAGTGCTCACCATAGCACATACCCTCCCCAATGTCTATCACCCAGCCACCCAATCCCTCCCACCCCCCACCACTCCAGCAACCCTCAGTTTGTTTCCTGAGATTAAGAATTCCTCATATCAGTGAGGTCATATGATACATGTCTTTCTCTGATTGACTTATTTCACTCAGCATAACACCGTCCAGTTCTATCCACATCGCTGCAAATGGCAAGATCTCATTCCTTTTGATGGCTGCATAATATTCCATTGTGTATATATACCACTTCTTCTTTATCCATTCATCTGTCGATGGACATCTTGGCTCTTTTCATAGTTTGGCTATTGTGGACATTGCTGCTATAAACAATGGGGTGCACGTACCCCTTCGGATCCCTACATTTGTATCTTTGTGGTAAATACCCAGTAGTGCAATTGCTGGATCGTATGGTAGCTCTATTTTCAACTGTTTGAGGAACCTCCATACTGTTTTCCAGAGGGGTTGCACCAGCTTGCATTCCCACCAACAGTGTAGGAGGGTTCCCCTTTCTCCACATCCCCACCAACATCTGTCGTTCCCTGACTTGTTAATTTTAGCCATTCTGACTAGTGTGAGGTGGTATCTCATTGAGGTTTTGGTTTGGATTTCCCTGATGCCAAGCGATGTGGAGCACTTTTTCATGTGTCTGTTGGCCATTTGGATGTCTTCTTTGGAAAAATGTCTGTTCATGTCTTCTGCCCATTTCTTGACTGGATTATTTGTTCTTTGGGTGTTGAGTTTGATAAGTTCTTTATAGATTTTGGATACTAGCCCTTTATCTGATAGGTCATTTGCAAATATTTTCTCCCATTCTGTCGGTTGTCTTTTGGTTTTGTGGACTGTTTCTTTTGCTGTGCAAAAGCTTTTTATCTTGATGAAATCCCAATAGTTCATTTTTGCCCTTGCTTCCCTTGCCTTTGGTGATGTTTCTAGGAAGAAGTTGCTGCGCCTGAGGTCGAAGAGGTTGCTGCCTGTGTTCTCCTTTAGGATTTTGATGGACTCCTGTCTCACATTTAGGTCTTTCAACCATTTGGAGTCTATTTTTGTGTGTGGTGTAAGGAAATGGTCCAGTTTCATTCTTCTGCATGTGGCTGTCCAATTTTCCCAACACCATTTGTTGAAGAGACTGTCTTTTTGCCATTGGATTCTTTCCTGCTTTGTCAAAGATGAGTTGACCATAGAGTTGAGGGTCCATTTCTGGGCTCTCTATTCTGTTCCATTGATCTATGTCTCTGTTTTTGTGCCAGTACCATACTGTCTTGATGATGACAGCTTTGTAATAGAGCTGGAAGTCCGGAATTGTGATGCCGCCAGCTTTGCTTTTCTTTTTCAATATTCCTCTGGCTATTCGGGGTCTCTTCTGGTTCCATACAAATTTTAGGATTATTTGTTCCATTTCTTTGAAAAAAGTGGATGGTATTTTGATGGAGATTGCATTGAATGTGTAGATTGCTCTAGGTAGCACTGACATCTTCACAATGTTTGTTCTTCCAATCCATGAGCATGGAACGTTTTTCCATTTCTTTGTGTCTTCTTCAATTTCTTTCATGAGTATTTTATAGTTTTCTGAGTACAGATCCTTTTAAATTTATTCCTAGGTATCTTATGGTTTTGGGTGCAGTTGTAAATGGATCGACTCCTTGATTTGTCTCTCTTCTGTCTTGTTGTTGGTGTATAGGAATGCCACTGATTTCTGTGCATTGATTTTATATCCTGCCACTTTACTGAATTCCTGTATGAGTTCTAGCAATTTTGGGGTGGAGTCTTTTGGGTTTTCCACATACAGTATCATATCATCTGCAGAGAGTGAGAGTTTGACTTCCTCTTTGCCGATTTGGATGCCTTTGATTTCTTTTTGTTGTCTGATTGCTGTGGCTAGGACTTCTAATACTATGTTGAATAGCAGTGGTGAGAGTGGACATCCCTGCCGTGTTCCTGACCTTAGGGGAAAAGCTCTCAGCTTTTCCCCATTGAGAATGATATTCGCTGTAGGTTTTTCATAGATGGCTTTTATGATATTGAGGTATGTACCCTCTATCCCTATACTCTGAAGAGTTTCGATCAAGAAAGGATGCTGTACTTTGTCAAATGCTTTTTCTGCATCTATTGAGAGGATCATATGATTCTTGTTCTTTCTTTTTTTAATGTATTGTATCACATTGATTGATTTGTGGATGTTGAACCAGCCTTGCAGCCCAGGGATAAATCCCACTTGGTTGTGGTGAATAATCCTTTTAATGTACTGTTGGATCCTATTGGCTAGTATTTTGGTGAGAATTTTTGCATCCATGTTCATCAAGGATATTGGTCTGTAATTCTTCTTTTTGATGGGGTCTTTGTCTGGTTTGGGGATCAAAGTAATGCTGGCCTCATAAAATGAGTTTGGAAGTTTTCCTTCCACTTCTATTTTTTGGAACAGTTTCAGAAGAATAGGTATTAATTCTTCTTTAAATGTCTGATAGAATTCCCTGGGAAGCCATCTGGCCTGGGCTTTTGTTTCTTGGGAGATTTTTGATGACTGCTTCAATTTCCTTAGTGGTTTTAGGTCTGTTCAGGTTTTCTAGTTCTTTCTGGTTCAATTTTCGTAGTTGATACATCTCTAGGAATGCACCCATTTCTTCCAGGTTATCTAATTTGTTGGCATAGAGTTGCTCATAATATGTTCTTATAATTGTTTGTATTTCTTTGGTGTTGGTTGTGATCTCTCCTCTTTCATTCATGATTTTGTTGATTTGGGTCATTTCTCTTTTCTTTTTGATAAGTTTGGCCAGGAGTTTATCAATCTTGTGAATTCTTTCAAAGAACCAGCTCCTAGTTTCGTTGATCTGTTCTACTGTTCTTTTGGTTTCTATTTCATTGATTTCTGCTCTGATCTTTATTATTTCTCTTCTCCTGCTGGGCTTAGGCTTTATTTGCTGTTCTTTCTCCAGCTCCTTTAGATGTAGGGTTAGGCTGTGTATTTGAGACCTTTCTTCTTTCTTGAGAAAGGCTTGTATTGCTATATACTTTCCTCTCAGGACTGCCTTTGCTGTATCCCAAAGATTTTGAACAGTTGTGTTTTCATTTTCATGGGTTTCCATGAATTTTTTAAATTCTTCTTTAATTTCCTGGTTGACCCCTTCATTCTTTAGTAGGATGCTCTTTAGCCTCCATGTATTTGAGTTCTTTCCGACTTTCCTCTTGTGATTGAGTTCTAGTTTCAAAGCATTGTGGTCTGAAAATATGCAGGGAAAAATCCCAATCTTTTTTTGTACTGGTTGAGACCTAATTTGTGACCTAGGATGTGATCAATTCTGGAGAATGTTCCATGGTCACTAGAGAAGAATGTGTATTCTGTTGCTTTGGGATGGAATGTTCTGAATATGTCTGTAAAGTCCATTTGGTCCAGTGTTTCATTTAAAGTCTTTATTTCCTTGTTGATCTTTTGCTTAGATGATCTGTCCATTTCAGTTAGGGGGGTGTTAAAGTCCCCCACTATTATTGTATTGTTGTCAATGTGTTTCTTTGCTTTTGTTATTAATTGCCTTATATAATTGGCTGCTCCCACGTTAGCGGCGTAGATATTTACAATTGTTAGATCTTCTTGTTGGATAGACCCTTTAAGTAGGATATAGTGTCCTTCTTCATCTCTTATTACAGTCTTTGTTTTAAAATCTAATTTGTCTGATATAAGGATTGCCACCCCAGCTTTCTTTTGGTGTCCATTAGCATGGTAAATGGTTTTCCACCCCCTCACTTTCAATCTGGGGGTGTCTTTGGGTCTAAAATGAGTCTCTTGCAGACAGCATATTGATGGGTCTTGTTTTTTAATCCAATCTGATAGCCTGTGTCTTTTGATTGGGGCATTGAACCCATTTACATTCAGGGTAACTATTGAAAGGTATGAATTTAGTGCCATTGTACAGGCTAATGTCCTTCTAAGGAACTAGCTGCCTTCTACCAACAACCAAGAGAATGTCCTTAGCCTTCTTGTGGTTTAGGCAAAGTTTGGCCCTACAAAGGCCAAATCCCAGTGCACCAGCTTTACTTTGCATTATAAATATATCCTGACCTGTTATATCATGACCTGCTTACTTTTCATGTCAGAGCATAGCCGTAGATTTAATTTTCCATTGATTTACCATCAAGAGCTAACAGCATCTAAATAAAACTTGGCAGCTCTTAGTCAATCTCCCCACCCTGGTGCTGAAACACAGCCTTGGGTTGTGTTTATTTGTTTGGGAGGTTTATGTTTATTTTTGTTGTCTGTTTTGTTTTCCTGTTGCTGGCTGTTTTTGGTTGGAGATTTGTTTTGTTTGTTTGCTTTCCAAAGTGAGAAACTCTAAAGGTCATTTTGACTTTATAGTAGAGAAAAGAGCTTGCTTATGTGACTTCCCATATCAACACTATAGAAATAAAATATACTCAAAGTACTCCATTCTATGCTGGGGACACCTTAACTACCAGTTCCTATGACTTACACAGCAACACCATCCACTGGTTAGAAATCAGTCATAGAGACAGCTGGAAAACAAGTGAAAGAACCCACCTCTTCATCCTTCTGCCCTTCCTCTCTCCCTTTCTTCTTTCCCACTAGCAAGACATGGATTGAGTATCTAACTGTTGCAAGTATGAAGACTCACACTCCCTTGAAGTATTATGTAGACTGGTTGGCTGGCAGGATCTTAGTAGATTATACAGACACATACCCCTTGCTGTGGAAAAATATCCCTGTTAAACTAGCTTTAAGAAAGGGGCTTTCTTAAAGATTTTATAATACAATATTATAATTATTTCCCAAATCTCTTCCCATTTCCTTCTTCCTTCCAACACAATACTGTGACCACCCATATTCATATGACAAAAGGCAAGAAGGGGAAGAGGGTCAAGGGAAACCTGGCAAGGAGAGAGAGCTTGCCACCACACTCCTCACCATTTGTCCTAAGAGGTTTTGAATCCTGTCTGACCTAAAGGCTTCACCTAATCTTTTGTGGTCCCAATAGGCCCCAAGATCAAGCTTCACAAATCTTCAAGTTAGATATCACATAGGGAGACATATACATTCTTCATCTTTCCAACTTTGTTCATAGTTGGGGGTGGGAGGGCCATAACTGACCCTAAACAAGCCCATCTCCAGGCCCTAACATAGAGTTCAAACCCAGCTGGAGATGAATGAAACAAATAAAAGCCATTTTGCAGACAGCTGGCCATTCAAAGCCAGTCTACTTTAGCTGTCAGCAAGTTGCCTGACTCTTCAGACTCCCTTATAATTAACACCAGGCTCTGTACAATTATCCACAGGACCATGTGCCAGGAACTGAGTCAATCTTCACAGTAGGAGAGGGGGAGAGGAATCACAGGGGATCCTGGCCTTCACAGAGCACAGGACCAGAAAAAGGCATGTCCCAAGGCTGAATTCTCAGGGAAGAGTAGGGCCTGTGTCATAGACAAAAAACAGACAAGGGCCGTGTACATGTGGAATATGGGGCAGTCACTTCCAGTTAAACTAGGCTGCAGAAGATAGGGTTTTGACCATGGAAGTTGACTAAGAAGACATTCTGGGTGGAGGGAAAGAAAGATAAGAACATGGTGGGAAGTGTGGGACTTACTTGAGAGAGAAAAGATTTATGCAATGAGCACATACTGAGCTCCTACTTTTTTTTTAAGATTTTATTTATTTATTTGACAGAGAGAGAGAGAAAGCACAAGTAGGCAGAGTGGCAGGCAGAGGGAGAGGGAGAAGCAGGCTCCTCGCTGAGCAGAGAGCCAGATGTGGGGCTCAATCCCAGGCATCTTAACCCAGACACTTAATTGACTGAGCCACCCAGGCACCCTGAGCCCCAACTTTATGCCAGCCACTGTGCAAGGCTCAGAGTGCCCAGAGTCCTTGAATACAAATGCTTACACGGAGAGCAGAGATGGGAGAGTGTGACTGCAGCCAGCTTTGTCAGGGCTCATGCTTGCAAGTACTAATTAGATCATTTCCCCCTCTTCTAAAGGCCTGATATTTTCTGTGATTCTTACGTCACTTGAAAATTACTTCTCCCCAACACTCTTCCGAGTCATCCGCCTGGCCCGAATTGGTCGCATCCTCAGGCTGATACGAGCAGCCAAGGGAATCCGCACACTGCTCTTTGCCCTCATGATGTCCCTGCCTGCCCTCTTCAACATAGGGCTGCTGCTCTTCCTTGTCATGTTCATCTACTCCATCTTCGGCATGGCAAGCTTCCCCCATGTAAGTTGGGAGGCTGGCATCGACGACATGTTCAACTTCCAGACCTTCGCCAACAGCATGCTGTGCCTCTTCCAGATCACCACATCAGCTGGCTGGGATGGCCTCCTCAGTCCTATCCTCAACACAGGACCCCCTTACTGTGACCCCAATCTGCCCAACAGCAATGGCTCCCGGGGGAACTGTGGGAACCCAGCTGTGGGCATCCTCTTCTTCACAACATACATTATCATCTCCTTCCTCATCGTGGTCAACATGTACATTGCAGTGATTCTGGAGAACTTCAATGTAGCCACGCAGGAGAGCAGTGAACCTTTGAGTGAGGATGACTTTGACATGTTCTATGAGACCTGGGAGAAGTTTGACCCAGAAGCCACTCAGTTTATTACCTTTTCTGCCCTCTCAGACTTTGCAGACACCCTTTCAGGCCCCCTGCGAATCCCAAAACCCAATCGGAATATATTAATCCAGATGGACCTTCCCTTGGTCCCTGGAGATAAGATTCACTGTTTGGACATTCTTTTTGCCTTCACTAAGAATGTTCTGGGAGAATCTGGGGAGTTGGATTCTCTGAAGGCAAATATTGAAGAGAAGTTTATGGCAACTAATGTTTCAAAAACATCCTATGAACCAATAGCAACCACCCTCCGGTGGAAGCAGGAAGACATTTCAGCTACTGTCATTCAAAAGGCCTATCGGAGCTATGTGTTACACCGTTCCGTGACAATCTCCAACCCCCCAGGTGTGCTCAGGGCTGAGGAGGAGGCTGTGTCACCCCCAGGTGAAGCCTTTGCTATATTCATGGCAAATGAAAATTGCACACTCCCAGACAAATCTGAAACTGCATCTACCACATCTTTCCCACCATCCTATGACAGTGTCACTAGAGGCCTTAGTGATCAAGTCAACATGAGCACATCTAGCTTAATGCAGAATGAAGATGAAGCTACCAATAAGAAAGCAATTGCCCCTGGGCCATAGTGAGGACACTCCAGCACGGACCTACCCAGTTCTGATGTGACCTTCTGCTCTTTGATAACTCTTTCCCATTGCAGGTGGCACCCAGTTACCACCTCATCAATGCATGCCACTGGTCACAGTGTCAGAACTGGGCAGAGAATGCATTTGGTGCCCACCTTCGGAGAAGCCCTCAAAACCAACGGGAGTCAGGAGCCAAGAGCATCTCCACTGTGGCAACCCTTTTGATCTCTCTTACTTTCCAGAAAATGTCCCTGGTCCTTTTATTTTAATTGTGACCAGAGCTTACATTTACTGTGATAAACTTCTCAGGACCAGAACTTCCAAAAATATATGGCAAGGATGTTGCTGAAAGTCCATGTTAGTCCTCTGTGAAACACCACACTGAGATTGACAATGTTATTTAGGATTTTTGCATGACTGCATGTTGAGAGCTGCCAGACAATTGCTCCTGCCCAAGGTAACACCTGTGGTCTATGTCATGAAAGGCCTTTGAGATATCCATTAAAATTAATATTTTTAAAGGTATATCAAGACCAATGTTACATCTTAAAGCATCATTTTTAAAAATTATGTGATACTGACATGTGTCATAAATCATTTCTTCATTTTCAGAGTTCCTGATATTATTTTGCAGTTTGAGCTTGAATCTGGGTGGAGCAGGAAGGAACACTGTCCTGAAAGTTTGTTCTAATCCTAAGTATTACACCAATTGCCATGCTGCTTGCACCACACTCTTTCCCCTCTGACCCTCAGTTTCCCCAGTTGTAAAAGTGGTGGGAAGTGGGAAACAAAATGGACATTCTCTATAGCCCTTGCATTTCTTGTTGTAGAACTCATTGGTGGTCTGCCCTAATTTAGAAAAGGAAAACACTCTCTCCTGAAGTTACAATGGCCAGACTTTTCTGCTGTGTAGCTAAAGAGGTAGCTTTTGGATACATTCCAGAACCTGTTTCACATCTCATGGTCAGACTTTAAGAAGGAAAGTTTTCACATTGCCCTTGGGCCAAGATTCCATAATTAGTATAATCAAAAGAAAAGGAACATTTTGAAAAAGATGATCTGGAAGATAAAAGGTATGGTCAATATTTTCTTAAATACATCCTACAATTAAGTACCTTTTATATGACAGGCACACTCTAAGTACAAGAGATAATGGAAACTAAGCCCCAAATGATTAATTGGATTTATACAGTGAATGGAGAAAGGGTTGTCAGAAAAGAATATTCAGGCCAAAAAATGTGGTGGGTTTTAAGATGAAGGAGAGCAAGGAGTTTGTGTGACAACATAGGACATAAGGATCATAGTGACAGCCATGATCTTCTATTAGCCCTTGGTACATTTCCTGCCACAATGACAAGGATCAGGTCAATCTGTTGACATATATTTGATCACTTCATAAGATTCCCCATTTATATGATTACAAAGCCTAAAGACTAGTCCACCATACATGCCTCATGGGTACAGATTTTCTGAGGTCTTGATCTCCTTTCTCTGTTACTGTTGGCCTATTAGAGGCTGAAAGGCTGTCAAGATGTTTGTTGGGGTTTGTCAGCACCCACAGATGTAGGTTAATAAGACAATGATGGAATAGCTGAGGGTTGGGCTGTCCCAGCACAAATCAGATGTTTGGTTTGTATCTTAAGGATGAATTCAACAAAATGGCTCTTCCTCACTGGTTCCACTGAACAAGGGAGCACAGATATTAATGGTGTCACTTCAACATCTAAATCCCATGCAGTCAATGAAAATGCCATCTAAGACAGCTGGATAGACAGAGAGCTTGGGGACTGGCTTATTTTTATGTTATGTGGAAGAATTAAATGTACCCAATCATCAGACTAGTTTTATTAAGTAAATGATATTATTCTCAGAGATATTCTTGATACATTTTTTGCCCCAGGCTGTAAGTTGAATTGTGCACCCCCCCCACCAAAGAAAAGATACGTTGAAGTTCTAACCCATGGTACCTGCATATGTGACCTTATTTGGAAATAGGGTGCAGGCCAATCAAATTAAAACACAGTCATACTGGCTTTAAGTGGGCCCTAATCCAATGATAAAAACATGAAGGAAATTTGGACATAAACACACAGGGAGAAGAATGTCATGTGAAAACACACACAGAGTGAGAGGCAGCTTTGTGAAGACAGAGGCAGAAATTGGAATGATGTGGTTGCAAGCCAAGGAATGCCAAGTATTGCTGGCAAGTACCAAAAACTAGAAAAGGGCAAAGAAGGATTCTTCTCTGGAACCTTCAGAGACAGCATAGCCCTATTAATTCTTGATTTTGGACTCTGGCCTCCAGAACTAGGATAGAATACATTCCTGTTATTTTAGGCCACCTAGTTTGTAGTACTTTGTTACAGCACCTAGCAAACTAACACACCCCACGTTTACTTCCATACAGATGCATTTCCCAAATTATCATGGGAACCACTGAAAAAGTGATGCAATATACACAGCTTGCATTGCCCAGAGTTTTCAGAAATTTATTCAGTGCAAATGCCCTTGAAAATTTCACTAGTCTAGTTTCAAAGTTCACCTGGTGGTCCAATTACAAGATAGGAGCAAATCTGAGAGGTCCAGGGCAGATGGAGAGTCAGAGCTAGCTTCTCAGCCTCACCCATAAGAAATGGCACTGGAATCTCTCTGACTGAGATTATGTGAGTATATCTAAGTGCTGAAGGGAAACAAGAGACAGAACAGTGTTTTGACTATATAAATATCTGGAAACTGCAGGATCCTTAAAACGTCTCCACCATAAACACTACCCTGATGTTTTTTTAAAGGTTTTATTTGTTTGACAGAAAGAGAGAGCACAAGCAGGGGGAATGGCAGGCAGAGGGAGAAGCAGAGGGAGAAGCAGGCTCCCTGCTGAGCAAGGAGCCCAATGCAGGGCTTGATCCCAGTACCCTGGGATCATGACCTGAGCAGAAGGCAGTTGCTTAACAGACTGAACCACCCAGGCATCCCCTACCCTGACATTTTAATCCATTAAACTGTGTAACACACAGACATAGATGGCCAAGAACATTCAGGAACATTCAGCCAACACAGATGGGAAGATGTAAGCAGAGCCTTGGTTTGCTAGAGTGTTTGCCTTAGGTGAGGTCACTTTCCTAAGTACTGGGGATGTAAAATTAGTAAGACACATCCTCAGCCTGGAGCTGAACATAGGCTGAGGTTTAATTAAAATTTTTTTTAAAAAAAATCCCAAGATTTCCAACAGTTACAAGCTAGGTTATTTGAATTATCCCTCCTACTAAAAACAATGAAAATGCTAGATAAATACTAGACAACAATAATATGTAAGTTGGGAAGATGTGAGTCGAGTAAGTGTTCTAAAGCTTTACTTTTATTCAAAAGGAAAATAAAAGTTTGTATTGTTATTAGACTTTGATAAGTTAAGAATTCATGAATTAATTACTACGATTGCCACTAGCAGGACAGAAACAGAGTATATTCCAAACTAGGATGGGAGAAATATGCTAATAAATAATTAGACAATCAAAAAAAGTAAGATAAGAAAGAAGATAAAAGAGAAATATAGAACAAGAAGAATGAGTTCAAAAGACAGAGAAATGTAGTATATTTGAACACAAGTATATCAACAATTGTATTAAATGTAAATGGACTAAGCGCTTCAAAAAGTCAGCAAAGATTGTAAGACAGAATTTTAAAATTCCAATAAATAATATTTATAGAAAGACACAACTAAAATCTAAGATTATCAAAAAAGATAAAAAGAGGGGAAAAGATATACCATGTAAATATTTAACAAGTAGCTGCAAAATACATGGTGGTTTTTTTTTTTTCAAGTACTTGGGGAACATTTAAAAAATAGTCATTATAACTAGACATAGAATAAGATTTTGAAAGTTTTCAAGAAATTAAAAGCATGTAATGTGTTTTCTGACCATAATTTGATTTAGCTGAGAATCACAAAAGCACATATGGACACTTAATATATGACAAAGATGGCATAACATAGCAGTGAGGAAAAGATGACCTTCCTACAAATGGTAATAGGACAATAGTGTTTTCATGAGAAATAAAACAAAATTGGACCCCTACCTAAAACTGTATTTAAAAAATCAAATTCAGGTGTATCCAAATGTGAAAAGCAAATCTATAAAGCTTTTAGAAGATAATAAAGGAAAATATCTACATGACCATGGAATAAAGAAAAGACTGAGAAATTTCACCACATTAAAATTTAGAACATCAGTTCATTAAAATAGATCATTAAAAGAGTGAAAAAGCAAACTTTATAGTGGAAAATATTTGAAATGTTTAGACCCAACAAAAGTCTAATATTCAGAGGAGACTTTTATTAATTTCTTCAAATCAATACAAAATAGACAACACAGTAGAAAAATGGCAAGAGACTTAAAAAGGCCCTTCACAAAAGAAGAAACCTGAATAAGCAAGAAACATGAGGGTGCACAACCTAATTAGTAATCAGAGAAATGCAAAGTAAAACCATAGTGAAATACCACTACTACGTATCTATCAGATCTGCAAAGCTTTTAGAGTCTAACAAATATCAACTGTTGGCAAAGATGTTGAGCAACAAGAACTGCACCACTGGAAAGTAATTAAATTGGCACAATCACTCTGAGAAACAGTTTACTAGAAGACTTGAAGATACATATACCCATGACTCAGGTTTCCCACTCTAAGGTATGAAACCTAGAGAAATCTATGCACATGTGCTCTAGGAGACATGTACAAGAAAATTTCTTATCAATATTGTTCATAATGGACCCAAATTAAACACAACTTAATGTCCACCAGCAGTAGAATAAATCAATATATTGTGGTGTATTTTTGTAAATGTAATTTTATGCAGTAATGAAAATGGGTGAAATATAGCTACAGATGAATCTTAGAAGCATAATATTGAGTGAAAGAAGCCAGACATAAAACTGCACATACGATGTGATGAAAAGAGGTTCAAAAACAGGCAAAAACAAATATATTGTTTAGGAATGCATAAAGAAAGCAGATTACCATATAAAAGTTAGGGTAGAAGTTCCCACTAGGGGGAAAGAAGCATTTGTGACAGGGTTTTCGGCAACATTCTTATTCATCACGCGGGTGGTTCTCTTTATGAGTGTTGCCTTTATAACTAAATGTTAAGATAAACCTATATGTCTAATGTACTTTTCTGTGTGTATGTTATACCTCACAATTAAAAACAATTAATGACTTAGCTTAGATTCCCCTCCCTCACACAGAAGCAGTTACTATCTGCTACTCTGAATCATGGTGTTTTTATCTTGGACTTGGATTATCCGAGCTGAATTATAAAAGGAGGAGTAGGAGTTCAATACAAGCATACCGTGTTTTGTTGTGTGTCACTTTAGTGCACTTCACAACTATTGTTTTTTACAAATTGAAGGTCTGTGACAACCCTGCCTCAAGCAAGTCTATTGGTGCCATTCTCCCAATAGCATTTGCTCACTTGATGTCTCTGTGTCACATTTTGGTAATTCTCACAACATTTTAACTTTCTCCTTGTCATTATATTTGTTATAGTGATCTGTGATCAGGGATCATCGATGCTACTATTGTAATTGTTTAGAGGTGCCACAAACTGTGCCTGTATAAGATGGCAAACTTAATTGATAAATGTGTGTGTTCTGACTGCTCCACCAACTGGCCATTTCCCCCAACTCTCTCCCACTCTTCAGGCCTCCTTATTCCCTGAGACAATATTGAAATTAAGCCAATTAATAATGCTTCAGTAGCCTCTGAATGTTCAGGTGAAAGGAAGAGAGAGTCATAGGTCTCTCACTTTAAGTCAAAAGCTAGAGATGATTAAGCTTAGTGAGGAAGGCATGTTGAAAGCCAAGAAGGGCTGAAAGCTAGGCCTCTTGCACCAATCTTTCAGCCAAGTTGTGGCTGCAAAGGAAAAGTTCTTGAAGGATATTAAAAGTGCTATTTGACAGCAATGTCTACAATAGCCAAACTGTGGGAAGAGCCGAAATGACCTTCAACAGATGAATGGATAAAGAAGATGTGGTCCGTATATACAATGGAATATTACACAACCATCAGAAAGGATGAATACCCAACTTTTACATCAACATGGATGGGACTGGAGGAGATTATGCTAACTGAAATAAGTCAAGCAGAGAAAGACAATTATCATACGGTTTCACTTATTTGTGGAACATAAGGAATAGCCTGGAGGACATTAGGAGAAGGAAGGGAAAAATGAGGGGGGGAAATCGGAGGGGGAGATGAACCATGAGAGACTATGGACTCCGAGAAACAAACTGAGGGTTCTAGAGGGGGGGGGGGTGGGGGGGGATGGGTTAGCCTGGTGATGGGTATTAAGGAGGGCACATATTGCATGGAGCACCGTGTGTTATACACAAACAATGAATCATGGAACACTACATCAAAAACTAATGATGTACTGTATGGTGACTAACATAACAAAAGTTTTTTAAAAAGTGCTATTTCAGTAAACACAGGAATGATAAGAGAGCAAAACAACCTTATTGCTGATATGGAGAAAGTTTTAATGATCTGGACAGAAGATCAAACCAGCCACAATATTCCCTCAAGCCAAAGCCTCATCCAGAGCAAGACCCCAACTCTATTTAATTCTGTAAAGGCTGAGAGAGGTGAGGAAGCCACAGAAGAACAGTTTGAAGCCAGCAGAGGTTGATTTGTGAGGTTTAAGGAAAGAAGCCATCTGCATAACATCAAAGCGCAAGGTGAAGCAGTAAGTGCTGGTGTAGAAGCTGCAGCAAGTTATCCAGAAGATCAAGCTAAGATAATTAATGAAGGTGGCTACACTAAACAGATTTTCAATGTAGATGAAACAGCCTTCTATTGGAAGAAGATGCCACCAGGACTTTCAAGGTGAGAGAGTAGTCAGTGCCTGGCTTCAAAGAATAGAGTGACTCTCTTTAGGGGCTGATGCAGCCAGTGACTGAGTTGAAGCCAATGTTCATTTACCAATCCAAAAATGCTAGGGCCCTTAAGAATAATGCTCAGTCTACTTTGCCTATGCTCTGTGAACAGAACAACAAGCTTGGGTGAGAGCACATCTATTTACAACACAGTTTACTGAATATCTTTTTTTTAAGATTTTATTTATTTATTTGACAGAGAGAGAGACGCAGCGAGAGAGGGAACACAAGCAGGGGGAGTGGGAGAGGGAGAAGCAGGCTTCCCGTGGAGCAGGGAGCCCTATGCAGGGCTTGATCCCAGAACCCTGGGATCATGACCTGAGCTGAAGGCAGATGCTTAACGACTGAGCCACCCAGGCACCACCAGTTTACTGAATATCTTAAGCCCACTGTTGAGACCTACTGCTGAGAAAAAAAGATTCCTTTTAAAATATTACTGCTCACTGACAATGCACTTGGTCACCCAAGAGCTCTGATGGAGATGGACAATGAGATTAATGTTGCCTTCATGCCTGCTAATACAACACCCATTCTGCAGCCCACGGATCAAGGAGTAATTTTGACTTTCAAGTCTTATTATTTAAGAAATACGTTTCATAAGACTATAGCTGCCATAGATAGCGATTCTTGTGGTGGATGTGGGCAAAGTAAATTGAAAACCTTCTGGAAAGAATTCACCATTCTAGATGAAATTAAGAGCATTTGTGATTCATAAGAGGAGACCAAAACACCAACATTAACAGGAATTTAAGAAGTTGATTCCAATCCCATGGATGACTGAGGGGTTCAAGACTTAAGTGGAGGTTGTACTTGCAGATGTGGTAGAAATAGCAAGAGAACTAGAAGTAGAAGTGGAGCCTGAAGATGGGACTGAGTTGCTGCAATCTCATGGCAAAACTGGAATGGATGAGGAGATGTTTCTTACGGATGAATAAAGAGGTTTTTTTTGTTTTGTTTTGTTAGAGAGAGAGAGAGTGAGAGCAGAAACACAAGCAGGGGGGATGGGAGAGGGAGAAGCAGGCTTCCCACTGAACAGGGAGCCCAATGTGGGGCTCAATCCCAGGACCCTGGGATCATGACCTTAGGTGAAGGCAGACACTTAACAACTGAACCACCCAGGCGCCCCAAGAAAGTGGTTTCTTAAGATGGAATATACTCCTACAGCTCTCTCTTTCTCTCTCAAATAAATAAATGAATCTTTTAAAAAAATGGGGCACCTGGGTGGCTCAGTCAGTTAAGCATCCGACTTGTGATTTTGGCTTAGGTCACAGTCTCATGGGTTGTGTGATCGAGCCCCACCTCAGGCTCCACTTTGTGGGGACTCTACTTGAGGTTCTCTCCCGCTCCCTCTGCCCCTCCCCCCACTCCCCGACTTGCGTGCTCTCTCTCTCTAAAATAAATAAATAAATCTTAAAAAAAAAGAAGGATGGAATATACTCCTGGTGAAGATGCTGTGAAGATTGATGAAATGACAACAAAAGATTTAGAATATTATATTAATTTAGTTGATAACACAACAGCAAGGTTTGAGAACACTGACTCCCATTTTGAAAGAAGTTCCACTGTGGGTAAAATGCTATCAAACAGTATCGCATACTACAGAGAAACCATTCACCAAAGGAAGTCAATAAATGCAGCAAACTTCATTGTTGTCTTATTTTAAGCAATCACCACAGTCACCCCAGCCTTTGGCAACCACCACTCTGATCAGTCAGCAGTCATCAACATTGAGGCAAAGCCTTCCATCAACAAAAAGACTCATTGGAAGCTGTAATGATGGTTAGCATTTTTTAGCAATAAAGTATTTTTAATTAAGGAATGTACATTTTTTAGACATAATCCCATTGCACACTTAATAGACTACAACATAGTGTAAACATAAGTTTTATATGCACTGGGAAACCAAAAAATTCATTTGACTCACTTTATTACTATGTTCACTTTATCATGATGGTCTGGAACCAAACCTGCAATGTCTTTGAGGTATGCCTGTAATGCGTAATAAGAAAGGAAATTTTAGAGGAAAGGAATAGCAAATGCAAAAGATGAAGGAGATGTGAGAGTAGAGGAAGAGTTTGAGCAAATGTAACCAAACTATTGTGAACCAAGCTCAGCAGGAAATGGAGGAGTTATATGAGCATAACGGGGACAAAATTTTGTATCTCTATAAATTATTTTGGATGGTATCATGGGTGATATTAAAATACTTAACAACCTGCCTGGCACAGGGCACCAACCAGGACTGACCATATTGCTAAAGCAGGCAGCAGCACCCCGACCTCGTTGTGCCAGACCCTTCAGTTGTTGCATCAAGGAGAAGTCTAGAGGGAGGTCCCAAAAAAGGACCAGGGAAGCTGGGGAAAAGGTAGGAAGCACCTGAGGCAGCAGCTATTTACCAATTAGTACAGAAATACTTTGTTTTACCTGTGCTTACTAATGGAATATTATTAGCCCTGGTTGCAAGTGATAGAAATCCAACCCAAATTAGTTTATGGGGGGAAAAATATCTTCATCTACTAAATGGGAAGCCAAGAGATACAGCTGGATCCAGGCCTACCTAGATCCAGGAGCTCAAATGATGTCTCTCCTTCCAGGTTCTGCTTTCTTCTGTATTAGCTCCAATCTCAAGCAGGCTCTCTCCATGTAATGGCAAAAGATTACTCTGCAAGTCCTTTACATCTGTGATCTCAGAAGGGAAATGACTCTTTCCCAATAATTCTAACAAAATTCCCAGGGAGGCATGTCCCTGGCCCAGATCATATCACATCCCTTTCCTTAAGCAAACACCATATCCAGACATGCAACTCATTGACTATTCCTGGATCATATGCTCACCCTGGAAGCCACAAGCTGAGCTGGGAGCAGTTCCCAAATAGAAAAGTTCTGTGGTCATAAGAAGAGAGAATGGATGATGAACAGACTAAAACAATAGCTATCCACTCTGTCCATCCCTAAGCCACCCAATATCGATACACATTCTTCTTTCCAGACATGCAATATCAAAAACACCTTCCTAACATAATGTAGCTATCCTACATACAACTGCACTCCCCCTCTTCCCAAAGAAAGGCGGCCCAGAACTTTGTCCAGTTATTGCATTCAGCTTCAACTAAAGACTGTTTGAATAATAGATGAGCAAATCATGCCAGCTCTACTTTCCCAAAACATATCCAAGAGGGGAGGAGTTAAGATGGTGGAGGATTGGGGACCCTAAGTTCCTCCAATCCCTGGAATTCAGCTACATCATTACCAAAGCATTCTGAACACCTATGAAATCAATCAGAGATCAGAGAAAAGAAATGTTGCAATTCTACAAATAAAAAAGCGACCACTTTTTGGAAGGTAGGAGGTGCAGAATCAGAGCGATAAATTGGAGGATATGGCAGCAGGGAGGGAGCCAGCTTAAGGAGGCTGCCACAAAGTATTATAAGAAGCAGAGCACAAAACTAGAACTTTTAGAAGTCTGCTACAGTAGGAGATATCCCTGGCTTAAAAATGCTCAGGTGGCAGAAGCAAGATGGAATTCCATGTGGGACAGAGTGGTCTCAGGATCCCTGGAGTCACAAGAGGAAAAGGGGTGCCTGAGTGAGGCAGAGTTCCCAGGCATTAGAGTGGGGAAGCTAGCTGAAAATAACAAGTCTAGGCACTGGCTCTCTGCTCGGTGTTGCCATAAACTGTGAACCATTGCAGTCATATGACCACTCTCTGATCAGCATCCCAGCAAAAGGAAGAAGCTTAGGGAGACAGCCCTCCCTCACCTGGGAGGAACGCTGCGGGTCCGAGCCACAGGAGTCCATAAAAGTTTAACAACGTGAAACTCAGTCACGTGCCTGAGATAATAATGCTCTGTCATGGGCTGGGTGAACACAGAGTTCAGTGGGAAACCAGGGAAAAAGTGATTGACTACTTTTCTGTGAGGGCTCACTGAAGAGTGTGGGGTGTGAAATTTCAGCTCTGGGGCTAGAGTTTGGGGTGTTGTCATTTTCATCCCTCACATCGGTGCCCAAAGCCTTCAGGGAGCAGAACAGTGCCACATAGTGCAATCCAGAGCCACCTACACAGAGCCCAGCCCCCTGGTAAGGGAGGCACAACTCCACCAAGGCAAGGACACTTGAGAATCAGTGCAACAAGCCCCTCCCCCAGAAGACCAGCAGGAACAACCTGCTAGCACCAAGTTTACCCATCATAGAGAACTGCAAAACCTCAGCTCTTGGGGAAAACAGTATATAGCATTTTCAGGGTCTTAAATTATTCTTCGGTCTTTCAGGTTTTTTTCACTTACTTTCTTATTTTTTTAATTCTTTTTTGATTTTTATTTTTATATATACATTATATATATTTTTTCTTTTTGGTTTCCATTCATTGTATTTTATTTTATTTTACTGTGTGTGTGTGTGTTTCTTTCTTTCCTATTTTGGGGTCATTTCTTTTAACAAACTGACCAAAATACACCCAGGATCTAGTATTTTGTTTTGTTTTGTTTTGTTCTGTTTTGTTTCTGGTTTGAGTTTTTTCTTATTTTGTTTTGTTTTTGTTTTCTTCTGGCTTGTTTTGTTTTGTTTTGTTTTCTGTTGTTGCTAGTATTGTTGTCTTTTCTCTCTCATTGTTCTATTCTTTTCTGGACATAATGATGAGTTGGAGAAATTCACCACAAAAGAAAGAACAGGAGATAGTACTCATTGCCAGGGATTTAATCAATATGGATATAAGTAAGACGTCTGAACTAGAATTTAAAACAACGATTATAAAGATACTAGCTGGGCTTAAAAACACCATAGAAGAGACTAGAGAATCCCTTACTGTAGAAATAAAAAAACTAAAATCTAATCAGATCAAAATTACTATTACTGAAATGCAGTCAAAAATGGAAGCTCTGATAGCAAGAATATGAGGCAGAAGAGAGAGTCAGTGATACAGAAGACAAAATGATAGAAAATATGGAAGCTGAAAAGAAGAGAGAAAGACAACTACGGGAACACTAAGGGAGACTTCAAGAAATCAGCGATTCCATAAAACAAAATAATATCTGGTTAATAAGGGTCCCAGAAGATGAAAAGAGAAGGGGGGGCAGAAGGTTTATTTGAACAAATTATAGCTGAGAACTTCCCTTATGTGGGGAAGAAAACAGGCATTCAAGTGTAGGAGGCACAGACAACCCCCCTCAAAATCAATAAAAATAGGTCAACCCCTCAACATGTAACATAGTAAAGCTTGCAATTTCAGAGATAAAGAGAAAATCCTGGAAGCAGCTCAGGACAAGAGGTCTTAACCTACAAGGGTGGAAACATAAGGTTGGGAGCAGACCTGTCCACAAAGAACTGGCAGGCCAGAAAGGACTGGCATGATATGTTCAGTATGCTAAATGGGAAAAATATGCAGCCAAGAATACTTTATCCAGCCAGGCTGTCATTCAGAATAGAAGGAGAGATAAAGAGTTTTCAGGACAAACAAAAACTAAAGGAATTTGTGAACAAATCCTGCAAGAAATATTAAAGGGGATCCTTTGAGCAGAGAGGGAACCCAAAAATAACAAAGACCAGAAAGAAACAGAGACAAGCTACAGAAACAGTGACTTTACAGGTAATACAATGGCACTAAATTCATATCTTTCAATAATTACTCTGAATGGAAATGGACTCACTGCTCCAATCAAAAGACATAAGGCATCAGATTGGATTAAAAACAAAAACAAAAACAAGACCCATCAATATGCTGTCTACAAGAGACTCATTTCAGACACAAAGACACCTCCAGATTGAATGTAAGGGGTGGAGAACCATTTGTCATGCTAATGACATCAAAATAAAGCTGGAGTAGCAATCCTTATATCAGACAAACTAGATTTTAAACCAAAGACCGTAATAAGAGATGAAGAAGGACACTATATCATAATAAAAGGGTCTATCCAACTAGAAGATCTAACAGTTGTAAATATTAATGCCCCTAACTTGGGAGCAGCCAAATATATAAACCAATTAACAAAGTTAAAGACACTCACTGATAATAATACAATAATAATGGGGGACTTTAACACCCACTCAACAATGGGCAGATCATCTAAGCAAAAGATCAACAAGGAAACAAGGGCTTTGAATGACACACTGGACCAAATGGACTTAATAGATATATTCAAAGCATTTCATCCTAAAGCAACAGAATACACATTCTTCTCAAGTACTCATGGAATATTCTCCAGAATAGATCACATAATGGGTCACAAATCAGGTATTGGCTGGTACAAAAAGATTGAGATTATTCCTTTCATATTTTCAGACCACAATGTTTTAAAACTTGAAGTCAACTACAAGAAAAAAATTGGAAGGACCATAAATACATGAAGGTTAAAGAGCATCCTACTAAAGAATGAATGGGTCAACCAGGAAATCAAAGATGAATTTAAAAAATACATGAGAGCAAATGAAAATGAAAACACGACAGTTCAGAACCTTTAGGAAGCAACAAAGGCAGTCCTAAGAGGGAAGTATATAGCAATACAGACCTTCCTCAAGAAACAAGAAAAGTCTAGGGGTGCCTGGGTGGATCAGTCAATTGGGTGTCTGCCTTTGGCTCGGTCATGGTCCCAGGGTCCTGGGATCAAGTCCTGGGATCATTGGGCTCCCTGCTCAGCAGGGAGTCTGCTTCTCCTTCTCCCTCTGCCCCCCCTCACTTGTGTTCTCTCTTAAGTGCTCTGTGCTCTCTCTCTCTGTCAAATAAATAAATAATCTTTTTTTTATTTAAAAAATGGAGCACGGGGTGTTATATGCAAACAATTAATCATGGAACACTACATCAAAAACTGATGTAAAGTATGGTGATTAACATAACATAATAAAATAAAATTTAAAAAAAAGTAACAAGAAAAGTCTCAAATACACAACCTAACCTTAGTCCTAAAGGCGCTGGAAAAAGAACAGCAAAGACAACCTAAATCCAGCAGGAGAAGAGAAATAATAAAGATTAGAGCAGAAATAAATGATCTAGAAATTTAAAAAATAAAACAGTAAAACAGATCAATGAATCTAGGAGCTGGTTCTTTGAAAGAATTAATAAGATCAATAAACCCCTAGCCAGACTTATCAAAAGGAAAAGAGAAATGACACAAATAAATAAAATTATGAATGAAAGAGGAGAGACACAACCAAAACCGAAGTAATAAAAACAATTAGAATATTATAAGCAATTATATGACAGTAAATTAGGCAATCTAGAAGAAACAGATGTATTCCTAGAAACATATAAACTAACAAAACTGAAAAAGGAAGAAATAGAAAACCTGAACAGACCCATAAGCAGCAAGGAAATTGAAGCAGTAATCAAAAATCTCCCAACAAACAAGAGCCCAGGGCCAGATGGCTTCCCAGTGGAATTCTACCAAACATTTAAAGAAGAATTAATACCTATTCTTCTGAAACTGTTTCCCAAAAAATAGAAATGGAAGGAAAACTTCCAAACTTATTCTACAAGGCCAGCATTACCTTAATCACAAAACCAGACAAAGACCCCCACTAAAAAGGAGAATTACAGACCAATATCCTGATGAACATGGATGCAAAAATTCTCATCAAGATGCTAATAGGAACCAATAGTACATTAAAAGGATTATTCACTGCAACCAAGTGGGATTTATTCCTGGGTTGCAATGGTGGTTCAACATCCACAAATCAATCAATATGATAACACCACATTAATAAAAGAAAGGACAAGAACCATATGATCTTCTCAATAGATGCAGAAAAGGCATTTGACAAAATACAGCATCCTTTCTTGATAAAAACTCCCTGCCTTGTAGGGATAGAGGGTACATACCTCAATATCATAAAAGCCATATACAAAAAACCCACAGCGAATACCATCCTCAATGGGGAAAAACTAAGAGCTTTTCCCCTAAGGTCAGAAACACAACAGGGATGTCCACTCTCAACACCACTGTTTTTCAACATAGTACTGGAAGTCCTAGCCTCAGCAATCAGACAAAAGGAAATAAAAGGCATACAAATCAGCAAAGAAGTCAAACTCTCACTCTTTGCAGACGACATGATACTCTATGTAGAAAACCCAAAAGATTCCAGCAAAAAATTGCTAGAACTGATACAGGAATTCAGCAAAGTTGCAAGATATAGAATCAATGCACAGAAGTTAGTTGCATTTCTATATACTAACAATGAGGCAGAAGAAAGAGAAATCAAGGAAACAAACTCATTTACAATTGCACCAAAAACCATAAGGTATCTAGGAATAAACTTAACCAAAGAGGTAAAGGATCTGCACTCAGAAAACTATAGAACACTTATGAAAGAAATTGAGGAAGACACAAAGAAATGGAAAAACATTCCATGCTCATGGATTAGAAGAACAAATATTGTTAAAATGCTTGTGCTACCCAAAGCAATCTACACATTCAATTCAATCCCTACCAAATTACCATAAACATTTTCCACAGAGCTGGAACAAACAATCCTAAAATTTGTATGGAACAAGAAAAGACCCCAAATAGCCAGAAGAATGTTGAAAAAGAAAACCAAAGCTGGAGGCATCACAATTCTGGACTTCAAGCTCTATCACAAAGCTGTAATCATCAAGACAGTATGGTACTGGCATAAGAACAGACACATAGATCAATGGAACAGAATACAAAACCCAAAAATGGACCCTCAACTCTATGGTCAACTAATCTTCAACAAAGCAGGAAAGAACATCCAATGGAAAAAAGACAGTCTCTTCAACAAATGGTTGGGAAAACTGGACAGCCACATGCAGAAGAATGAAACTTGACCATTTCCTTACACTATACACAAAAATAGACTCAAAATGGATGAAAGACCTAAATGTGAGACAGAAATCCATCAAAATCCTAGACACGAACACAAGCAGCAACCTCTTTGACCTCAGCCACAGCAACTTCTTGCTAGGCACGTCTCCAAAGACAAGAGAAACAAAAGCAAAAGTGAACTACTGGGACTTCATCAAGATAAAAGTCTTTTGCACAGCAAAGTAAGCAGTCAACAAAACTAAAGGGCAATCTAAAAAATGGGAGAAGATATTTGTAAATGTCTTATCAGATAATGGGCTAGTATCCAAAATCTATAAAGAACTTATCAAACTCAACACCCAAAAAACAAAAATCCAGTCAAGAAATGGGCAGAAGAGGGGCACCTGAGTGGCTCAGTCAGTTAGGTGTCTGCCTTTGGCTCGGGTCATGATCCCAGGACCCTGGGATCCAGCCCCACATCGGTCTCCTTGCTCAGCGGGGAGCCTGCTTCTCCCTCTCCCTCGGCCTGCCATTCCCCCTGCTTGTGCTCTCTTTCTCTCTGTCAAATAAATAAATAAAATCTTAAAAAAAGAAAAGAAAAGAAATGGGCAGAAGACATGAATAGACATTCCTCCAAAGAAGACAAACAAATGGCCAACAGATGCACGAAAAAATGCTCAACATCACTAGCCATCAGGGAAATGCAAATCAAAACCACAATGAGATATCACCTCACACTAGTCAGAATGGCTAAAATGAACAACTCAGGAAACAACAGATGTTGGTGAGGATGTGGAGAAAGGAGGAACCCTCTTACACTGTTGGTGGGAATGCAAACTGGTACAGCCACTCTGGAACACAGTATGGAGGTTCCTCAAGAAGTTAAAAATAGAGCTACCCTATGAACCAGCAATTGCACTACTAGGTATTTATCCAAAGGATACAAAAATACTGATTTGAAGGGGCACATGCACCCCAAAGTTTATAGCAGCAATGTCCACAATAGCCAAAATATAGAAAGAGCCCAAATGTCCATCAACAGATGAATGGATAAAGAAGATGTGAGATTATATATATATATATTTATTATAATATTTATACATAAATATACAATATTTATATGTAAATATTATATATAAACATTATAAATATATAAATCCAATATATATTTATATATTATAAAGTTAAATATATATTAAAATTAATATTTATGTTAAAAAAATATCTAGGATTTAACCACTTCTTACCACCTTAACAATCAACTTTATCCAAATTATCATCTCTCACAAGTGTTATTTCAATAGTCTCCCAATTCGTTCTCCATTTCTACTTTTGTCCTCAAAAGTCTATTCTCAAACAGCAGTCAAAGCTCAAAATCCATCCATAATACCTATGGTTCTCTGAGTAGATGTCATTACAATGGTTTTACATAATTTGGCGCTCTCACTCCTCTCTGACCTCATCTCCCAGCCACGTTGTCCTTCCTGCTGTTCCTTAAACACACCGGGCATGCTCTTGCTTTGGTATAAAGGCCCTTGTAATTGCTTTTGCCTCAGCCAGTATATCGCCATGGCTCATTCCTATACTTTGTTCAGTTCTTCTCTGACCAACCTGTCAAATTACCAGCTATATCCATAGCACTTACGGCCCTTCCAGATATCATACATGTACTTGCTTATTGTCTGTCTTCCCCACTGGAATGTAAGCTCTATGAAGGCAAGAACTCTACCCACTTTGCTCACTGATAGATCCCCTATACCTAGAAAAGTTTCAAAGTAGATTCACAATATTTGAAAATGAGTGAAATGCTTTTTTCTTGATCAGTTCACAGCTAGCTTCTCACAGCCCACTACCCGAAGGCTAGTCATCTGTTATACAATAATATAGGACAAACATCTAGTTCTGGTAAAAAAAAAAAAAAAAAAAAACCCTATTCAGAAAAGAAGAAACCACATCCAGAAGTACAAGTCCACAGTATACACTGGAGCATGTACTGCTTGCCCTGACCGTGGAAGCATTCTTGGTTCTGCTTCTGGGAGAATCCCTCATCCACTGTCCTACTCCCTCATGAGAAGGAGCACTGGGAAGAGACTCTTTCTGAGGAATGGGCAACTTATTGCACTTTCTGTTGGCACCAGTGGGCTCTGGAAATTGTCTTCATGTTTGAGCAATCACAAGCCATTATTTGCCTGAACTGAAGTCTCTCTGGCAATACAACTCCCTTAAAACAATAATATGATTTCCATTTCTTGTATTTTGCCAACTCAGTAGTTTTTGTTGGGTATGGTCCTTCAATCTAGACTTGGGACCGGATATCTCTGCCTTTTAGCAATAGACAACTTGCCCCCTCTTCCTACCCCCACCCGCAGTCCTTGGCTGAATGGCCTTCGTCCTGACCTCAACCAGCCCCTGTATACAGATATTATTGGAAAACAACTGGCTTGGGTGTGGAGGCACATCTCACCCGCCCAGCCCCAGTCTATATCCCACTGGGGCAGCTCTATAAATTGGAGTCCTGTCTCCTTTGTTCTATAGAGAGTGGAGGGGCAGGATCACTCAGGGGCAGAGATGTGGGGAAGGGTGTCAGGCTTCTCCCGGCTCCCATTCTTACCATCATCTCTCTGTTTCCAATCACTGGTGTGCCAGCAGATGCTTAACAATTAGCTCTTCGGGAGGAAAAATCTCTGGCTTGTAGCACTTTCTGATTTATCTGGTATAAATACTCCCACGATGGCCCATGTCAACCTACCAACATGACATCCCTGAAGGCAGAATGGAGAAGAGATGTGCACAATCAACTTGAGGCAGTATGAGCTGGCTCCAACACACCCCTGTTTCCAACCATGATACCCTTTCTCTAGCAATATCAGTCTAGGACAGAAATTTGTTTTTCCACTCTCCAAGGCCTAAGACTCTAAGACCTTAGGGTACTAGCCATAGGCAGAAAAGGCCTCCCTTTCTGCTTTCACATGGAGCAGTTGAGGCAAAGTTCGTCTTTCTTTATGTGCCTTTACTAGCTGGCAGGAAGGAGCCCATAGCTTTCCAAATCCTAGAGGTTTTTTGTTTTTTTTGTTTGTTTGTTTGTTTTTACAAAATCCCTTAAACTCCTGCTGCAAAGGGCAGGTGATCTGAGTCTCCAGATACAACAAGCTGTAGCTAAAAGCATAACAGAAACTTCCAGATTTAGGAGTGCCTGAGTGGTTCAGTTTGTTAAATACCTGAGTCTTGATTTTTGGCTCAGGTCATGATCTTAGGGTCATAGAATTGAGTCTTGCATAGGGCTCCATACTTAGCAGGTCTCCCTTTCCCTCTGCCTTTCCCCCTGCTTGTGCTCTCTCTCTGAATAAATAAGTAAAATCTTTTTTAAAAAGAAAGAAAGAAAGAAAGAAAGAAAGAAAGAAAGAAAGAAAGAAAAGAAAGAAAGAAAAAGAAAGAAATTTCCAGATTCAGATCTGGCATAGGAGAGTCTCAGTATCCCACCACTTCTCAACATATCCAATGCCACACTGTAAGGTCTATTAACAGCAATACCCACCTCCAGGTATCAGTTTCTATGTTAGAGTTATTTAGTTACAAGCTACAGACACCAATTCCAACATAAAACAAATTCACTGGAAGGCCATGGGGAAGCTCAGAATGGAAGTAAATGCTGAATAATCAGCCAGAAAAGCAGCCAGGTCTGGGTAGATTTCTGGGCAATAGGCACCAACAGACAATCTCTTCAGGGAGCCAAGACCAATTAGTCCCAGCCTTTTCCCCACCCCCGCAGGTGTCCAGTCAGGGATTTGATTGGCCCAGCTCCAGCAAGACAGGGGAAGGGCATTTTGATTGATAGCCCCAACAAGACTCAAGTCAATTACCTCCCCCCACCATCATGCTCCCATCCCAGAAACACACACACACCAAAACCAAGTTAAGGCACGCTTACCAAATAGGAAGAAGTGACTAGACAGGCAAAAATGCCCAATGAAGGTTACAAATTAGGAGTTGGATTTATGTGTTATAGAAATCGCTCTGGCCACAGTGATGAATCATGGAGAAGCTGAAGTTTGGGACAGAGATTAGGGAGGAGGTTGTGACAAATGGGAACCTCTCAAGCAAATTGACTAAAGTTGCTAAGTATGCTCAGCTAGATGCCCCCAACACACGACATGGACCAGAATGTTGGCTCCCATCTTCATCTATGGTGACAGGTCCAAATCCTTTTCCTCCAGACAAATACTTCCTAGAACCCAAATATCAGCAATACACTCTGTCTCTGGAAAATCACTCATATATTCCCTGAAGTGGAAATATGTTTGAAGTGTGTTCTCTTCAGTGGCCCCAAACTCATCCAAGAGAGTTCAGGCAGAGAAAAGTAGGGTTTGCCTGTAGACATCGAATCTATACCAAGAAAGTTCATGTCTACTGTTGACCCTTTGAAACACCAGTTCTGACAATAGAACCAACACCAAAAACAAAACTCAGTGGATATGATTCATTATATGAAGATAAGAAATTCTAAAGGGTTATGCATGAAGAGGACTCATTTTTTTTTTCCTGACCAGAACTAAGTTAATTTATTACTGGAAATGTGGCTGCTTCTGCTTACAGATTTAATCATATTATAAAGCAATATAAAGGCATGTGTGTGTGTGCCTGTTGAATAATGATGCTTCCTGTAGTTAGAACAGGGAGCCCCAGAACCACTTGGAGGCTGAAGATGTCTGCAAATGATCCACACAAAAACACTCAACTCATCAGGTAACCAATATGGTGCTCTAGTCTGAGCTCTGGAAGAGAGGGCAGGTTCCAATTTGATTCCAGACCTTCCCTTGCTCACATGTCACAACCTCTCTGAACAAATTTCCTTGCCTGTACAATGGGAGTAAAGATTCCTGCCCTACAGAACCCACCAAGAATGTTTGAAGGAGATAAAAATGCTCTCTCTGCCCACTGAAGGAAGCAGAAAAATAACAGAGGAGAAAATCAGGGAACCCATCCCACAATGTGCCCTAGGAAAGTTCACAAAAAGGGCAATGCTGCAGCCCCTCCCCCATGGAGTTTAGATGTGTACATGTAGAGGTAGGGTGGGTAACACTGTGCTTCACATGCAAAGGAGCATCTAACCACATGCAGGTTCCTCCCTGGACACACCCAGCACTTTGCATGGTACACAGGCTGGAGGATAGCTTCTCTAAAACCCATTTTGGGAGGCCATGCTTGGATCCTACAATTTTTTACCCTAGAGCAGATACTTCACACTACATTCCTTGCCTCATCTGACCTTGAATACAACCATGTGGCTTTCCAGTCTCAGGGCTCTCTCCAAAGTCACTGAGCTTTTCTGCACACAGGCACAACAGGCACAACAGCCCAGGTGTGCAGAGAGAAGGACAGATGTTGACAGCCTTCAGCACAACTCTCAACCAATGTAGGACAAGGTTTGGAAGACCAGTAAATACCCAGCCTCCCAGGCCTCAGAGGGACAGTTCAGAGTCAGGTTGATCAGAGAAGCCCAGAAAGTCTGAACCCTGGTTATAGAGCCAGGTTTTCACAAACCTGAGAGTTAGAGCCCCCTTAACTTTTGTGCCTTACGTGATTCTCTTGGCTCACCTTACCTCTTGTGCTGCCCATTTACCCACAGCACTAATTGGCTTTTTGGAGTGTTTCCTTTCCTTAGCTAACTCCCTCTGCTTCTTCACTTTTGTCACCTTCCAAATACTACCTGCCCCCAATTCTTTGTCTCAGCTCCTGACTTGAGGGAACCCAAATTAAGACAAATTCCCAGATATCCCATCGCTCAGAATTAGGAAGGTGTTTTCTCATGCTGTCCACATAGCCATTGTCCTTTCTACAGGCTTGCCGTATATCTTTCCTGGATAAAAGACTGCAGGAAGGGAATCACTTCCCCTAGGTTATGTGAGGCATATACAGGGTCCTACCCAGAAGTGATAATGTCATCTCCCTGTTCTAGCTTCCTACCCATCACCCCCTACTCCTGATTGATGATGATGGTGAGGCTCCTCTCCCCATCCTCTCAAAGTACTACCAAAGATTTGATTTTGGTGGGAAATGCCTTAGGACTAAGTGGATCCTTGCATCCACTTCAAACCTTTCTGTGATAAATAAAAGGTTCATTACAAGCTCAAGTTTGGGCTTTTCAGTGCATCTTGTAAACTGACAAGATTCCTGATGAGTCTTTAACCACTTATGGTCCCCTTTTCCATCACTGTATTGTACTGGGCATCTTGGAAGTTCACAGTTTGCAACAAGACCCTCAGGTTGGGACTTTACCCAGAAGTTGTCATGTGCCTTTTCCTGGCATATGGCATTATGGCACGTGGCACATGCTAAGTGGCCATCAGTTAATAAGTAGCTTAATTTGTGCCACTCAAACAGGAGACTATGAGAGAAACTTCCTGGTTTCCCCTTTGTTATCCACCTCATAAAAGAAGTCAATGAGCATGTGAAGATCTCTCCTGAACACCAAGAAATAAGGAATCAAACTGGTGCCTTCAGTCCAAGTGGCATCATATTTGTGGACTGTGATGTCCAACTAACCCATTCACTATCCTGTCTTTGGACAGTCTGCCCTGTGTTTTACAAAGTTCTATATCTCTGAATACAAATCTCCTTGAGGAAAAGAGAGAGCACTTCCAGATGTCTTTATCCTGCCAGTTGAAACATTCCCTATAGCAACCAGTTCTCAAAATCCCTCCCTGGATCTCTCCAGTAGAGAATCTATAACCAAGACAAACTTCTCTTACAACATGATGGGGAGAGGACTTTTGTGTCAGTCTTAGCCCTCCAAGAGCTGATGTCAAGTCATAACTATATGTGCAAGAGATTTATTGAGTAGACCTTTATGAAGAATAAAAGGGAGGAAACAGGAGTCTTCAGGGAGAGCCTCAGATTGAAATGCAATTCTGATGCTCTGGAAGGAGAAAGGGAAGGAAGTAAGATTGGACAGGAAGACCCTCAGACTCCAGTGCAGCTGTGAGAGTTGGTGGGGAGTCCCAGAAAAAATATTGCCCAGTGGAGGACAATTTGGTGAGCAAGAATGGCCCAACTCTAGTTCCCCCACCATCTTCAGTCATTGGTGGTAGCAGCACAGAAAAAGTAGAGCTTCTGCATTGCAGTAGATCCTGAAGGTGCCACGGCTGGACCCCACCAGAGCAGATATCCTGCAATGTATTGTCTCAGAATCCTTAGTCATATTAGACCAGAAAAGTTGTTTTCCAGTTAGATCTAGCAATACCTCCCGCCAAGTGCCTACTGTTCTCATGGATTGCCATCAGTACTGTGGAGCAGGGTTTCTGAAGTAGAAGTCCATTCAAGAAGCCCCCACACAGTAATCTTGGCCTTTCTCAGTATGCAGAGTACTCAAAGAGAAGTCTAACTTCCTCCCCTCTTTCAAGGATGTCCTTTCCCCTCTAGTACCATCTACTGGGTTGGGACTAGAATGAGGCAAGCAAGGTGATCTGGGGACAAAATTTAGGGAAGGGCTCATTCTCAAGTGCTGATCTTGTACTTGCATTAACCCAAGAGTGAGTGCCTCCTTAAATTTTGCACCCTGGGAACTTTTTTGCCTCATCTTAGTCCTGGCCCTAATGACCAGTGCTTCTGATCCATCCACTGAACTCTGGGGTATCATCGACAGTAAGTCTGAGGTTATTCTTCACCATTCATTAATGCCACAGCCTCTGGCTCACTGTTCCCAACCCTATATCTATCCTCAGGCCCAGAATGTTTCGTCTAATATACAGGTTTCTCAGGCCCGGTGATGATATCCTCCATTCTACATTCACCACCCACTCAGGCGGTCATACTCTGAACCTTGTCATCACTCGTAGCAACACCAATCTCCTAATTTTGCCAACTACTTCCTCTCCAGTACACTTACCTTATGATCCCCACTGAGACAATTCTCCCAGTGCTATAGGTCTTCTGTAGGTTTTTGACTTTCCATCACTTACCCACTTTGTTGTTGTTATTTTAAGATTTTATTTATTTTTAGAGAGAGAGGGAGAGATTAAGAGAGAGAGAGAGCAGGGGGAGTAGCAGAGGGGGTGGGAAAGAGAGGGGAAAGAATCTCAAGCAGACTCTGAGCTGAGAGCAGAACCTGACGGCAGCTCCGTCTCATGACCCTGGGATCATGACCTGAGCCAAAACCAAGAATCGGACATTTAACCGACTGAGCCACCCAGGCGCCCCTCCTTACCCACTTTGATGTCATGGTCTACCTTTGTACTCACATGTTTGCAAACACTTTCACATTTTTGCCACCTTCTCTCTGCATCCTACACATCTAGTAAAACCTTGAACTGCTCCTGTTAAACCTAAATTGCTACACTCTCTGCTCCTGCTCCAGACAGTTGCTGGTCTCACTTCAATTTCATGACCACAAACTTTAGAAGGGTTCTAAATACTGTACAATGATTCCATTGCATTTCCCTAGAAAGTTCATTTTCCTTCCCACCAAAATGATATTTTTGTGCCTCTTCCTCTCTTCTCACATCTCCAATCCTCCTAACCCCTGCCTTCTTCCCCTCCTTAATTCTCAGGCTATGCCCCTAACACTTACTTCTTTGTTCAGTGATGCAACTTCATTTGTGTCATTAACTGTCCCTTAAATTTTATTCAGAATGGAAATTGCAATACTTCTGAATAAAATCTTGGATTGTCCCATAACTTTTCTGGTTGCTTTTATGTAATAAGAAGTCTATTGATTAAGTCCAAAAACACAGTTAATATGATATTTAGAATCTTGGTCCCATGTAATAGCCAAGGCTTCCAACTTCATTCAGAGTTCTGACTACTGCCCCTCCCTCAAGTTGAGATCCGCTGCAGTATGCTGCCTGCTGCCTGGGAAGGGGCTGCTGATTGCTGTCTCACTCATTTTCCTTCCCCCCTCTCATAGATGCTCTGTTTGACTCTTACAGGGCTTGGGACTGGAGACACAAGGGAAGTAGAAAATTCTCTGCTTTCTGAGCCTAGGCAATGTTTAAAGACCACTTTTGGGGAGTTTTATAAGTTCATCTAAAAGCTCTCATTCCTGGAGATCTCTCAGCTGTAGTTCCTTTGTTTGGAGTAATGTGCTCTTCTCCAACTCATCTGCCCACTCACTTCTTTCCTCAGCCCTGAGAAGCCCTGAGGTGGTCCACCTCCAGATTCTGTCTGCTTAGAGGCCCTACTACTAGATGATCTCTCTTTCTCTCTCTCTCTCTGATAACTCATATTTGATGCATGGGAACACACAAGGTCCTCTATATGGACAAATTCTGGGAGGGAGTGTTTATCATAACTCCTTCAGTTTCTCTGCCAGCAGAGACACAGCCCATCTTTAGCTGTTTAATGTCCCAAGCAGGAATCAAACACTACATCTCCCATCCACATGGCTCTCAAAATGGACCTCCTCACACAGTTCAGATAAAAGACAGGTACCCCACAAAACACCTCTCCAGGGCATTGGTCTCAATACACTGTCTCAGTACATCCAGTCTCCCCATCAAAGAATCATCCTCAAAAGTCCTTCTACCTTCATCCTGACAGCCTTACCTCTTCATCCCTCAATGTGGGTGGAGTTTAAGAGTCATGTAACTGTTTCTTCAAAAATTTGAATCTTGGTCTAATACCTCACTTCAGCATATCAGTTCTATTATATTTTGGTGTCTCAATCAGCACTTCCAATTGAACATCCTGTTACACTTCACTGAAAGAATAAAGTTATCAGATGTCTTCCCACTAGCAAGTAGATTAATTTACTTGGCTCTATGAGCATATTCTCTGAATTCCCTGCTCTTAAAATGGAAAAAGAGAGTTTTCATCTCCAGTGAAGTCATTCTGTGCCCTGATCACATTATACCTTCATCCGCACTATGGTTACCCTTTTCCTTCATCATCAATGTCGTCATTCCCATCAGCCTTCCAGTATGTTCTATATCCCATCTTAAAACACACACACTCCCTCTCCCTTGTCCCCACATCTCCCTCCCGACTCATCTCCCTGCAACTCCTTAACAGCAAAATTGGCCAAAGAATTGTTTAGACTTGCTCTCTGCTCACTTAACTCTTGTTTGTTTGGTTGCTTTGGAGGATTTCTAATTCTTATTCTAACTTTAAGATATAGAGAAAAACACAAAGAACAATTCCACAGACAACCACTCATTTACCCCCACCGTTCTGAATAGCAAATGCCAGCCCTTCAGTGATTAAGGGCAGGGCTCTGGAGCCAACCTGCCTGGAATCAAATCCAGATCTGCCCACTTGGGTCTTTGGGTGAGTTATCTAACCTCTCCTGTCTCATCTTCCTCTCTGCAAAAAGGGCTAGTAGTTGCATCCACATCATAGTATTGTGAATACTCAGGAACTGAAACAAAGACTCAGATCTGTGCTTGGAGCACTGTAACTGTTTAGCAAATGTTAGCCATCACATTTACTTCGGATCTCTTCCTTTATTCTTGAAAGAATTAAAACATTAAAGATGAGTTGAGGTGCCCCTTGTACCTCTTCTCAATCTCGTTTTCCTCCCTTCTCAGAAGCAACCATTTTCAGAGATTTAGAGCACATGTATTTTTTTGCTGGGTTTTTATATTTATATTACATAAATTTGTTTAATGAATAAGATACGACATCAGGTATTTTTGTAAAATATGTGTAAGTGACATTTCATGTGACTTTCTGCATCTCACTTTTTCATTCATCATTTTTTTGAACTCATCATTCATTTTAACTGTCATTTTTCATCTTATGAATATACCACAGTCTAATAAACTATTTCCAATTGGTGAACATTTACATTGTTTCAGATTTTTAGTATTAAAAGCAATGCTGCTCAGAACAATCTTAAATACACTTGTTTGGGCATATATGTGAAAGTTTCTTTAGGGTACATACCCCTCAAGGGTTGTATATACTCAAACCAAAGTGTTCAAAGCAAATTCAAAGCAAATGTGATTTATCCACATCATCATCCACACTTAGATGTCAGAAATTTTAATTTGTATTAATATGATGAAGTAATAAATCATTGATACTTTAATCATACTTTCCTGGTTCCTTTTTTTTTTCTTTTCACTTGGTATTTTTATTTTGTACCTATTGTAACAGCTCTTTTAGATTTTTTTTTCAAGTAGTCTCCACACATTGCATGGAACCCAATGCAGGGCTTGAACTCACAACCCTGAGATCAAGATCTGAGCTGAGATCAAGAGACAGATGCTTAACCAACTGAGCCACAAAAGTACCCCTAGATTTCTTTAGACATGAATTATGTATCACTTCTATGAATACATGAAAAAGAGTATATAAGCAAAATTTTGTACACCCAAAACTAATATAACACTATATGTTAATTATGCTGGAATTTTAAAGAAATAAGCAAAACTAATAATTTAAGTTATTCCTAAAAATTCTTGAGTCCAACTTTTCCAAATCATTTTTTTAAATTTTATTTTGAGATAATTGTATATGCACATGCAGTTATAAGAAATAATTCAGAGAAATCCCATATGCCCTTCATCCAGTTTCCCCCAATGGAAATGCCTTTCATAACTATAGTACGATATCACAACCAGGAAATTTACATTGATAGAATCCACTAACTTTATTCAGATTTCACCAGTTTTTCAAGCCTTCATTTGGGTGTGTGTATTTTGTTCTATGCTTATAGTGATTCATATGACAGCCACAGTGAAGGCACAGAACAAATTCATTACAAAGATTTCTTGTGTTCCCCTTAACAGCATAGTCACCACCCTCTCTATCCCACCCTTAAACTCTGGTAACCACTAATCTATTCTCCCTCTCTACAGCTTTGCCATCTCAATAATGTTACTAAATAGAATCATGCAATATGTAGTCTTTGATTGATATGTAATTTGTTTTCTTTCCTTCCAAATCATTGGGTGTATCAGTAGTTTATTCTTTTTGATTGCTAAGTCACATACCATGGTATGGATGTATCACAATTTGTTTAACCACTTACTCATTGAAAGACATCTGGGTTGTTTCCAGTATTCAGCTATTAAGAATATTATGCAGCTTCAAAAGGAATGAAATCTTGCCATTTGCAATGACGTGGTTGGAACTAGAGGGTATTATGCTAAGCAAAATAAGTCAATCAGTATCACATGATCTCACTGATATGAAGAATTCTTAATCTCAGGAAACAAACTGAGGGTTGCTGGAATGGTGGGGGGTGGGAGGGATGGGGTGGCTGGGTGATAGACATTGGGGAGGGTATGTGCTATGGTGAGCACTGTGAATTGTGAAAGACTGTTGAATCACAGACCTATACCTCTGAAACAAATAATACCTTATATGTTAAAAAAAAAAAAGATAATAGGAAGGGAGAAATGAAGGGGGGAAATCGGAGGGGGAGATGAACCATGAGAGACTATGGACTCTGAGAAACAAACTGAGAGTCTAGAGGGGAGGGGGGTGGGGAATGGGTTAGCCTGGTGATGGGTATTAAAGAGGGCACGTCCTGCATGGAGCACTGGGTGATATACGCAAACAATGAATCGTGGAACACTACATCAAAAACTAATGTTGTAATGTATGGTGATTAACATAACATAATAAAAAAAAGAAAAAAATACAAAAAAAAAAAATAAAGCTGCTATGGGGGGGTGCCTGGATGGCTCAGTTGGTTAAGCATCTGACTTTTGATTTCGGCTCAGGTTATGATCTCAGGGTGATGAGATCAAGCCCTGCTTGGTATTCTCTCTCTCCTTCTCCCTCTTGCCCCTCCCCCACCCTCACTCCTTGTAGCGCGTGTGCACTCTCTCTCTCTTTAAAAAAAAAAAAGAAGAAAGCTGCTATGAACATTCACGTACAAGTTTTCATATAAACATAAGTTTTCATTTCTCTGGGATAAATGTCCTAGAGTGCTTCTATAGACTGAATGTTTGTGTCCCCCCAAATTCATGTGTTGAAACTTAATCCCCATTATGATGGCATTTGTAAGTGCAGCTTTTGGGAAGTGTTAGGTCATGAGGGCATAACCCCTGTGAATGGGATTAGTGTCCTTATATAAAAGATCCCAGAGATTTCCTTTGGCCCTTCCACCACATGAGGACACATTGTGAAGACAGCCATCTGTGAACCAGGAAGAGGGCCTCACCAGATGGCACATCTGCCATGGCCTTGATCTTGGACTCCCCAGCCCCAGAACTGTGAGAAATAAATGTTTATTGTTCATAAGCCATCCAGTCTGTGATATTTTGTTATAGAAACCCAAATGGACTGAGGTAAGTGCCATTGCTGGATGATATAAATGCATGTTTGCTTTTGTAAGAAATTACTATTTTCCAGAGTGACTACCATTTTACATTCTTACCAGCAATGTCTGAGTGACCCAATTTCTCCACATTGTCATCAGCATTTGGTGTTATCACTATTTTGTATTTTAGCCATGGGAATAAGTATACAGTGATATCTCCCCATGATTTTAATTTGCATTTCCTTATTGATTAATGATGTTGAACATCTTTCATGTCGTTATTTGCCATCTGTAAATCTTTTTTAGTGAAATGTCTGTTCATGTACTATGTTCATTTTTCATTTTTTTTCTGGTGTTTTTTCGGTATTATTCAATGTTTTTGTGTTGAGATTTGAGAATTCTATACATATTCTAGGTAATAGTCCTTTGCCAGATATGTGGTTTGCAAATATCTTCTCCCTGACTGTAACTTATCTTTTCATCCTCTTAACAGGGTCTTTGGGGCTGCAAAAGTTTTAAATTTTGATGAAATGCAATTTATCAAGTTTTCCTTTTATGGATCATATGTTTGGTGTCAAAGTCTAAGACCTGAAATCTGACATATTTTTCTAAGGTTTTTTAGATCTACATTTACATTTATGTGTGTGATCTATTTTGAGTTATCTTTGTGGTTTAGGTTCACATTTTTGCCCACAGATGTCTAATTGCCCCAAAACCATTTGTTAAAAAGTCTATCCTTTCTCCATTAAATTGTTTTTGTACCTTTGTCAAAAATCATTTGGACATATTTGCACGGGTCTATTTCTGAGTTCTCTGTTTTATTTTGTTGATCGATGTGTTGATCCCTCCACCACTGCTATACTGTCTGGATCACTGTAGCTATGCAGTAAGCCTTAGCATCAAGTAGAATGATGCCCCCACTCTTTTTTTCAGAGTCGTTTTAGCTATTTCAGATCCTGGGTCTTTCCATTTAAAATTTAGAATAAGCTTGTCAATGTCTGCAAAAACTATTGCTGAGATTTTTTTATAGGAATTGCACTAAATTTATAGATTAATTTGGGCAGAATTGACATCTTTACCCTATTGAGTCTTAAAATCCATGAATAATGTATGTGTCTCCATTTATTTAGATCTTCTTGAATTTTTTTATCCATCATATTGTAATTTTCAAAATCTAGATTCTGTACTTGTTTTGTTATATTTATACCTGAGTATTTCATTTTCTTTGGAGTAATTATAATGATACTGGGGTTTTAATTTCAGTCTCCATGTGCTCATTGTTAGTATATAGAAATGTAACTGAAATTTGTGTATTGATCCTGTATCCTGCCATCTTGCTTAACTCGTTGATTAGTTCTGGGAGTTTGTTTTTGTAGATTCCTTGAGATCTTTTACTAGACAATCATGTCACTTACAAATAGGGACAGTTTTCTTTCTTTCTACTCTGCATGCTTTTCTGTTTTTTGGGTTTTGTTTTATTGCCTTATTGTACTGGCTAGAACTTCCAGTATTATGTTGAAAAGTGTGGTAAGAGTGGACATTCTTGCCTCATTCCTAATCTTAGAGGAAAAAGCATTTGGTCTTTCACTTTTAAATAGGTTAGCTGTAGGTTTTTTGGTAGATGTTCATTATCAAGTTGAGGAAGTTCCCCTCTATTCCTAACTTGCTGAGAGTTTTTACCATGAATAGGTGTTAGATTTTGTCAAATTCTTTCTTCCACATCAGTTGATATGATCATAACATTTTTCTTTTTTAATGCCTGTTGGTATGGTGATCACGTTAATTTATTTTCAAAGATTCAAATTATTTTCCAACCAGCTTTGAATACCTGGAGTAAATCACACTTGGCAATGGTGCATAATAATTTTCATGCATTGCTGGGTTAAATTTATTAATTTTTTTGATGATGTTTGCATCTAAGCTCATAAGAGATATTGGTCTCTTTTTTCTTTTTTGGTACTGTCTTTGGTTTTGATAACAGAGTAATGCTGGTTTCATAAAATGAGTTGGGAAGTATTCTCTCCTCTTTCATTTTCTGGAAGATATGTAAATATGATTCCTTTTTAAAAAATTTTTGCCATTCGGGCCTCCTCTACTATGGACTGCCTCTTTGTATTTTTTGTCCCCTTGTCTTTTGCATTGTTTGTCTTCTTCTAAATTTGTGACAGTTCTTTGTGTATTCCAGATATAAATTCATTATCTACACTGAAAACGTCTTCTCGAGGCTTATATTCTCTCTTTCTAGTCTATTTAGAAATTAATTTAGAGAAGCATAATATGGTGATCATGTATGTGGCCTCTGGCACATCACTGCCAAGGTTCAAGCCCCACTTCTACTACTTACTAAGCCTATGACTATGGGCAACTGGCATAGCCTGTCTGTGCCTTCATTTCCTCATTGACAACATGAGATAGCAATGGCACAGACTTCAGAGCATTGTTTTGACCATAAATATGTAATAACTAAAAAGAAATTCAGAACAATCACTTGCAAAAAATAAACCCTCACCATACATGTTAGTTATTATTTCTTTATTTTAATGATTTTTGTAAAAAAAAGATTTTAATCTAAATGTAGTCATATATGCCAATCTCTTCGCTTTTTATGATTTATCTAAGAAATTACTCCTTATATGATAGAAAATATAAAGATATTTTTCTGTGATTCTTCTAAAGGTTTAAATTTTTGTGTGTTTTGTTTTTATGTGTTAGTCTTTAATTCACCTGGAATTTTATTCTTTGATATATGAGGAATGGGTCTATGTTGGTTAGGATATAGCCTTGGCTTCTGTAACAGAGAGAACCATATTAACAGAGGCTTAAACAGTTAGAGGTTCATTTCCCTGTCACATAAAAGTCTAGGCAAGTAGTGTGGGACTGGAGGGCAGCTAGAGAATGATCAGGAGCCAAGGCTCCTTTTATCATGCTGTTCTGACATCTTCACCATGAAGCTTCCATCTCATGGTCCAAAAGGGTTGCTCTGGCTCCTGCTGTTACATCCACATTCCAGCCAGTGGGAAGCAGGAAAAAGAAGGACACATTCTCTCCTCTAAATGCATAACTTGGAGTTGCCCACATTTCTTCTCTCACAGCCCCCCACACAGCTAGAAGTTGCCACATGACTAGGTTCTAACAAGAACACATTCCTTTCCAGGTTCTGGGCCTCCATTATAATTATTCATCACAGAAGATCAGCTCTGGGGCACCTGGGTGGCTTAGTTGGTTAAGCGTCTGTCTTCAGCTCAGGTCATGATCCCAGGGTCCTGGACTCAAGCCCCACATTGGGCTCCTTGCTCAGTGGGGAGTCTGCTTCTACCTCTCCCTCTGCCTGATGCTCCCCCTGCTTGTGCTAGTGCTCCCTCTCACTCTCTCTCTGTCAAATAAATAAATAAAATCTTTTTTAAAAATGTTAAAAGAAGGAGGAGAAGAAGATGATGAAGAAGGAGAAGAAGATGAAGAAGGAGGAGGAGGAGGAGTAGAAGGAGGAGGAGAAGGAGGAGGAGGAGGAAAGAAGAAAGGAAGAAAGAAAGAAAGAAAGAAAGAAAGAAAGAAAGAAAGAAAGAAAGAAAGAAAGAAAGGAAGAAAGGAAGAAAGGAAGAAAGGAAGGAAGGAAGGAAGGAAGGAAGGAAGGAAGGAAGGAAGGAAGGAAGGAAGGAAGAAAGAAAGAAAGAAAAAGAAAGAAAGAAAGAAAGAAAGAAAGAAAGAAAGAAAGAAAGAAAGAAAGAAAGAAAGAAAAGAAAGAAAGAGAGAGAGAGAGAGAGAGAGAAAGAAAGAAAGAAAGAAAGAAAGGAAGGAAGGAAGGAAGGAAAGAAGAAAGAAAGAAAGAAAGAAAGAAAGAAAGAAAGAAAGAAAGAAAGAAAGAAAGAAAGAAAGAAAGAAAGAAAGAAAGAAAGAAAGAAAGAAGGAGAAGGAGAAAGAAGGAGGAGGAGGAGGAGACCAGCTCTGGCTACACCCTTGGGCAATGGCACACCATCCATTAAATCACTTCTTCAGCTCAGGTCTGGCCTACCGACAGTCTCAGCCAATGGTGACCAATTCTGAAGACCAACTCCAAACCCACACTCTATGGTAAATTTCTCTACCACCCACAGGCTGTGTGTTCCTGTGGTAGCCATTATCATCTTCAAATAACCTTGGGGGTGGCATGCTCCTAATAATTTTTTTTCCAATATCCCTCTGTCCTATGGTAGCTATTTGTCACATCTGCTACTTTTGGATCCATTAAAGTCTTCTTTACTCCTTTTAGTGGCTAAGCACTTTCTACTACATAATACTGTGCTTTTTCCTATGTGAATAAATAGTGTAGTTTCTGTCTGCTAACAGGAACTTGACTGATACAGTGGCAATGTGCCCAACTGAAAATTCTATTACTCTGAAAACAGATTATCTCTATCATAGAATTCAATGTTTTCCTATATTATTTATCATTTGTTCCAATATCATTTTTCATTTTATTTATTTATTTTTTAATTTGATTTTATTGTTATGTTAATCCATACATTACATCATTAGTTTTTGATGTAGTGTTCCATGATTCATTATTTTGTCTATAACACCCAGTGCTCCGTTCAATACATGCCCTCTTTAATACCCATCACCAGGCTAACCCACCCCCATCCCCCTCCCCTCTAGAACCCTCAGTTTGTTTCTCAGAGTCCATAGTCTCTAATGGTTCATCTCCCCCTCCGATTTCCCCCTCTTCATTTTTCCCTTCCTACTATCTTCTTTTTTCTTTTAACATATAATGTATTATTTGTTTCAGGGGTACAGGTCTGTGATTCATCAGTTTTACACAATTCACAGCACTCACCATAGCACATACCCTCCCCAATATCCATCACCCAGCCACCCCACACCTCAGTTTGTTTCCTGAGATTAAGAATTCCTCACATCAGTGAGGTCATATGATACATGTCTTTCTCTGATTGACTTATTTCACTTAGCATAATACCCTCTAGTTCCATCCACATTGTTGCAAATGGCAAGATTTTGTTTTGTTTTGTTTTGTTTTGTTTGATGGCCGCATAATATTCCATTGTGTATATATACCACTTCTTCTTTATCCATTCATCTGTTGATGGACATCTTGGCTCTTTCCATAGTTTGGCTATTGTGGACATTGCTGCTATAAACGTTGGGGTACATGTACCCCTTCGGATCACTACATTTGTACCTTTGGGGTAAATACCCAGTAGTGCAATTGCTGGGTCATAGAGTAGCTGTATTTTCAACTTTTTGAGGAACCTCCATACTGTTTCCCAGAGTGGCTGCACCAGCTTGCATTCCCACCAACAGTGTAGGAGGGTTCCCTTTTCTCCACATCCCCACCAACATCTGTCATTTCCTGACTTGTAAGTTTTAGCCATTCTGATTGGCGTGAGGTGGTATCTCATTGAGGTTTTGATTTGGATTTCCCTGATGCTGAGCGATGTTGAGCACTTTTTCATGTGTCTGTTGGCCATTTGGATGTCTTCTTTGGAAAAGTGTCTGTTCATGTCTTCTGCCCATTTCTTGATTGGATTATTTGTTCTCTGGGTGTTGAGTTTAATAAATTCTTTACAGATTTTGGATACTAGCCCTTTATCTGATATGTCATTTGCAAATATCTTCTCCCATTCTGTCGGTTGTCTTTTGGTTTTGTTGACTGTTTCCTTTGCTATGCAAAAGCTTTTTATGTTGATGAAGTCCCAATAGTTCATTTTTGCCCTTGCTTCCCTTGCCTTTGACGATGTTTCTAGGAAGAAGATGCTGCACCTGAGGTCGAAGAGGTTGCTGCCTGTGTTCTCCTTTAGGATTTTGATGGACTCCTGTCTCACATTTAGGTCTTTCAACCATTTGGAGTCTATTTTTGTGTGTGGTGTAAAGAAATGGTCCAGATTCATTCTTCTGCATGTGGCTGTCCAATTTTCCCAACACCATTTGTTGAAGAGACTGTCTTTTTTCCAATGGACATTCTTTCCTGCTTTGTCAAAGACGAGTTGACCATAGAGTTGAGGGTCAATTTCTGGACTCTCTATTCTGTTCCACTGATCTATGTGTCTGTTTTTGTGCCAGTACCATACTGTCTTGATGATGACAGCTTTGTAATAGAGCTGGAAGTCCGGAATTGTGATGCCACCAGCTTTGCTTTGCTTTTTCAACATTCCTCTGGCTATTCAGGGTCTTTTCTGGTTGCATACAAATTTTAGGTTTGTTTGTTCCATTTCTTTGAAAAAAAAGTTGATAGTATTTTGATAGGGATTGCATTAAGTGTGTAGATTGCTCTAGGTAGCATTGACATCTTCACGATGTTTGTTCTTCCAATCCATGAGCATGGAACGTTTTTCCATTTCTTTGTGTCTTCCTCAATTTCTTTCATGAGTATTTTATAGTTTTCTGAGTACAGATTCTTTGCCTCTTTGGTTAGATTTATTCCTAGGTATCTTATGGTTTTGAATGCAATTGTAAATGGGATCGACTCCTTAATTTCTTTTTCTTCTGTCTTGTTGTTGGTGTATAGGAATGCCACTGATTTCTGTGCATTGATTTTATATCCTGCCACTTTACTGAATTCCTGTATGAGTTCTAGCAGTTTTGGGGTGGAGTCTTTTGGGTTTTCCACATAAAGTATCATATCATCTGCAAAGAGTGAGAGTTTGACTTCTTCTTTGCCAATTCGGATGCTTTTTATTTCTTTCTGTTGTCTGATTGCTGTGGCTAGGACTTGTAGAACTATGTTGAATAGCAGTGGTGATAGTGGACATCCTACCATGTTCCGGAACTTAAGGGGAAAGCTCTCAGTTTTTCCCCATTGAGAATGATATTCGCTGTGGGTTTTTCATAGATGACTTTTATGATATTGAGGTATGTACCCTCTATCCCTATACTCTGAAGAGTTTTAATCAAGAAAGGATGCTGTACTTTGTCAAATGCTTTTTCTGCATCTATTGAGAGGATCATATGGTTCTTGTTCTTTCTTTTATTAATGTATCACATTGATTGATTTGTGGATGTTGAACCAAACTTGCAGCCCAGGAATAAATCCCACTTGGCCGTGGTGAATAATCCTTTTAATGTACTGTTGGATCCTATTGGCTAGTATTTTGGTGAGAATTTTTGCATCCATGTTCATCAGGGATATTGGTCTGTAATTATCCTTTTTGATGGGGTCTTTGTCTGATTTGGGGATCAAGGTAATGCTGGCCTCATAAAATAAGTTTAGAAGTTTTCCTTCCATTTCTATTTTTTGGAACAGTTTCAGAAGAATAGGTATTAATTCTTCTTTAAATGTTTGGTAGAATTCCCCTGGGGAGCCATCTGGTGCTGGGCTCTTGTTTGTTGGGAGATTTTTGATTACTGCTTCAACTTCCTTAGTGATTATGGGTCTCTTCAGGTTTTCTATTTCTTCCTGGTTCAGTTTTGGTAGTTGATACATCTCTAGGAATGCATCCATTTCTTCCAGATTATCTAATTTGCTGGCATATACTTGCTCATAATATGTTCTTATAATTGTTTGTATTTCTTTGGTGTTGGTTGTGATCTCTCCTCTTTCATTCATGATTTTATTTCTTTGGGTCCTTTCTCTTTTCTTTTTGATAAGTCTGGCCAGGGGTTTATCAATCTTGTGAATTCTTTCAAAGAACCAGCTCCTAGCTTCATTGATCTCTTCTACTGTTCTTTTGGTTTCTATTTCATTGATTTCTGCTCTGATCGTTACTAATTCTCTTCTCCTGCTGGGCTTAGGCTTTATTTGCTGTTCTTTCTCCAACTCCTTTAGGTGTAGGGATAGTTGGTGTATTTGAGACCTTTCTTGTTTCTTGAGAAAGGCTTGTATTGCTATATACTTTCCTCTCAGGACCGCCTTTGCTGCATCCCAAAGATTTTGAGCAGTTCTGTTTTCATTTTCATTGGTTTCCATGAATTTTTTTAATTCTTCTTTAATTTCCTGATTGACCCATTCATTCTTTAGTAAGATGCTCTTTAACCTCCATGTATTTGAGTTCTTTCCAACTTTCCTCTTGTGATTGGGTTCTAGTTTCAAAGCATTGTGGTCTGAAAATATGCAGGGAATGATCCCAATCTTTTGCTACCAGTTGAGACCTGATTTGTGACCTAGGATGTGATCTATTCTGGAGAATGTTCCATGGGCACTAAAGAAGAATGTGTATTCCGTTGTTTTGGGATGGAATGTTCTGAATATATCTGTGAAGTCCATTTGGTCCAGTGTGTCATTTAAAGTCTTTACTTCCTTGTTGATCTTTTGCTTAGATGATCTGTCCATTTCAGTCAGGGGGGTGTTAAAGTCCCCCACTATTATTGTATTGTTGTCAATGTGTTTCTTTGCTTTTGTTATTAATTGCCTTATATAGTTGGCTGCTCCCATGTTAGGGGCATAGATACTTACAATTGTTAGATCTTCTTGTTGGATAGACTCTTTAAATAAGATATAGTGCCTTTCCTCATCTCTTATTATAGTCTTTGTTTTAAAATCTAATTTGTCTGATATAAGGATTGCCACCCCAGCTTTCTTTTGGTGTCTGTTAGCATGGTAAATGATTTTCCACCCCCTCACTTTCAATCTGGGGGTGTCTTTGCGTCTAAATTGAGTCTCTTGCAGACAGCATATCAGTGGGTCTTGTTTTTTTTATCCAATCTGATAGCCTGTGTCTTTTGATTGGGGCATTTAGCCCATTTACATTCAGGGTAACTATTGAAAGGTATGAATTTAGTGCCATTGTATTGCCTGTACGGTGACTGTTATTGTATATTGTCTCTGTTCCTTTCTGGTCTATGTTACTTTTAGACTCTCTCTTTCCTTAGAGGACCCCTTTCAATATTTCTTGTAGGGCTGGTTTCGTGTTTGCACATTCTTTTAGTTTTTGTTTGTCCTGGAAGCTTTTTATTTCTCCTTCTATTTTCAGTGACAGCCTAGCTGGATATAGTATTCTTGGCTGCATATTTTTCTTGTTTAGTGTTCTGAATATATCATGCCAGTCCTTTCTGGCGTGCCAGGTCTCTGTGGATAGGTCTGTTGCCAATCTAATGTTTCTACCATTGTAGGTTACAGACCTCTTGTCCCAAGCTGCTTTCAGGATTTTCTCTTTGTCTCTGAGACTTGTAAGTTTTACTATTAGATATCAGGGTGTTGACCTATTTTTATTGATTTTGAGGGGGGTTCTCTGTGCCTCCTGGACTTTGATGTCTGTTTCCTTCCCCAAATTAGGGAAGTTCTCTGCTATATTTTGCTCCAATATACCTTCTGCCCCTCTTTCTCTCTCTTCTTCTTCTGGGATCCCAATTACTCTATTATTGTTTCATATTATGGTATCACTTATCTCTCGAATCCTGCCCTCATGATCCAGTAGTTGTTTATCTCTCTTTTTCTCAGCTTCTTTATTCTCCATCATTTCGTCTTCTATATCACTAATTCTCTCTTCTGCCTCATTTATCCTAGCAATTAGAGCCCCCATTTTTTATTGCCCCTCATTAATAGCCTTCTTGATTTTGACTTGGTTAGATTTTAGCTCTTTTATTTCTCCAGAAAGGGTTTCTCTAGTATCTTCCATGCCTTTTTCAAGCCCAGCTAGTATCTTTATAATCGTCATTCTGAACTCTAGTTCCAACATCTTACTAATGTCCATATTGATTAGGTCCCTGGCAGTTGGTACTGGCTCCTGTTCTTTTTTTTGAGGTGAGTTTTTTCATCTTGTCATTTTGTCCAGAGGAGAATAGATGAATGAGAGAACAAAATGCTAACAGGGTTACGATGACCCCAGAAAAATATACACTAAACAAATCAGAAGAGACCTGAAACTGGGGGGAAAGAAAGGAAAAAGAAAAAGAAGAAGGAAAAAAAAAGAATATGATCAAATATGATCAGGCTGGTGCAGAGATCAGTGCCACACACTAGATTTTGGGCATATTTTGGTCTGTTAGAAGAAACTACCTCCCAAAATTTTGAAGAAAGAAAAACTTATATATGTACAAAAATAAGGGTAAAAATGATGAAGGGATGGAATATGACTGTAAAGATGAAAATTATAAAAGATTTTATAAAAGGAATTGGTAAGACAAGAAGTTGGTTGAAAAAAGAAAGAAGAGAAATTTAAAAAAAGAGAGAGAGAGAGAATGTGATCAGGCAGGAGACTAGAACAAAGCCATACACTAGAGATTTAAGGTATATTTTGGTCTGTTAGAAGAAACTGTATCCCAAAATTTTAAAGAGAAAACAACTTATATATATACAAAAAATAAGGTTAACTACAATGAAGGGATAGAATATGACTCTAAAAATGAAAGATAAAAAAGATTTTTTAAAAAGGGATTGATAAGATGTTGGTTGAAAAGGGAAAAAGAAAAATTCAAAAAAAAATAGAAAAAGAAAAAAGAAAATAAAAAAATTAACTTTGAAAGACTAAAGAATCATGGGGGAAAAAAGCCATGAATTCTATGTGCAGTATTCCCCTAGTGCTGGAGTTCTGCCTTTCTCATTGATCGGTAAACTTGGTCTTGACTAGCTGTTCTTGCTGATCTTCTGGGGGACGGACCTGTTGCCATGGTCCCCAAATGTCTTTGCGGGAGGAGGAATTGCCTCGCCCTTGCCGGTCCGGGCTAAGTAATCTGCTGGGGTTTGCTCTTGGGGACTTTTGTTCCCTGCAAGCTTTCCGTCCAGCGTTGGAGGATGAGAGTGAAAATGGCGGCCTCCCAATCTCCACCCTGGAGGAGCCAAGAACTCGGGGCCCCATTCCTCAATGCACCCCCAGAGAAAAGCAGTCAATCACTCCCATGACCCCGGTCTCTGGCTGCACTCCGTGCTCACCCGGCCTGTGACCAAGCATTTCTATCTCTGGCACCTGATCCAGTGTGGAGTCTCCAAACCCAGCAGATCCCTACAGTGCGCTCCCATGCCACTCCTCCTGGGGGAGGAAGGGGAGTCTCCCCAGATCTGCCGCTTGTTGGGTCCCTGCTAGAAGAGCAGTGCCCGAACGTGCCCCGGATCATGGTTTATGGCAACCCCGAGCTGAGAGCCCATGCCTCAGCTCCGTTTCTGCAGCCGGCTTCCCCTCTCCGATACCTGGGAGCTCTGCTGCACTCAGGCACCCCTGGTCTTTCTGTGACCCCGAGGGTCCTGAGACTACACTGTCCCAGCAAGTGTTCCACCCCCCGCTTAGCTACTGGAGTGACGTCCCTCAGTGGAGCCGACTTCTAAAAGTTCTGATTTTGTGCTCTGCTCCTCTATCACTTGCCAGAAGCGGCCAAGGGAGGTCCCCTCCCCCGCCGTCTATTCTCCCGAATATCGCCTCGGATTCACTTCTCCGCACGTCCTACCTTCCAGAAAGTGGTCGCTTTTCTGTTCAGAGAGTTGCTGCTATTATTTTCTTCGATCTCCTGTTGAGTTCATAGGTGTTCAGAATGGTTTGATCCCTATCTAGCTGAATTCCTCGAACCAGACGAAATTTGGGTCTCCTATTCCTCCACCATCTAGCTCCTCCCCCCTCAATATCGTTTTTTTTTTTTTGAGAGCCTTCCACACCCCAAGTGATTTGAAATACCACCTCTGACATATATAGTATCAAGTTCCTACATATGCTTGGATCTGTTTATGGGCACTCTGTGCAATCCCACTAACCTACTTCTCTGTCCCTATACTTGTAACACACAATGTAAATTACTATTTACACTATGTAAATTATTCTAGTAACTCTGGCAAGCAGTCTCCCTTCCCTGGTCTTACTCAGAATTTTATTACTGTCCTGGCCTTTTCATTTTCCATATGAATTTTTGAATTATTATTTGTTCCACAAAATCACCTGCTAGAATATTTATTGAAAATATAGTGAATTCATAGATTATTAGGAAAGAAATGACATCTTGAAAATATTCAGTCTTCCAACCCAATATCAAAATATAGTTATCCATTTATTCAGATCTTTATGTCCTTCAATAATAGCTGAACGTTAATTTTCATAAAATACTTGCAAGTTTTTATTACATTTATTCCTAGGAAATACTGGGTTGCTATTATGAAAATATCTTACTTCATTCAGGCTGCTGTAACAAAATACTATAGAAGTAGGGCCTATGAACCACAGAAATTTAGTTCAGACAGTTCTGGAAGCTGCAAGTCCAAGACCAGGGTGCCAGCATAGTTAGCTGAGAGTCTTCTTCTGGATTACAGATTTCTCATTGTATTCTCACATAGAGGAAGGGGCTGGGGAACTCTTTGGGGTCTCTTTTGTAAGGGCTCTAATCCCACTCCCAAAGACCCACCTCCTATTGCCATCACCTTGAGGATTAGGATTTCAGCAAACGAAGTTTAGGAGGACACAAATATTCAGATGATAGCAGAAAGGTACATTTTACCTTTTATGAGTAACTCCCATGATTTTTGCTATTGGGCAGGAATGCTATTGATTTTCAAATGTTGATCTTGTATCTGGAAACCTTTTGAACTCTTACTAGTGCTATGTTTGCACATTCTCTTAGATTTTCCTTGTAGACAGTCTGACTTTTGTAAGTAAATGTTTTGTGTCTTCCTTTCAGCCCTTCAGCCTCCATTTCCTTTCTTCTCTTAATGCATTGAGGGCCTCCTGAGCAATGTTGATCAGTGGCAGTGAGAGTGGGCATCATAATCCTGTTTCTGTTATTAGCAGACAACTAAGAGAATGCAGTTCACAGGCAACAACTAAGCCAATATCTGGATTGAGACAGGCTCTGTAAGGAAGAACAAGACCTGAGCGTTTGTGTAACAGGGACAGATCCTTGAAATATAAGCCAGTGAGAAGCTTGAGGGTGTAAAGTTCTTGGAGGGGCCCAGAAATAGGGGTTCACATCCTCTTGCATCCTTTTTCTACAGGAACTCCACCTGACTTTCACAAGGGAGACTAAGAAGAATCTTGATAAAGCTCCTTCCCTAGTGCTGGCTGGGGAAGAAGAACAGCAGCCACTGCCAAAACTCCACCCAGACCAGTGCTCCCTAATCTCTTCTTAAAAACAAAGGCTTATTCTGCAATGGGAAGGACAAAATATGAACCTGAGAGCATGGTGGAAACCCACTACAGCTGGGGGACAAAACAAACAGACAAACAAAAACTCCATGGGGGCAAGGGGAGACAGGAATATGTGGGAGACCCAGCATTCTATGGAGAGGCAGGAACAATTTTGAAGGCTACAGTCCCAAGATCCAGGTTCACATACCCTCCCAAGACTGAGGCTAAGTCAATACATCAAAGGATGTTTCCCTCCCTGCTGCCCACCATGCTAGCAAGTGTCCTATAAAAATAACAGTGGAATACAACTGAAAGCTGCAGGAAATTGATTCCCTCAGAAGGACAGCACAAAAGGAAGACATAAAGCCAATAAAAGAAAGCTTCAAACTCAGCCCAACCACTGATTAGACTGCCACCACCCCACCACCTCTAGCTGACAGCCTGGCAAAAGGAGAAGAATGCTCAGCCTGTGCCACTTGGAGTCAATGGTGGCCTACATCTAATAAAGTTGAAATGACAGAACTTCCCTAACATAATATTAGAAAGTTCCCTAGCATGAAATGTTGGAGTAGATTTATTATGTGTGACCTACATATCAGCCCTTCCCAATCTAACCCTCCAAATAGTCAAAGAGCCTTCCCTTCTCCAAGGCATTGAAAAATACACTAATGAGGGGGGAGTACCAGCATCTTTGAAAAGCTCTGTAGTGTCTGTCTTCTGCAATCAGGTATAATGATGGTATATGCTGTCAGTGACCTGGGTGCCTTGATTTCAGTGGGATGATGGAATTCCAGAGTAGCAGAGGCCAAAAGGCAGTGTGTAACTGCCTTAATTAAAAGACAGGGGAGTGTACTTTTACTATAATAGGCAGCAAAGGAGAAGAGGTAATCAAAATAATTTTCAACGTAGCAATCATTGAGGATGGCTAATTAATGGGAATGAAATAGATGGGAAGCCTACTAAAATTCACTTGATCTATTTAACAGGAAAAACTCCAGATCCAGTGGCCAGAAACATAACTTGAGTCACTACAATTAAGAGTCAAGCCTCTCCTCCTTAACACAGACTAAGATCCCTTCACTTGAAAGGAAGACAAATTCTCCTTGAAGAATGGTATTGCAGAGCTCCATAAGTATATACTGTAAATCTTCTACCAGGCTTTTTGATCTGCAAGCATTTACTATAGTAACTGTGTACTGGGAAAAAGGAAATACCCAGACCTTTCAAAGTTTACAAAACACTGACTGTGTTTGACATTAATTTGGGGGGGACACAAAATGCCTCTATGGTCTACTGGTCAAAGTGGGGGTTTATGAGGGTCAGATGATGAATAACATCAAGGTCAAATCATAGTAGATCCTGTAGATTCACTGACCCATTCTCTAGTTACTGAATCTAGATCTATGTAGTTCAATGTAGTCATTACTAGCCACATGTAGCTTTTAAATTTAAATTTCCACTGTCACTGGAAGTTTTATTGGACAGCATTGGTCTAGACCAGGGATTAACAAAGTATGGTCTGTGGGCCAAATTGGGCCTTTTGCCTTTTTCTTCTTTCTGTTTTGTTATTGTTGTTGTTTTTGGAGTTTCATTTTGTTTTGTTTGTTTTATTTGTTCATTGGTTTTTGGGGATCTTTTGGCATAGCCTGAAAGCTAAGAAAGTTTCCTATCTTTTCTTTCTTTTTTTTTCTTTTTACTTCCCTGAAAGAAATCCCATTCAATTGTAGTGAATGATTTTCTTAATGTATCATTGGATTTGGTTTGCTAATACTTTGTTAAGGATTTTTGCAACTATATTCATCAAAGATATTGGCCTATAGTTTTCTCTTTTTTTTTTTTTGGTAATATCTTTATCCGGTTTTGGTATCAAGATAATGCTGGCCTCATAGACTGAATTTGGAAGACTTTATTCCTCTTCTATTTTTTTTTTTTTTTGGAACAGTTTGAGAAGAATAGGTATTAAGTCTTCTTTAAATGTTTTGTAGAATGCACTTGTGAAGGCATCTGGTCTTGGACTTTTGTTTTTGGGAGTTTTTTGATTACTGATTCAATGTCATTGCTAGTAATTGGTCTGTTCAAATTTTCTATTTCTCCTTGATTCAGTTCTGGAAGGTTATGTTTCTAGGAATTTATTCATTTCTTCGAGGTTGTCCAATTTGTTGGCTACATTTTTAAAAAGTGTAGAGAAGGAGGAGGAGACAACTATCTGTCCCACAAACAATTTACTATCTGGTACTTTACCAAAAAAGTTTGCTGACCCCTGACAGTTGGAATGGCATAGTTGACAACAGGCAAAATCCCCACACTGGCTCTTCGAAATAATGGTGTAAGGACTATCATAATAGACAGGGTCAAGTGAAAGCTCCTTGAATTTGCTATCTTTATCCAGAGTGTAAACCAAAAGCAATATCACACTCCTGGGGGAATTTAAAAGAATAGTGCCACCAACAAAGACTTTAAAAATGCAGAGGTAATGACATCTATCACATTCCATTTAACTCACTAGTTTGTCCTGTGCAGGAGGCAGATGGATCTTGGAGAATTGCTGTGAATTACTGTAAACCTAATCAGGAGGTGGCTTTAATGGCACTTGCTGTTTCACATGTTGTAGCTTTACTGGAATAAATCAACATAGCCCCTGGCACCCATATGTAGCTATTGACCTTGCAAATGCTTTTTCCTCCATATAAATTTGAAAAGATTACCAGAAGCAATTTGCTTTTACCTGGCATGGCTAGCAATACTATTGCACAGTTTTGCCACAGGGCTAATAAACTTGCCTATTCTCTCCAATGATATAGTCTGCAGAAATCATCATATTGACATTCTACACAACAGCATACTTCATTCTTGATATTATGCTGATTAGATCTGGTCAGCTGGAGATAGCAAGTTCTTTAGTTGCCTTAGCAAGACAGATGTGAACCAGAGAATTTGAGATAAACTCCATTAAAATGAAAGGACATAGAACCTCAGTAAAAATTTCCAAAGGATCTGAAGCATGTTGAGATATTTCCTCCAAGGTGAAATACAAATTGAAATTTTAAAAAATTTTTACAATAGCACTAACATTAAATACTTGGTTTAAATATAACAGAATAATATGCACAGGAGATGTAAGTTGAAAACTACAAAACACAATGGAAGAAGCCAAAGAAGAAATAAATATTCATGAATTGAGTTGTTCATGAATTGGAAGACTCAACATTGCTAAGATGTCAATTCTCCCCCAGACTGATCTATAGATTCAAGATATTCTCAATCAATCCCAGTGTAATTTTTTGTAAAAATAGACAAGTTGGTTCCAAAATTTATACAAAGAGGCAAAGAAACTAGAATAGCCAAAATATTTTTCAAGAAAAAAGTTGGAAATTTCTCATTCTGGATTCACTTACTGTAAATCATTAGTAATCAAGAAGTGCAGTATTAATAACAAGAGACACATGTAGATTAATGGAACAGAATAGAGAGCCCAAAAATAGATCCACATGTATACGGTGAATTGATTTTTGACAACAGCAATTCAGTGGAGAGAGAATGGTTTTCTAAACAAACAGTGCTGGAACGATTGGACATCCATATGCAAAGAAAAAGAACCTCAATCCATACTTTGCATCATATATGAAGATTAACCCTAAGTGGACTGTAAACCCTAAAATTATAAAACTTCTAGAAGAAAATATAGAAGAAATATTTTCTGACCTTAGTTAGGCAAAGATTTCTTAGATACAACACAAAAAGCAATATATATATAAAAAGAAAATAAATAAATTATACAGCATTAAAATGTAAAGCTCCTGTTCTGAAAAAGACATTTAAGAAAATGAAAAGAAAATCCACACACTGGAAGAAAATATCTACAAAATACAAATCTAGTAAAGGACTTGGGTCTAGAATATGTTTTTTTAAAAATCTCAAAATTAAATAATAAGAAAATAACTAATACCAAAAAATTGGCAAAAGATTTGAACAGACACTTTACCGAAAAAAGATATAAAGATAGCAAGTAAGCACACAAAAAGATACTCTACATCATTAGTCATTAGGGAAATGCAAATTAAAACTACAATGATATACCATACATACAGAGTTAAATTTTAAAAAAAAAGGAACCAGACCACATGTTGGGAAGTATGTGGAGAAAGTGGAACTATCATACACTGCTGGTGGGAATGTAAAATGGTATAGCCTGAAACTTTGGAAAACAATTTGATAATTTCTTAAAAACTTTATGTATCTACCATATGAGCCAGCCATTTCACTCCTAGATATTTTTACCTAGAGGGAAAAATAGCACATATTTATACAAAGACTTATACCAAATGTTCATAGCAGCTTTATTTATGAAAACTAAAAACTAGAAACAAACCAAATGTCCATCAACAGGATAAACAGACTGTAATACAACCATACAGTGGAATACTACTCAGCAATAAAAAGGAATGAACTATTGATATATACAACAATGTGGATGAATCTCAAAATTATGCTTACAGGAGCCAGACCTCTTAAGGTACAGCCCCTGAAGTTACACAGCATCTCTTCTGCTACATTCTATTGGTCAAAGCAAGTCACCAGGACAATCCAGACATCAGAGGAACAGATAGTAGAAGTAAAACATACTCTGTCTCTTGATGGGGTTTTGCAAAGAATCTGCAGCCATTTTAATCCACTATGATCAGGGAGCCACTGTGAGTGCTGCATGTTGCCTCTTCCTACCCACAAATCACATCCCACATCACTGTAATACTGTGAGAGAAAAGCCCAACATCTCCCTGACCATGCTTGCCAGTAGTAACAGCCAAAGCATTAGGAAGATGGTTTCTGCTATTCAAATTTCTTGTAGCACATCTAATTGGTGGGACCTAAATTCAAATCCAAAGTTCAATCTGCAAAAGAATCTAAGAAATCTAGTTTCTGGCTTGGGTACAGAAAGGTATACCAGAAGGATGCTGACGGGGAAGCTGAGTGCCTGACCCACTATGTCCATTACAAGCAGGGATTAGATGGCACCAGAAACCATCATAGGTTCTTTTTTGCTCCTAATTGTGGGCCAATAGATATGGACCAGGTATGTGAGCCAGAGACAGATGGAGAGGGGCTCCCTGCTCTCCACCCCCAGAGGCCTGGATACAACCATAGAAGACGTTCCTGTTGGATGTTTATCTGTCTGGGAAGGGCATTCCAGCTGGCAGCTGGGGCCTGGGGCTATAAATTGAAGGGATTTCAGCTGAGATCTGGACCCTGGGGACAAGTGAGAGCCATTCAATAGGAATTTCTGAAAAGAACAAAAGCCAAGCCTGTGTTCACCCTTATCTTCTCCTCTAAAGGTCCACTGATAGATGAGAGTGTGGCCCTAGTGTCAGCCCAGGCTGAAGCCAAGCCCCCTGGGAAGTGTGGCTGATCTAGTCCCCAGCATTCTTCTCCCAGAATGGGGGTGGCCATAGGAATCCTGTGTCCACAGCCCTCAGAAATTACAAGGCTGCCTCCATCAACAGATGAGTCGAGAGGAGACTCACGCTCCCACAGTGCACATCTGGGGTGCCATGTCCCCACACCCTCCCCCAGGAACCCCGGCAGTGGCCACAGCCACTTACAGGCCCTAGGCAGATCGCTGCTTGTCCTGGGCCTGTCTCCCACCCCAAAAGGCGAGGGGCTGGCATGCTTGCCGTCTCAGCCCTGGCAGCCTGGATACTCTGAGCCAGTAAGAGTGGGAGGCAGCTCTTCTGTTCTCCTGTCAGCGATCACTCGAGAAGCTTGCACTCCAGCCCCTGCCTCTTGATACGCTTGGAGACAAGAGGCAGCTTTTGTTAGTCACTGCCAGTTCTGAGCATTTTCTGGCCCAAAGCACTGACTTCCAGTGAAAAACCCAATTTCCCTACAAAGTCTTCTGAATTCTCTTGTCAGTTCTGGCACCTCCATTCATCCTCTTCTCTTGGGAATGTACTGATGACGTGAGGTAGGCAGAGTGGCAGCCGGGGTCCCCCAGGACTCGCGCCACCCAGGGCAGAGATGAGGACGGAAGCCCCAGGCAGAGTCCCTCCTCGGTGCCTGCAGATTTAGGGGCTTCCTTCCTTCCTTACCACTTGCCGAATGTTACAAGAGGATTTCATCATCCCAAGGCTTTTCTCTTAGAAATGGGGAAACTGAGGCCCAGAGGAGTCTGGCTGTTATTCTGCACAGCACCAGGGATTGAATCAATTGGAGTGGCTGACCCCCCATCCAGTCCTCTTTCTGTAACCATAGCATTTTGTATTTTTAGGACGCTGCAGATGCTGGGGTAGGGCAGGGGCTGGGGAGGCTCAGAGGTTCCCTAAGTGCGGCCGGGACTCATCTGCTGCCTCCCTCCCCTCTTCTCTATCACTGCAGTACTGGAGAGAGAAATATCTCACTGGAAAAACAGCAACATCGCCACAAAACAAAACAAAGCAGAACCAAAAATCAAACCAAAAAAAAAAAAACAGTCTTTTGCTTCAAAGTCCACGACCCCTGTTTCTGGGCAACCAGAGCCTCTAGTTCAAGCTCATATACAGAGCAGTAGGGATTGAATACCTGAAGTTCAGGGACTACTCCAGCTCTTTGGGGCTCAGAACAGTGGCTCTGACCACCATCTCTTCAAAATTCACACATACCTGTTTCTCTTCCACTTGTACACCCACCTACTCACACATTCCTGAAGGAAGTACCACTTCTGTTCAAAAAGGTAAGGATGTCTTAGTTTTTATTTTTAAATTTTTAGTTTATTCATATTTTAATTTATATGCAGGCAAATTCATGCTTTTTGGTGTACAGTTCTGAGTGTTGACAAATGCAGAGCCACCACCATGGTCAAAATTCAGAAAGTTCCATCATCCTAAAACATTCTCCCCTTCATGCTATCCCTTTGTATTCAAGCACAGCCCTCTCTCCACACCCAACCCCTTGGCAATCACTGTTCCTTTAATTTTCCCTTCTCCAGAATGTCATATAAATGGAATTATATAGTATATGTAACCTTTTGAGGCTGGTTTCCTTCACCTAACATCACACATCTGAGATTCATCCATATTATATATATCAATAAAAATGCTTCTTTAGCATATAAAAATAAGGTGTGGTAGAGAGTCAGTGCCCAAGCACAGTGCCCATCTGGTGGGATTCTCCAGCTCTGAGCACAGCTCACCAGGTCCTCTCTAACCAGCATCATCTCCCAGACCAACCACAATCCCTGGGCAATTTCTGCCCCTGACCTGCTTGCTCATCACAACCCGCAGCCTGCTCAAGCCCAGAATTCCCAGTCCTCCTGTCAGCATCTGCCTACTGCTGATCCTAGTTCACGTGACCACATTGGGTGATCCAGAGTTCTTGCAGGGCTGCTTGGCCCTCCTCCAGGAAAGAAAACCTCAAATGCCTGCAAAGCATTGTATTAATAAATATAATACAACAAGGAATGGTGGAAATCAAAGAGAACCAGAGAGTGTATGTCCCAGCAAAAGACATTCACAGTAGTGTAAACTGTTTGACATGCTGTATCTGCCTCACTCCCCCAAAAGAAACTACATCTGTGGGCTGCATTCAGGAGTCAGTATCCTGTCTGCAACCTCTGAATCTCTCATATGGAACCCGTTCCTCCACTCCACCACTGCACTGATATGAGCTATGTCAGCACACAGGGCAACCATGTCACCGTTCTGAAGGAGGCAGAACTCAGGGGGACCACGTGTTCCCCACAGAATGGGATGGAACATGGGGAATCAGGTTGCCCTACGTGGACTTGGGATACACTTCGTGCAGGTAAAGCTGTCAGAAAGGCCAGCTGAGTGGAAGGGATAATGCTAAGGAGACCCCACCCCAGCCACAGCAGTGGCTGTGCTTCTTACTCTCCAGTACCCAAACCCACAGAGGTTCTCCAGTGTGCAGAATCCATCTTTGGCTCTTTCCTTATTCCTGCCATGTCATAGCCACCAAGAACAACACACTCCGTGACATATACAACCAAAGGTAGGGGTATGTGGAAAGCTTCCCAGAGCCCCTCTTGGATAGAGGTCCTGTTGTCCCTCCAGCTGCCAGGAGTGTGGCTGCTGAAGGCTCACAGCTGTGCCCTTTCCTGGTGTCGCCCTTGCCTCATGGGAACTGCTTTGCCTAAGGTTATGGCCTCTTGGCAGGAGCAGCCTAACACCACGACTGGTTGAAGTAGAGGTAGCAAAACTTGCTCCATCTCCTCTGGTCTCAATTTTTGGGAAGACTCCAAGGGGGTTATCCAGCTCCAGGGTCTCCTGTGGGCTTAGCTGAGACCTTTGCCACAACTGCATTGGAGGTAACTCTTCCCTCTGCCCAACCCCGGTTCCCTCACATCCTGAGAATGTGGTTCCCAAGCGCATCCCTAGAAACCACTTGCATGCAAGTCTCCACCTCAGAGTCTGTTTCTAGGGAACCCAACCAAAGGCAAATGTGAATAGGCTTTCATGAGTACGAATATCAATTTCACCCATAAGCATTCCATTTCTCAAACAGTTTTCCAGAAGTTATTTCACTTGATCCTGTCAACAACCCAATGAGGTGGGTGGGTATATAGTTATTCCATTTATATATGAGTAAAGTAAGGTCCAGAAAGGTTTTGTGTCTCATCCAAGGTCACATGGAGAGTAATAATCTGATCTAAGCTTCTGGCCCTCCAAGCCCTGCTCTCTAGTTCCCTATAATGGCCAGAGCTGATGATGGGAGAGGGGAAGTATTTTATAGGGAGGAGATGGAACAGGTAGGCTGCCACGTACACTTGGACTTCACACAATCCTGAGGCAGGATGCACATTCCTAGACATCAGATTTATGTCTTTTTTCTCTCAACTCCCCAGCAGATGGCAGTCGAGTGACTTGAGGAAGGGGCAGCTCTTCCTCGTTTGCAGACCCAGCATCATTTGGGCTATTGGGGAGTCAGCACCAGCAAGGGGCAGTGTGTGTTGTGTGTGTATGTGTGTGCATGTGCGTGTGTGTGAGAGAGAGAGACAGAGACTAGAGCAGAGAGAACATGTGGGAGACAGCATATCCCACCTGGCAACAGTCCCTCAGATGAAAGAGTTAGCCTGTTCATCATTTAGGTGATGAACACCCCCATGGAAACATGTCCTTGCCCTTGACAGTGAGTACACTTCTCTTTTTCTCTGTCCCTCCCAAGATAGAAGGTCTCAACTGCTTGAGCTCCAAAATAAAGCAAAATCTCTCCGGAGGAGAGCCCTGACAACCCATGAAGGTTGAACCTCTGATCACTCCTTACAATTATCTGGGGTGGGAACTGAAATGCAGGGCTGTCTTCAAAATACAGCGGAATGAAATACCTCTTGAATTGTCATGAAAATGACATATTAATGACAATTTAAAAAGGCATAAACATTACAAAAACAAAAAACGTGCAACAGCAGTTGTAACCAGAACTTTTTGGAAGTTGGAGCAGCAAGTGACCTAGCAGAGCCGGAAGGCTGAGTTTAAAGTGCTCGCAGAAGGAGAGGTGCCAAAGAAAAAAAAGGACCCCCTTGTCCTCCTTGAAATTCTAGCATGTTTCTGGGACTCCAGCACAGGCATGGGCACTGGGTACCTTTGGAAGTGGGGAGGAGGGGTGCAGCTAAAAACAAGAGATCTGGGCAACAGCCTGTATTAAGAGCATCTGGGCTTCCAGATCCCTCCCCATCAGACACAATCTGGCTCCAACTTCAGAGAATCAGTCTCATTCATTCACACACAGAGTGAAAGAAAAGTATGAAGCTGTGGGCTTGCAGTTGACTGTCACTGCAAGCCAACATCTGCAGATGGCCAACATCTGCAAATCTCCTGGCCCTCCATGCTTCTGCAATGGCTTTGCCAGCTCCAAGTATGGTGGCCTCATTCAAGGCAGGAAGAAGGGGAAGAGAGCTCATCTAGTTGCTCTTGTCCTCTTTTATCAGGAAAGCAAATGCTCTCCCAGAAACCACCCCGCCCCAGGGAAACTGTGCTCAGGACTCGTGGCCATCATGGAGTCACGTGGCTCGCACTCGGTACAGGGGACATGGGGAGGCAGGTACTTAGCTTGTACAGCCTTCCTAGGAGAAACAGGCAAGGAGAAAGCGTGGGGATGAATGTGGAGCAAGCAGAACTCCTTGACAAGGGGGTTTGGGTGCCCAGGATCAAAGGTCTTTTCTCTCAGCCTCATCTCAGTGTGGAATTCCCCAGTCCTTTACCAGAGTTCCAGCACCTAGCAGGGGTAGGGAACCAGGGGTCTCACTAGATCTCCTTACTTTCAGTCAAGCCTCTCACTCCTGCCAGATGCCCCCTCCTAGAGTCAGAGATAGTTAGTCACTGATGGCGGGGGAGGGCAGGGAGACGCATCTCTGGGTCTTCCTGGCTTTTGTGGGAGCTTTCCACCAGGCCTCCTGCTTTCAGCCCCAACCTGTACCTCCACCTTCCAAGATGCCTAGTCCTGAGTGTTTGTGGGTTCTGAACTCCAGATCAGCTTGCTTCTTCACCTACCCCGACCCCAGGCATGAACAGAATGAAGGCAATAGAAACACAAGCTAGTTACCACTCTTCCCTCCAATTACCATCTCCTATCCCACCTGTCGTCCCTCTCTAGGGGAATGGATAAATAAAGTGTGGTGGGTGCATAACATAGAATGCTCCGCAGCTGTCAGAAGCAAAGAACTAACTGCCCACACCGCAATGTGGATAGAGCTCTAAAGCAGAATGTTAGGGGAGAAACATAAGAAAAAGAATAGAAGTTAGAACAATACCCATTTATATAAATGAAAAGCACATATACACAAATGGCCAATAAACCATGAAAAAGTGCCCAATTTCATTAGTCATCAGGGAAATGCCAATTAAAACCACAATGTGAAACCTCTGCACACCCACTCAAGTGGCTAAAATGAAAAAGATAAAAATACCAAATACTGGAGGATGCTGGAGGATAAACCAGAACTCTCAAACAGTCACAGCTGATGGAGTATATCTTGGTAGAACCACTTTGAAAAACTCTTTGGCCTTGCCTACTAAAAGCAAAAACACTCTCTCCCAGCAACTCCCTCTCAGAAATGCATACATACGTTCACCAAAATTCATACACTAGAAAGCTCACAGCAGTGCTATATGCGGGAACCCCACATTGGAAACTACCAAACACCCATCTGCACTAGAATGGATAAATAAATTGTGGTGTATTCACACAATGGAATTCCAAAAAACAATGAGAACGAACAGCAATATGGATGAATCTCACAAACCCAAAGTTGTTCAAAAGAAGCCAGATAGAGGAGTTTCTATTCGAAGATTCCATTTTTAAAAATATCAAATCTAGGCAAAACTGGGGCACCTGGGTGGCTCAGTCAGTTAAGCGTCTGCCTTCGGCTCAGGTCATGATCCCAGGGTCCTGGGACTGAGTCCCACATAAGGTTCCCTGCTCGGCGGGGAGTCTGCTTCTCCCTCTCCCTCTGCCCCACCCCTGGCTCCTGCTCTCTTTCTCTCTCTCTCTCTCTCTCTCTATCTCAAATAAATAAATAAAATCTTTAAAAGAAATAATAAAATAAAATAAAATAGGCAAAACTAGCATGGGGAATTCAATGTGAGACAGTATAGTAGTTAACCCTGGGGGAGAAGCAGCAGTGACAGGTAGAGGGCATGGAGGGGGCTTCTGGGATGCTGGTGGTGCTTGGTGTCTTGATCTGTGTCCTGGTCATACAGAGGGTTTCAACTAGCGATAACCCTTGAGCTGAACACCTAGGGTCTGTGCTCTTTTCCATTTGTAAGTTATAACTCAGCAGAAGTAACAGAGAAAGAAAAGCCTGGGGCAATAAAAACAGAAAACACATAGGTGCAAACAGCAATATTACACATTTTACAAAGATGTGTACATATTCAAAGACTTGTTTTTTCTACCAGAGAGGGAGCCTGTGTGGGCCAGGGAATGACAGTGAAGTGATGATGGTAGCAAAGGGAAGAAATAAGAGGAAGTAATACAGGAGAGGAGTCTTGAATGGATGCGCAAATACAATGTGCTCAACCCAACTTTGAACTGGAAGTAGGGGGGAGGGTGGAACAAAGGAAGCACTAGTCTTAAACACTTTGATTGCTCTGGACTGCTGACTGCATACTCTTGCTTCAATTAAATGGGGTCTGGGGCCCTTTCCAGCCCTTTCCTGCCCCCTGCCACCTCTTTCAGACCACCAGATACCTTAGCTGAATCCCCACATGGTCAGAGCTCCGATTCCTCCTTCTCATGGGCTTCCCTCCCCTCGTTTACATCTGAGGTGCGTGTAGATTCATGCCTTAGCCTACCTCTCCCGCTGGCAACATCCAAGTGCCCAACGCTAAGGAAGACTATGACAACTCCACCTCTGCTGGATGTAGCTGAAGCCAGGGGGCTCTGTAACGATCCCTCCCCCCACGCCCCAGCCCCAGCAGCCTCCGTTCCAGCTTGGCCTCCTGCTTGGCCCGATGTCCACTTGTGAGTTTAATCTTCCTTCTGGGGTCCAGAATCTGGTGGTGGAAAACCTCGGGAGGACCCCCATTTTACGGCCCTCTCCTCCCACCTAGGAGTTGTGAGCTCAGGGAAGGCGGTCCCGCACCCCGAGCTGCGAAATTGACACTGCCTGCACTTCCCGCTCTGGCCGCTAGTGGGAGATGCTGGCCAACCTGAGGCCCGTCGTGGGGCTAGAAGCCGGCATGCTGTTTGTGATTCATCTGTCTGGCCAGGAGCCATCCCATCCAATCCAGGGCTAGAAACGGTCCTGTGCCCTAAACTTTCCCGTAGACGGACTTTCTCACCGATTCCCCCACCCTGGACTGGCTATCCAGAAAGCATGGGTAGCTCCTCAGTATATGTGTAAGGCACCCAGTGACACCTGGAACCCCACACCCAAGTCCCAAAGGGACAATGGCTTCATCATCACCTCTCCAAGTTCCCAGTGGAGGGGCAGGTCACTGTCTCTGAGCTTTCAAACCCAACACCTTGGTGCCTTCTGAGACACCAGCCCCCATTTTGCCCTCCAAGAGCAATTCTTTGCATCTTGGAGCTTTGAAAGGTGTCAGGAAAGTAAAATGCTGTTGGTAATGAAGACAGCTCTGGGCAGTGGCCACTGTGCAGAACAAGGCATACCATCCCTTCCAACTCTGTTACTGGCCTGTGGGGGAAATCTGGTAGCCTGTTTTGTTTTTGAAAGTGTGTTCCTGAGCATGTTTCCTATGGGTCAGCCTGGGTATGTGAGCAATAGTTTATCAGTGTTCCGGTCTCTGTGTCCGTGTGTGAGAGGCAGTGTCTATCTCCGTATCCACATGTTTGAGTGTCCCTGTGTGTGTAAAGGTGTACATTGCATGTGCCCCAACAAGGTGTATGTATGTGAGCATGTGTGTGAGTCCATTTCAGTGTGGGTGTCTCTGTATTTGTTAGTTGTGTCCTTGTTTCTGGTCTTTGTGAGTGCAGGGTCTACTATTGTGCAGAATTGTGTGCTATCCGAGATTCTCCAGCAGAATGTGATCCCATGTCAGTGTGTGCCTCTGTGTCAGTGGATGCGAGTCTCTGAGTCATGTATCAGAGTTTGTCAGAGTGTGTCTGCCTCAGTGTGTGTGTCAATGATGTGTCTGCCTATGTCCATGTGGGTGTCTGTGTCAGTGCCGGTGTGCGTATGTCGAGTGTGTCTGTGTCAGCCTCAGGGTATGTCAGCATGGGTGTCTGTGTGTGTCAGTGAGCCAGCATCAAGGTATGTCCGTGTGCTCTCCGATGTAGGGTCCCCAGGTCAGTGAGGATGCCTGTGTGTATTCTCCGGTGTGTGCCGGAGTGTGTGCCTGTCCGTGTCCGCGTGGGTGGGTATCTGTGGCGAAGCGTCCCTCTGTCGGTGAGTGTGTACCCCTGCATGTGCCCGCGTCTGCGTGTGTCTGTCCGTGCCCGCGTGGGCGGCTGTCTGTGGCGGGGCGCCCCCGGGTCAGTGTGGGGGTGTGCGCCCCGGCGGGTGCCCAAGGGTTCACCCTCTGAGCGGGCGGAGCGCCACGTGCGGAGTCCGGGGCGCGTCGCTCTGGGGCGGAGCCAGCCCGGGGCCCCAAGCCCCAGGCCGAGCCCAGGCGGGGCCCGCCCCCGACCCCGCCCCCAGCCCGAGCCCGCGCCGCCCGCCGAGCCCCGGAGCCCGAGCGGAACGGCGGAGCCGAGACGGCGGCGGCGCCCGTGGGATGCGGGGATCGCGCCCCCGGGGCCGCTGAGCCTGCGCCCAGTGCCCCGAACCCCGCGCCGAGCCGAGTCCGCGCCGAGCCTCAGCCGCCCATCCCGGGGCCCGGGCCGGGGGACCAGCAGGTGAGCGAGCGCCCCCGCGCCCGGGAGCCCCGGCCCGGCCGGAGCCCCCTCCGCCTGCCGCCGCCCAACTTTCCTCTCCCCGAGGGTCGGAGCCTCCAGCCTCTGCGCACCCCCTCCCCTGCCCCGGGTGCGCCCGGCAGTTCCCTCCCCCATCGCTGCCCCCGAGGCTGGTAGGGGGAGAAGAAAAGGTGCAGAACCGCCGGGCTAGAGGGGATTCCCCGGGGGGGAGGGGGACGTCTGTAATCGCCGTGCGCCCCCTCCCCACCTCTTTCCTTCCGGGTTTCCCGGTGCGCTGTCGAGGGCCAGGGGAGGAGGAGCTGCGGCCCCGGCTTCCCGGCCGACCCTGGCGCAGGCTCCGGGAGGGTGTGGGATTGGGACCCGGATTCCCGAGGCCGGAGACCCCAAGGTCAGAGCGGCGACTAGGCGCGCAGTGAGTGTGGTTCCAGAAAGCCGGGGAGCCGACCGAGAAGGGCTGGGAATGGGGGAGGGGGCCAATCACCCCCTTTCTCTGGGCCCCACTGAGCGGTCCTCTAGGGGTGTCTTCTCTGGGACCGGATCGCTGCCCGTCCTGACCTGGGAAAGATCTCTGCGCCCTGAGGGGGCAGAGATCTAAATGTGTTCTATCTCTGCGCGCTTCGACCACGGAGAGATCTCTGCCCTCTGACGCCCTAACGGGGCCGCATTTGATCTCTGTGCGCCTTGAAGGAGGAGAGATCTCCTTGTGTTCTCAACAAGGGAGATCTCTGTGCGCTGGAATTGGAGAGAGTTCTCTGCCCTCCTCGCTCTCGCTCTGACCCGGGCAGATCCACTCGCCTTGACGGGAGGGAGGTGGCTTTCATCCTGTGTTATTTGATCATTTATTTGGTGGCACGGGGAGGAAGTGGTTGTGCCTAGCCTTGTGGAGGCCGGAGGTGTGGAGAGCCGTGGTGGGCGGGGGGAGGGTGGGGGGATGGGGGGGATGCTGGGGACAAGGCCCTGGCCATAGGCCCGCCTTGCAAACACCTGTTGGAGGCCAGTGCACTGATGAATTAGGAAGCCATGGCTGAGATTGGGGCAGGAGTCAATCTTCTCTCCTTAGAGCCTTGAGACCAGTCCCAGGAGAGCAGGATGAGTCTCCTCTTAGGGTCCTGGGCTGGCATTTCATCCCCCCCAGTTGTCTCCCCACCTCCTGCTGAGACCCTAGTCCCCTTCCTCGGTGAGCCTGGACAGCGCGGTGGAGACAGGGACACCATATGACCCCCACCATGTGGCAGCGCTTCAGCCCTCTCCCTGATTCCCAACAAACCCCTCAGGATCTAAAGGGACCCGGCGTAGCAGAGGCCCAGGCCACTGGGAGCCCAGGCCCTTGCAGCTGTCCTCAACTCCATCTCCTCGCCCTCAACTCCTCCCAGTTGGAATTGGGCAGGTGCACGTGAGTGGGTGGTAATGGAGCTGGAAGGCAGAATGAGGGTGGCACAGGCTGATAGCTCAAACCATGCTGCAGTCACAGGAGCATCGGGAGGGGAGGGTCAGGGGACAGCCAGACTGTGGAACACAGATTTGATGCTAGAATGTCCAGCCCTATGCCGAAATGAGACCCATTGAACTTTTAATCTACTCCTGTCATCACTGCCACATTGGACAGGAGGAAACTGAGGCTGAGAGTGGGTCAAGGACTTATCCAAGGTCATCTAGAGAGTCAGTAGATTTGGTGCACCACTCAGGATGAAGATTCCTCGAGAACTACTTCCTGGGGGCCAAAATGACCTAGGACTGACCAAAGAGGATCTGAGCAGAAAGGGAACAGGCTCTGGGATGCCGAGAACCAGCATTCTGCCCCATGTGGCCCGGGCAGCTGCTGTGCCTCTGGGGTGCTTGGCCCGTCTCTGTGTGGTGATCAAAGCTCCTCTCGAAAAGTTCCAGGATTGACTCACCTCGGCTTGAAGACCGAGCTCGCAGGAGTGGTGGGAAGCACCAGACACAGCTGGGAGTTGTGGAGCAGAGAAGGCTGGTGCCCAAGCAATCCCGGAAGGGAGTCCTGGGAACATCCTGGGACAGTGGTCAATGGCAGTTTCTGTTCTGTTCACAGGAGGCTAGTTCCCGCTGACCCTTGGGAAAGTTATTGGAAAGATAGGCAGTGATAGAAGTGTGGCTCCTTAGCCCACTTGAAAGAGGAATGATTACCTTCAGCCAAAGGAATCAAGAGTATCTCTCTAACAAAAATAACCATCCACATGGGTTTTGAAGGATGAATAGGAGTTTTCTAGATGGAGAAGTTGCAGTCTAGCCATCAGGACCAGCATGTACGGCGCAGATTTGTGAAACAACACACTTGTTAGTTCAGCGACCCGTTGGGTCTCATGGTGTGAGGGAGGGAAAGAGCAGCAGCTAAAGCCAAGGTCACAGTCACGGGGGCCCTTGTGAGCTCTACTCAGGAATTGGGAATTTATCCTCAGTAATGGTACTAAAAATAGCTAACATTCACCGAGTGCTTTCTGTCAGCCAGGCATGGCACTAGTCACTTTATAAGGCTCATCTCATGGATCTTTGCCTCAACCCGGGAGGTGGGACCATACTAATGGTAGTATTGCAGGGGGCAAAACTGAAGGCCCAGAAAGGTCAAATAGCTCACTCATTGTCACACATCGACTAAGTAGCAGGCCTTGGGTTTGAGCCCAGGTGTCAGTATTTCTGTTGTAGGCTATATTCCCCTGCCAGTGAAGACCATGAGTGCTGTCAGAAGTCTTTCAGTTGAAGGAGAAGAACAGTAGGGTCACCACAGGTGGTGGAACCTGTGGCATCCCAACTTTCTTCTCTGTTCGGGGTCACGCCACTTCTTACATCCCTAACTTTGATTGCTCATTAAGTGAGAGTCCCCACCGCCCTACCACACTGTGAGAGTGAAGTTTAGGTTGGCAAGCTTGATAAAGAACAAAGGAGAAGTGACAGATGTTTCGGGGTTCTGATTGGAACCGTTAGAACTTCCAGAGAGAGATGCCAACATCCAGCAGTCAGTTGGAGGGGAGGGTCCAGTGTTCAGGCAGGAAACCGGGGCTGGAGGTGGAAACTTGGAATCGTCTGCAGAGGCTGGCCATGGGAGCCATGGCAGTGAATTAGATTGTCCAGCAAGAGTGCAGACCAGTGGTCCTCAAGCCTGGCCACATTAGCATCACTTGGAGAGCTTTTAAAAATTGAAAAATAAATTTAAAAAAACGTATGCCCGGGCTCCACCTCCCGAGGTTCTAATTCACTGGACTCCAGGGTGAGGCCTGGGCATCAGAAATTTTGAAAGCACCCAGGTGATCCTAATGTGGAGTAGAGGGTGCAAGGGAACAGGGTTGGTCCAGAGCCCTGAGGTCTGTTCCAACAATCGAGGCCGAAGAAGTCTGCAAAGGAGGCTGATAAGGAGCAGTCAGAGAGGTGGGAGGCGAGCCAGGAGTGGGAGGTGTCACAGAAAGCAAGGAGAGAGCATGTCCTGGAGGAAGGGGAGTCTTCTGTTTCTTTTCTTTCTGCTGAGACTGAAGAGGATGCGTTCTGAGAAGTTCATGCGTAGATCAAGAAGAACGCATAATTTTAAAACAAGTGTCCATTAGATTGAGCAACAGTGAGGGTGCTGGTGGCCCCTGGCAACAGAAACTTCCTTAACACCTACAGAATGTGGTTCCCAGCACAGACGGTTGTTGAATGAATGAATGAATGAATGAATGAATGAATGGATTGGTGAGAATGGAGGCAGTTTGGAGTAGGTTCAGGAGTGAGCAGGAGGTGAGGATGTGGAGACAGCATGTGTAGACAGCTCTTTGCAAGAGTTTGATGGTTTAAGAGGGAGGAAGGAAATAGAGGGAAGCTGGCCAGGGTGGAGTCAAGGGGGCGTTGTAGGGAGAGCCCAAAGGGGACCCTAGGCATGCGTGTCCATGCGGTGCACCCATGGGCAGTACTTATGGGAAAAATACTTTTCCTCACAGTGAGCAGCCAGAGGTCTGAGTTGAAGTTGTGCCTCAGAGGGGGATTTTGATGGCAGGAACTGTGATTCCTCCTGGGGGCGAGGGACAGGAAGGGGCAGAAGGTCTTGCTGTGAGAAGAGAAAAGTGTTCCAGAAAGCAGTGTTTAGAGGCACATTGAGGTCATCTAGAGCAGATACCCAGGAGTAGAAGGGTTAGGGGAGAACTCCTGTGGCAAAGTCTATGAAGGAGGCAGAGAGAGGGGAAGGGATGAAGCCTGGGGGCAGCCTGTGGACAGAGGCTGGACGCTGCAGAGAGCAGAGCAGGCGTGGGGGTTTACAGAGTAAGCCAGGACTGGATGCCCACTCCCTTCTGCCACCCCAGACTGGCCTGAGGTGGCGGTCTGAGGCAGAGTTCAGCTTGGAGTGGTGGGGGAGAGCCTGGATAGGACATTCAGCATCTACTCTGTGCCGTAGAAGATTCTAGAAGGTGTACAATTCAGATTCAGTAACTGATCTCATGACGTTTACATACTATTGGGGAAAGACAGACTGGATACCACTAACCAAATAGATACAGAAGGTAATTTTAGATCATGACCAGGGCTATGAAGGAAGTAAAACAGGATGATGAAACAGGAGTGACCCAAGACTGGCTGGACAGGGAAGGCCTCTTGAAGGAGGGAACTGAACTGAGACCTGAATCACAAGAAAGAACCAGGGGCGCCTGGGTGGCTCAGTTGCTTAAGCAGCCGACTCGTCGTGAGATCTCATGCGTCATGAGATCGAGCCCAGCGTCAAGCCCTGCATTGAACCCCTTGTAGGGCTCTGCACTCAGTGGGGAGTCTGAGTCTGGGAGTCTGAGAGAGAGAGAGATTCTCTCCCTCTGTCCTGCTGCCCATTCACAGGTGCACGCCCTCTCTCTCTCAAACAAATAAATCTAAAAAATAACAACAACAACACAGGGGAGAACCAATCCAGAGGAAATCTGGAGAAAGAATGTCTTATAAAGAGGAACCTGCAAGTGCAAAGGCCCTGAGGCAGTGACAAGCTCCTGAGGCATGGTTGGCTTCTGTGGCCAGAGCAGAGAGAATGAGGTGGAGATGGAGAGGTTCCGTGCCTCAGTTTCCAACTGCCACCCTTTCCATCATCTGCCCCCTTCACACTGCCCCTTCTGTTATGCACGGCTTATACCCCTGCCTGGGGTTGGCAGTGGTTCCTGGGCATGAGACTATTTTTAGACACAACTCTTCTCTCCGTGGGCCTAGAACATACCGTGTCTTTTTAAGATGGTCAATATGGAATGGGTGCTATCTGTAGAGACCCCACGTCAATTCTTGGGGCCAGGGACCCTCAAATGGGGGAGGGAGTCCAGGAGCAGGCTTTTCCGGGGCAAGCACCACAGCGGGCTCAGCACTGGAGCCATGTGACTCATGGACTCTTTGAAACTTGTGTCACCTCCCCTGCCAGACCACCCTCACCCCATCCCTGCAGAGTCATGGCCATGGGCTGGGGAGCTGGGTACCCACAGCGTCCCCACCTCCAACTTCATTTCCTGGAGGAGGATCTGGTATGCCCCAAGCCCAACAGAAAATTTAGTGGTTATTGAAGCTAGAGTCCAGTGGGCCAGTTCTATGAGTCTCTTTTGTCCATTCTTCACTCTGTTTACTACTCTGGATAGGCAGAAAAGTATACCAAGGACCCTCAGGGCCAGAGCACAGGCTGCTCAGGACAGAGGAGATGGATGGTTGGAGTTGGGGCCTCAGCATGCACGTGCCCGTGGGTACGCGCGCGCGCACACACACACACACACACACACACACACACACACACCGATGGAGGTCAGTGTGGCCCAGAGCTGCCAGGGGAGGGTGCCTGGAGGAGGTGGGATTAGAGAGCCCAGCCATGGCAGATGCACAGAATTTGGGAGAAGCGAGAGGGATCAGACTGCACTTGCGGGCCGGTTGTGGGAAGAGAGCATTTATGCCCTGCAGCTGGAGTTCACTTCTTTCTTTCTCCTCTTCAGTTTCTTCTGACTAAATCTCCAGGGAGGCAGTGGGAAGTCGCACCCCCACAAGGGTGTTAAGCAAGTGAAAGGACAGAGCCACTCTCCTGGCAGCTGGGTGGGCACGGGAAGGTCCCTCACCCACTTGGAGATCCCGCCGTGGTCATCCCCGGGACGTGTGCTCCCCGCCTTACAGCCCTGGAGGCGGGGGGGGGGGGTGGGGGGTAGTGCTGGTCAGCCTCTGGGCTCAAGGTCACTCGGGCACAGGGGCGGCGCTAAGCTCGAGGCCTCGTTGCCCTGGCCCCACCCAGGCCTTGCCCAGGCAGCCCCCGTGCTTTCTGGGAAAGGATTTTGAACAGAAGAAAGGCTCTTCCTGGCATCAAGAGGGTGGTAAATGCCTTTCTGGCGGGTATTGATTCCTCGAAGTCCTGTGTGAAGGAAGGGCCTGGCTCAAGAGGCAGCGTTCAAAGGGATGGCAGGGCAGGGAGAGGTTTGGCTGGAGGCGCTGATTTCAGTCCTCGGTCTGCATTAGCCATCCCTCCATCTGGCCGGGCTGGGAGAACTAAGATGGGCCGGGGGGGGGGGTGGGGGGGGGACATCAGACCATGGGAGGGACCGGCCCGGCCCCATCAATACTTCCTGCGTGGCCATCAAAGCCCCAGCCTCATCGACCGGGGCCAGTAGCAGGGAAGGGGTCCAAAGAGCCCCTCTGAGCCAAAGTGCCTATCCTCTGCTGCCCAGCAAGGCTGCCTGCCTCGGGACCCAGCCCTGGGAAGAACCCCAGCCCCTGAGTCTACCCCCACCACCCCCAACCAGAGGACACCCAGCTGGTGTGGGGGTACGGGGAGGCAGAGGGCCAGAGGCCTGCCCACCACAGCCAGAGTCGAGCGAAAGAAGGCACAGGACCTGGGTCGGCCATTTGCAGCATCAACCCCGCCGCCTTTGCCGCCGCCACCACCGCGGTGGGTCGGGTGCAGCACAGACTGCCAGTTAAATAAAGCGACAGCTAGTTGCTAACAAAAGTGGAAACCCAGGGAAAGCCCCCACTCGCTTGCTGAGCTGGGTGCCTGTTAGATGTATAATTGCTGAGTTTCTGTTTCAGGAAATGTCTGAGGGAAGGAGAGAAAAATACTCCCTAAGGATCCCCCGGGGGCGGCTGTCCCCAGAGATAGCTGGACTTCGGGTCCTTTCCAGTCCTCGCCTTTTATGATTGAGTTAAGGACGTGTCCCCAGCTGGGTCATGTGTGGTCACAGTGCATTGAAAGGGAACTCGGATGGCAGTCACCGACAAATGCAAAGTAAAAGTCTCAGAAGCATTATGTCGAGCAGGAACATTTGACGCAAACAGTCCATACAGTATGCTTGTATATATGCGAAGTTCTAGAACAAGCCAAACTAATCTATGGTGATAGAAATCAGAAAAGTTGACCGGAAGGGGACACTAGGGAACTTTCTGGAGTGGTGGGAATGTTCACTATCTTTAAAATCTGTGCATATCGGGGGAAAGGATTGCAGATGTGCCCATACTGTCTCATGGACACTGTTGTGGCATGGATTTTGTGTATGGGTGGATTGGCTTCTCTCTCTCCGGGGGCTAAGGGACCCTAAGCCTCCCAGGTTTCTCTAGGGCACTTCTGTCTCCCTCTGTGCAAACAGTAGGTGCTCCATTAATGCTTTGGTTGCCATGGCATCAGTGCACAATTCCCCTGCGAAACCTTTTTTTTTTTTTTTTTTTAGCCCCGGTGTTGAGAAGAATGAGTTGGAAGAAACTGGGCTAGAGACTTAGGATGCTGATTGCTGTCTCGTGGGCACCTGTGTGCCCTCTGGGTGCTTCCTGGGCCACAGGTGGACACCTTTCTGGCCCGACTGTGTGTAGTGTGTGGGTATAGATGGCCCACGGTCTGAGGCAGCAGTGCCCTGACTGACTGAGCCAGCTCTCTGACTTCTGAGTTCTGTGGTCGCATAGTGGATTCTCCAGGCCCCCATCCTGGAGACCCGGGGCCCCTAGGCAGCCCTGGGCCTTAATTTCAGCACCCCAGCATAACATTACAGACCCTTTGTACATGGGGCAATAAACAGGTTTACAAGGCAGACTCGGGCCTTGAGGGAGGAGAATGTCAGGCGCCCTGTGGAGGGGGCCCTGAATGACCTGGGGGGGTTGCGGTTTCCCTGACCTGGCACCAGCAACACCAGGGAACTTGAGATGAATGAGCCGCTTCCAAGCCCCCAGAGGGCCCTGTCCCTACTGTGAGGAAGGAGGAGTTTGAAAAAACAGGGGTTTTGGCTGAATCCAGGGCTCAAGACAAAGGTGCCCCCACCCCATTCCAGCTCTCCCCTCAGCTCCTACCCCAGAGGGAGGGGCCTGGTCTCAGGGACCCCATTTTATCCTGCCTGGGGAATCACTTAGGCAGTGCAAGCGGGTGGGGTTTTCTTGTCAGCTGAATTAGCCTCAGCTTCAGCCCGAGTGTTGGAATAAATGAGATGCAAATGCATGTAAATGAGGGCATCCCTGGCTTCTGGGGTGGGCGTGTTCGCCTCCAGAAGGGATTGGGGGGTGGAATTCTGCAGGACTTCCCCAGATTGCTGGGGGCTGGGATCCAGACTGGAGAAGGAAAGCCCCCTCGGGATCGTCCTCCCCAAAGATCGGGCTCCGGACTAGACAGAGTTAATGCCTGTGCAGCCTCAGAGGAGTGGAGCCTGCAGGGAGCCGGTTAGCTGAGGCCCTGCACAAGGACATGCCAATGTGCCTTTGATCTGGGAGCAAGGACCTGAATGCACAGGCCACGAGCACCAGCTGGAACCCCCACTGAGCCTTTGTCCAAGCTGTTACCCTGGGAGAGCCAGGACTGTGCCCATAATTGCCTGGGCTGGAGGGATGCTGTCCACCCCTCCCACTTCCCCCTCTCCCCCACCCTCATCCCAACCTGTGGCTCGAGCCTGCACAACCACCCACAGCCACTGCCCCAAACCAGGGTGGCCACTTTCTGGGCTGCTGAAGACAACTCTTCTTCAACCCGCGCCCCCCCCCCCCCCCCCGCTCCGTTTCTCTCCCCTCCCCCAGGCTAGCCTGAGGCCCAGCCCAAAGCAGGTGGAACTCTGTAAGGGTTTAGGGCCCAGCGGCAGGGAGGGAAAGCCATCCAATAGAGATATAACGCAAACTACACATGCGAGTCACATATGCAACTTAAAATTTTCTAGTAGCCACATTTTAAAAAGTCAAAAGAAACAAGTGAGATTAATTTTAGCATTTCATTTAACCTGGTATATCCAAAACATTATCAGCGTAAATTATGATCAGTGTTTAAAAGTTAATAATGAAATAGTTGACATTCTTTACCATAAGAAGCCTCCAAAATCTGTGTGGACTATACACCTCTGGATGGGCCCTAGCCACATTCTAAGTGGTCAGTAGCCACGTGGGCTGGGTGGCTACCCTGTTGGACAGGGCAGTTCAACAGAGCCAGAGCTTGAGAGAAAAACTGCTGGGGAATCATTTCTGACAGGGAAGCTGCTGACTCTCTGGGCATTGGCAGAAATCGGCCAGGTCTCCCTGGGAGCAGTGGCCCACGCGTGGGCACAGGCAGGTCGGCTGGCCAGGCTGCCGAGACGGAGGACCAGCCTCGGGGGAGGCCAACAGGGCAGGACTCCCAGCTTTGTGGTGGGGATCACAGACATGCCCCGCCCGTGTCACAGGTCGACCTTGCCCCTTCCTCCCCACCCTCTGTGCCAGCAGAGGTAGGAGGTAATGTAATGCCTTGGTGAGACCTGGGTTCAGACAGACTGGGGCTTGCTTACTTAACCTCGAAGCATCCAATTTCCCTTTGTAAAACAGAGAATAACCTCCCCTCTCCCTAGAATTGTTGCAAGCATGAAATAACAGTGATCACAGCAGCACTTAGAGCTGTCCCAGGCACATCATGAGCATGTGATCCTGCTGGATTGGCCCACCCAGCTCATGGCCAAGAAAACCAAGGCCCAGAAAAAGGGGGCTTTGTGATGTTGTTCTCCAGGCTCACAGCATGAGTTGGTGGCTGGGCAATAGGAAGGTTAATCTGGCACTCATTCATTCATTCACCGGGCCCTTAGAGGCACCTCTGCTGGGCCAGACTGCTTTGGGAGCTCAGGGCACAGCCGAAGGGAGAGGCAGATGTGGAAGTAAATCACTTCCATCCTATGATGAAGTGGGTATGGGAATGCAAGTGTGCTGGGAATGCAGAGAAGGGAAGGCCAGCCAGGCAGGGAGGACTGGGGTGGGCAGTGAGACAGGTTTTTTAGAGGAGGATCCTCTGAGTTGGATCTCGTAGGGAAAAGGGTAGTGACCACAACAACCACAGTAATGAGAGCAACTGGCATTCATTAAATACTTCCTGTGTGCCGAGCATGTGCAAGTATTGATGATCTATGCCTCAGATTATTAACCCCATTTTACAGATGGGAAAACTGAGGCGGAAACACATCAGCTAACTTGCCCAAGTACACATGGCAATAAGTGACCAGGACCCAGTCCTACCCAGGCAATCTAACCAAGTCCCTATCCCACAGAGAAACAGAAGATCTTGCGGAGAGAGAAGTAGGGAAGCCAAAGACGGAAGCAGAACCGGGCACAGGGCTGGGTTCTCTGGCCCAGGGCATTTCCTCATGGCCCATCTCAGCAAGGCTGAGTGGAAATGTCCTTACAAGCCACCAAGGAGTCTCTTTGGTGATGGCTCGTCCTCATCTCCCCATCATCACCTGTTGATTTAGGATCCATTACCTTGGGAGGAAAAATGTTCTATGAAGTCATTTGTAGGACCATGTACCCAGCGGGTGCTGATTACATGTTCACTGAATCATTTGATTAATAAAATGAGTCTATGAATTGAGGTGTTAATTAGTTTTAACTCATTCTCCTCGAGGAAGAAATGAATTCACTCCTGCTGCCCTCACCTCCAGCTGTGGGGAGTGAGCCCTGGCTTCATGGGCACCCACATGCTCTCCCTGAGCCTCTTGCTGAAGGACTGAGGAGCAGTGGAAGGCAGGGCCATGGGGCAAGGGCACAGGGGAGCTGAGTCTCCAGGGCGGGAGAGAGGAGCACGGAGCAGAGGAAGCGGTAGAGATTTTCTAGGAAGCCTGGGAACCACTTCCACAGAGTGCCTTGCATAAATTTACATGGCAAAGAATATTCTTTGCATGCTGTGTTCCAGAGGCTGGGATTCCAAGGCGACCAAAATGCTAGAGGTGACTCAGGACGCTGGAGCACGCCTGCCTTGGGATCCGGGAGGGGAACAGGCAGGAAAGCTCTGCAAGGAGGGGTTAGGCTGGAGTCCCGCCCCTCTTCACCCCTCAGGTGACTGACCTTTCTGGTTTGTCTGGGACCAAAGGGTATCGCTTCTCAGGATGCAGGAATCTTAGTGCTGAAACCAGAGAAGTCTGGAGCGTCACTCCCCAACCCTGGACAGTACCCACAGCTGCACTCTGGTCGTGTTGCACATCATGGCATTGTAACCACCCATGGATTGAGCACCAGCTGTGTGCCCTGTATGTTCAGGAAAATCTGAAGGCCAGCTGAAGAGACAAAAAGGGGACAAGTCCCGAGGCCTCCGGTTTCTGGTGTGGACAGTCACTATTCTCCCTCACGGCATCTCCACCCTGTTGTGAATACCTGTATGTACAGGCCAGAGACTCAGAGGAGAAGGGAGCCGGCCCTCCCCTAAGAAGGGGTTTTCAGGCTGTTTGGTGAAATTGGACTCACCCCAGGGACTATCAGGCAGCAGCCGTGGCCAGGAAGCAGGCAAGGGCTGGATGTCCAGAGAGGGGAGGTCGGTGTGGGTAGGCAATCGTAGAAGGTGTCCTGGAGAAGGTGGGGTGGTGAGGAGAGCCTGAGGTGGCCCTGCCATCGCACAGGGCCGGGGACGTGCTTCGGAAGTGGCTGGGCCAGGGAGTGGTAGAGCTGCAGGATGCAGGGAAAGAAGGAGGAGGCCAGTGGCCGTGAGGTCAACATGGCCCCAGCCAGGCGACGAGGCCTGCCCCTGGGCAGTGGCATTGGGAGTGGAGGCTGGGATGTTGGATGGGGGTGGGGGCGTGTAGCCAGTATCAGAGGAAAGGATCGGGAGGAAACAGTTTGAAAAGCAGGCTTCACAGTTTGCTTCACTGGACTCTCGGGAGCCAGCAGAACTTTGGGAGAGATGCCCCCAGTAACCAGAAACTGATAGACTTGGGACAAGATGGGTTCGGGGGCCCCTTGAGCTTGAGTGAGGCTGCACAGAACAGGGGCAACTGGGCTGGGCCGGGGGGTCAGCTGGAAGAAGCCGTTCCAGCCCAGGGAGCAGCTGCAGGGCTGATGCAGACAGAGAAGCTGGCCTGGACGAGGGGAGAGATTTGTGGGGGTGCTGCTTCTAGAGGAATGGTCTTGGAATCAAATCAGGCCCAGGCTCCCCCACGTGTTGGATCTGTACAAGACTGAGACCTCCTGTTCTTCCCCAGCTAGAGGTGGGGCCTTCCCCGGAGAGCTGGGGGCCTGACTTCCTAGGCCTGCGGGGGATGGCCGGGCCTGAGCCTGGAGTGCCCTCCTTACCCTGGCATCACCGGAAACCTTGCAGCCAGCGCTCAGCCAGTCTCGGCCACAGGCAGGGCATGGGCCCTGAGCTGCTAAAGGAAGAGCAAGGCCAAAGCCAGGTGCAGGCAGGGAGAGAACAAGGGAGAAAACGGATCCATCCTGCCCGCCCACCCTGCACCGCCTGCGGGCCTAGAGACAAAGGACACTCTTGACTGGTTTACTTTGGAACCTGAGGCTGCCTGGCTGGTGAGCAGCGGGGAACTTCATCTGGTTTCAGAAACCACAGAGTTCCAAGGATTCGGGGGCTCTACTGGAGACCACCGGGGATAAGACCCTTCCTCAGACCTAGGCCCCCAACGTCACTGCTTCTTTATTAACGTGTGAAATAACAAGATCTGACAGCGGGTCTAACAAGCATTGTAATTGTGAAGTATCAGTGAGCATTCATGATATGAGATACTTGGGGCGCCAGTCACGGAACAGGAAAATATCAGCAGGTTCTATTGGTCACAGGCACTGTTAACGCTATCATTTTTGCTGCCTGCATTCATAATTGAGGGAAGAGCTCAACTGCAGTTAGAAGTTAGTAAGAATGAGGAGCAGTTCCTCCTGCCCCGAATTCTTTCCCGTCCGTCCAGAAGGCCGTTAGGAACCCCTGAACTCTACAGACAAGCGAAGCTATCTCTGCCTGTGGCAGTCGGAAGAGTGGTTGCCCCTGACCAGGGAGGGTAGTTGGCGACTGGAGGGGAATACAGGCGTGAGGGACGGGGGACAATTTTTTTCTTGACCTGGGTGCTGTTACCAGCTGTGGTTAGTTTGCGGAAATTCATCCACCTATACACTTAGAATATGTGCGCCAATCTGCATGAATCATTGATTTCAATACACATTTTTAAACAAGTGTATTAGAACAGTTGTATATGTAGGTGTGAGCGTGCATGTGCATGCACATTCTCTCTCTCTCTCACACATACACACACATGCACACACACCCCAGTATATACCGGTGAGCCTCTGCATGTCCATGGGCATACACGTGTCTCCCTTGCAGGACACAGATGGATACGGTGAGACAGAGAACACTATTTTTAGGAAATAATTCCAAACCAAAGAGGAGGCTTCCTGATTTACTTGACTAGTGATTGCTGATGGTGGAGAGGGTTGTCCTACAAAGGGCTGTTGTCATCCTGGCTGGCTTTTTTTCTTTTTTCTTTTTTCAATAAAGACTAATGACTTTACTGTTTTTGTAAAAATAATACAAGATCATCCTAAGTAATTCAAGCACTAAAGAAAAGTACAGAAAAGAACATGTAACATGACCCACATTTTTACCAGCAAAGAAAAATCACCATTCACCTTTGGTGACGAGTGTCACAGACACTTTTCATGTTCGCTCAAAGATGGAAGCTAGACAGGGACATGCTTTTAGAAGATGGGAACCTGGGGCGCCTGGGTGGCTCAGTCGTTAAGTGTCTGCCTTCAGCTCAGGTCATGATCCCAGGGTCCTGGGATCAAGCCCCGCGTCGGGTTCCCTGCTCCGTGGGAAGCCTGCTTCTCCCTCTCCCACTCCCCCTGCTTGTGTACCCTCTCTCGCTGTGTCTCTCTCTTTCAAATAAATAAATAAAATCTTCAAAAAAAAAAAAAAAAAGATGGGAACCTACTCCCTAACCTGCTGTTTTTAACAAAAATGTTCCTTTACCTTGACTTGAATGAAACAGAGCAACAAGATCCCAAAGGACAGAGTGGTTCTTAAAGTGCTAGGTCCTAGGACCTCTCCTCTGACTTCCCTTCATACCTGCCTTGCTGCACTTCCCTGGAGACAAGAGGTGCCCTTTTGAGGCCTGGCTGTGTTATGCTTGCTCACTGTTTACTTGTCACCTGGCCAGGTGCCTACCTCCCAGCAATCCTGGGCCCGGGCCTGGGACCTTTGAGGGCTGTGTGCAAGGGTCGGTGTGGCAGATCGCTGGGGTCGTTGGTGACATGTTTCACAGGAGTGAGATCAAGGCAAAGTCTGCCTTGGGTTGACGGAAAAGGATTCTGTCCTGGCGGAGATCTCCAACAGGTGTCCACCCTGCCCTCTTGAGCTGGTGCCCGGCCATTCCTGGGTTTGATGTGGTAATTAGCCATACTGCCTCCCCCTTCCCGGGGGTGTTGCAGTCAGGAGCTGTGCCTACCACATCCTGTTTTGTTGGGACAGTCAGGAGCACATTCTTTGGTCTCCATGTCATAGGCAGAGCATGTTCACACCAGGTCCTGGATCATTTGAGGCCACTGGGGCCCACATTCTCCCAGTTGGGCGTCACGTGCGTGTGCTGGTCAGACACCCTCGTGGATGGTGGTCACTGTTTTCTGGTTCTGCTCTCACTTGGGATCAGCCCTCATTTGTTCGGATTTGGGAAGAGGGGAGCGCGTGGAGAGGTGAAGAGCCCGAGATGCTCCGAGTTTCCCATCTTTGGAAGAATGTTCACCTTGGGGGTTTGCGGAGGACCCTCCCAGCAGGGCATTACTGCACTTGTGTGTATACCCAGTGCCAGCGTTTGGACGACAACTCCAAAGTTGTGACCCTGCTCTTTCCAAAACCCTGTGGCATTTGCCTGGGTATCACTCGGCAGACACAGATGCCCCTTCAGTTACCAGACGTTGGCACCTCCATGCCCCAGGGAAAGTCTGGGCACCCTCCCCCTGTATGCACATGGTGCTGCGGGGAGACAGACAGAGTAACTCTGTCTTTGGCCCCACCGCCCAGGCTGCATCTGCCCAGAAGAAAAGAAGCCCCGTGTTTGGGCGTTGGCCCAGAAGGCCTCTGGTCACCTTCCACAAGGCTCCAGGGTTTCGTATAGAAGGGACAAGCTTGAGAGGAGGGATGGCACTGGGTACTTTCTAATGCCCTTCCCTCACCTACATATTCTTCATCATGCCTTCCATCATTCATTTGTTCAGGACCAGCCTTGCCAAGGCCCTGGGATGGAAAGATGACAGGTCTCAGCCCTGCCCCAGGGAGTGTCCCTCCTAGTCCAGAGAGTGTCAGCACCTTTGTGGGAAGTGTCTGTCGGCTTGGTTCAGGAACCCACAGGTGCAGGTGTTCCCTTTTGTGTGTGTGACACAGCCACTCTTGCCTACTTGCCATCAAATGTGCTCAGTGGGATGGGAAAGGCACCCTCCTGCGGGTCCCCACGCAGAGCCCACAGCCCGGAGGACGTTGGGTTTGCCCAGGCCAGCGCCGGCCAGGTGTGCCTCTGGAGAGGTTGGGAACTGTGGCCGGGACCGTCTCTGCAAGCCTCATTTTTCCCTCCCCCCCGCACAGCCCGTGTTCTCTGGCTTCCCCACAGGCCACGCGAGGACTGCCTGTGCCCCAGAAGCAGGATGAGAATATGGCAGACTTCCTGTTACCTCGGGGCACCAGCAGCTTCCGCAGGTTCACCCGGGAGTCCCTGGCGGCCATCGAGAAGCGCATGGTGGAGAAGCAAGCCCGAGGCTCGGCCGCCTCGCAGGAGAGCCGGGAAGGGCTGCCCGAGGAGGAGGCTCCCCGGCCCCAGCTGGACCTGCAGGCCTCCAAAAAGCTGCCAGATCTCTATGGCAACCCACCCCGAGAGCTCATCGGGGAGCCCCTGGAGGACCTGGACCCCTTCTATAGCACCCAAAAGGTGACTGCCGCCCACCTCCCTGCCCACGCCTTCCTGCAGCTCCTCTCTCAGCACAGCACAGAGGGAGAGGGCCTCGCCTCCATATGGGGCTGCGTTCGGGGCGGGCTCCCTGGGCTTTGGGGGAGTGAGTCATTGGGGATCTATATTCCGATCATTTTCATTTTATTCCAGAATAAAAGCCAGAATCACGCAGCCTGATGTGGTTTGGTGTTAGAAGAGAAGGAGCGAGTAGCCACAGTTGAAATGTTGCCTCCTTGTGGAGTGCCTACTGTGGGGGTCATCTGTGGTTAGACTTTCTGCGAGGTGTATGATCTGGAGTTGGGCCCTAAGTCCTGTCCAGGGCTCCAGAGCACAGCATGTGGTCCCCGCTCCTACTAGGGACAGTGCATTGCCCACACACTTGGGCCCAGAGGATTCACTGGGCCTTGGCTGTGCCTGGATAGCTCAGGCGGGGGACTGCAGCAGCAGCTCCTGGGCCTTGCAGGCTGGCAATGGGACTGTGAAGGCCAGTGGGAAATCTGAGATCTTGGGGCAGGGGGGGTTGTTCTGCCATTGTCCTCCTGAGTGTAGGGAGATGAAATAGCTTTTGTCCACTAGGCAGGGTGACTCAGGCTCTCTCCCAGCAGGGATTTCCACCCAGGAGGTGGGTTCCCCCATCTGGGTGCCCTGCCCTGGCCCCGCCTCTCAGACCACAGGCACACAAGGCTCCCACAGAGGCCTGGTCCCCGGCCGGTTGCCCACACTTCTGGGCCTCGCTGCTGGAGGAAGGCTGGTTTGCATTTGGCGGAGGCCTTTCCCCAGAAGGCCAGGTACTGAGGAGAAGGTGGCTGCTCACATTACTGCAGTCAGCGCCGGGGCTGGGGAAGCACTGGAGGGCAGACAGGGTCGGTGCTCACAGGGCAAGTGTGAGCATGCGGCCGGCAGTGTGAATCCTGTGTGTCTGTATCACTAGGCACCTGAGTGTGTGTGTGACCGTGCCTGTAGTGTGGTGCACAGTGTCTCCATGTGTGATGGGAGTGGGTGTGGTTGTGAGTGGGTAAAGGGGAAGCCCACCCAATCTACATGCACAGGTGGGAGAAGAGACCTTGGACCTGCTTGTGCTTTCCCCTGGTTCAAATGACGAAGGTGGGGGTGGGGTCAGAGGCTGGAAGCTGGGATTAGTCAGGGCAGGTGGGTCTAGGTCATGGTTGGTCACAGCTGGAAGTAAGAGTCAGGGTCAGGGCTAAGGTCAAAGCTGGTGGCCAGTCCAGCTTTCAGGCGCAAATCAGAGAGGCAGCTACGTTAGAGTCGCCTGGGACAGGCAGAAGGCATGGCAGGAAGACCCAGTTGAGGATGGAGTCAAGGCTGGGCTGGGTCAGGGACACTGGAAGCAGGCGGGGACACTGGTTTCTATCCCTGTGATCAGGAATACTTGAACCATGGCCCAGGTATGACTCTGGCCTCTAACCTTCTGTCTCTCCTTGCTGACCCCTGGCCACACTGCCCCAAGTCCCAAGGGGTGACCCAGGCACCACAGCAGAACTTTTGGTCCTGATATACCCGGTCAGCTTATCTCCCCAGCTCAGATTAAATAGAACTTTGTCTCACCAGCTCAACCTTTGGAGAAGCACAGCCCCAGAGCAGTGCCACCTCAGCTGTGCCAGCCTTAGCCTGGGCAGCTGGGGATAGACTGCTGTCCTCCAGGGCCGCATCTGCACGGGGCTTAGCCTCCAGCACCCCCTATTCACTCCCATGCCCCGTTGTGCTGTGTGGACAGCGTCTTCTGGAAGCTTGGGGAGAGGGTCCACCATGGGCTGCTCAAGATCCTCCTGGGGGAGACACCAGGTCATCTCCTCTGGGGTGGGGTAGACCTGACACCTGCCCTGGACCCCGCCCGAGACAGGGCCTCAGGGAAAGCTTCTCTCTCTGTGGGCTGGGGTCTGCCTTTTCCCAGCCCTACTTCTCAGCTGTTAGTCTTCCCCACTGACCCAGCCCCCTCATTAGCCCGTCACTCCCAGCGGGCAGGGAGGGGTCAGAAAGGAGAAGGGGAAGGAGAGGGCATCAGCCAGGTCCTGGCCTCTGCTGTGAAAACAGCTCGGCTAGGATCAAGAGAGGTCCCTTCTTGTTAGGACTGTCATTTTGAAACTGACCTGAGTCCCACCCAACCTGACATTCCCCTAACCTTGACCTTATCCCACCACAGCCACGGGCAACACCGTGAGGGGGCCACTGACCTGCTCTCTTCTTCCCCTCCCCCTCTCTCTGTCCCTCTCTTCCTCCCACCCCGCCCCTTAGCCAGGGCTCTAGGGCTCTGAGCCAACAACTGCCCCCCAAAATCCTCTCTCCACAGGGGCCGAGGGGCCACCGCCCCAACCTAAAGCAGCTCTCTGTTCACAGACCTTCATCGTGCTGAATAAAGGCAAGACCATCTTCCGGTTCAGTGCCACCAATGCCTTGTATGTCCTCAGTCCCTTCCACCCTGTCCGGAGAGCAGCTGTGAAGATTCTGGTTCATTCATATCCTTTGCCGTGAGTCTCTGCTGTGTGTCTCCTCTAGGTTCCACGTGGGGGTGGGCAGGGCGTTCGAGGCGGAGAGTGGTGCCGGTCCCTGAGGACCCCAGCAGCACGGTCATCACCTAGTGGCTGGTTGGAAATGTAGGGCTCTTGGACCCCACCCCAGACTGCCAACCAAGCATCTGCATTTCAGCAATATCCCAGGGGATTCTTGGGCACATGAAAGTGTGGGAAACCCTCTTCTTGAGTAGAGAAACGTCCTAGAAGCCAAGCTCCTGAGGATCCCAGAAGACAAAGAGGTCTGCCAATGACCCCTGGCTCTGCTTCAGCTCCCAAGTCCCCTCCCACTGCCTCCCCATCCCTGTGCAGGGACCTCAAGCTGGGCACAGGGGCTCAGCCAAGGAGAAACCACTTCCCAGTAAAGAGGCCTCTGGTTTATTCACACGTGGGCATCCTTCGAGGGAAGCAACACTTGCTTTTTGATTAGGTGTTGACAAAATGTTTGCAGTTTCAGAGTTATCTCAAAGAACTCTGGTTAGCGTTAAATTATATAAACGGCAGCCTAAAAAAGCCGCCGGCTGCGGAGGAACACCCTGGGAGTGCGGCAGTGTAACGGGACAGGACTGGCCTTTGGGCCCTAAGGGGGCCTCACTCAGGCCACGGGACGGGGGACAGGGCGCCAGCACCCAATCACAGCTGTTCTCCGGACTTCAGCAAAGGGGCCCCACAGATGGGGAGGCGGGGAGGCGGGTGTCCGGATGCAGTCGGAGGCATCTGTGTCTCACGGTGCCGGCCTGGGGATCCTTCCTTTGGCTGGCAGCTGGCTGGGCTGTTAATGGAATCAGTGCCGCTGGGCTCTGCGGAGTGATTAATTGTGGGCGTAGCAGGCTGTCCTCATAGAGCTCCCCATGGTCCCCCCTCCGTTCCCCACTCTGGATGGACCTTTTCGAAGGCCAAGGCAAAGACCCATTAACCTCTGAGCAGGGCAGGAGGCTTCAGGAAAAACAGCTGCCCCGTGAGGAGCTAAGTCACCGAGACAGATGCTGACAGCTCAGGGGCTTTCCCCGTCCAGGCGAGGATGAGGGATGTCCCTTCCTGGCTCCATTTCACCTGTGCCCCAGTGCCCTATCCTCGCCCCAGTGCCCGATCCTCACCCCAGGGGTTAATCGGAGGAGCTCAGTGCCAAATCTGTTATCTGCATGCAGACACTCTCTCCCCTCCTCCAGCTCGCTCCTGCCTTTCTCCTAGGATTCGCTAGATGTGTGCGTCCAGGGAAAGTGCCACGTGCATCCCCGACTGTGGCAGCCACGAGGTGGTCTCTGGGGTGGGCAGACACCGAGGGGAGGGGCTCCGTTCAGGGAGCAGCCTGCCGTTCATAGCTACGTCCTACTTTGTGGGGTAGAGTCATTCTAGATTGAATTTTGAGCTATTCTGCAACTGTTTCTAAACCCCCTGTAGATGCTGGGCACTTTGCCGAGCACCCTGGGTGTATGGCGCTGAACAGGACCCTGTCCTTGCCCCCTTGGGAATTGTACAGTCCCCTAAGACTGATAAGACAGCTACAGGAATAGTTGTCATTCCTGCCAGCATGTGGGCACAGCCTGGTGAGGACAGAGCAGAGGGAGGAGGAAAGGCCGGCCTCCTCGCTAGCTCTGAGCTGGTCTCCGCCTCACTCCAAGGGCGTGGCCTCCCTGAAAGCATGCTGGGCCTCCCACCTGGGGCTTCTCCTCCAGGTATCTAACCAACCCAGCACTGTTTGGCAGCCATGGCAGCCCCCAGGGATGCAGCGACAGCCCCAGGATTCCTGCAGGGCCCTGGGCTGGGCCCGGGGTGGGGGTGGCCAGATGAGGCCAGGGAGGTGGTTGGGGGCACTGGCGTCCGCAGCCTGACCAGAGGGTCCATTGAGCAGTGGCTGAGGCCGTGCGGTGCTGCTGGTGTCCCCCCATGCCCCCCGCCCTCCGCGGGGACGACCGACCCTGAGGCTTCAGAGCCGGCCTGTGTCCCCTAGGGCAGCTGCCCCAGGGAGGTGGCTTGCCATGGTTGAGGCCCTGCAATGGGCTCCCAGGGGCTGCCTCGATCATCCTCGGCTGCCTGGGATTGGGAGCACTCTGCTGGTCCTCAACAGCGCCCCTTAGTAGGCTGGGGGGGCAGTGCGGGAGAGGAAGGGTCTAGATCCTCGGGGGTTTGGGAGCAGCCCCTCTGCGCCCTTGGAGCCTTGCCATTCAGAGTGTGGTGCACAGACCTGTACCAGCAGCAGTGTGAGGATCTTGTAAGAATTGCAGAATCTCGAACCCCACCCCAGAACCTGCATTTTCGCGAGGGCCCCTCCATCCGAGCACACACTGCCCTGGGCAGTTGTTTTCAGGTGTCGGTCTGTGAGGGTCACCTCAGGCTCACCTGGGCAACTTATTTAAAATGAAGATTCCTGGCCCTTTCCAGACCAGAAGCTCCAGGGTGAAGCCTAGGAATCCACAAGCTCTCTGTGTGTATCTCTTTTTTTCTTAATTGAAATATAATTCACATACCATACAGCTTATCGTTTTGAGACAAACAACTGAGTGGATTTCAGTATATTCCTACGGTGGTGCAACCATCACTGCTATCTAATTCCAGAACATGTCATCGCCCCAAAAAGGAGCCCCGTGCCCCTTAGCAGTCACTATGAATTTTGAATGCATACCCATCTCGTGTTTTGAATAGTGAACTTTCACTCTGCTTACATTCTTTTGTGTTGTGGTGGAAAAAAAAAAAAACCCACAGAACATAAAGTTTACTCTCACCACCATTCTTAAGTGTATAGTTGAGTGGTGTTTACTATGTGCATATTGTCCTGCAGCAAAGCTCTAGCACTTTTGCAAAACTGAAACTCTGTACCCGTGGTTGGCTTACATTTTCATATCCATTCAGACACCTACTGAGCCACGCATGTACGCCCTTCTGTGCTCAGCCCTTTGGAAAGGGCCAGGAGGCAAAGACAAACTGAGGAAGGGGCAGGAGGGTGGACCCTGCTCTCAAGGAAGAAAACCCGCTCCCTAGCAATGATGCAGGCATTCACAGCGACCTGCTGGCGAGCGCGCCGTAATTCAGCTCAGCTTTGCTCTGTGCACCACGCTTGTACTGCATCCCTGGGAAGTGGCCTAAAAAGTAAATATGGGTATGTAGAATTATTTTTTCCAATGTATTTTTGTTATAATCCTGCAGAATGTGTTCCTGCCAGGATTAAATAAAAGAAACCAACTGAATTCCCAATTCTACTGCAGTCACATTCAGAGAGGCCTCACGTTCACGCCGAGAAGCTTTCTGCCTTCCTGGGTGCACAGGATCTGTTCACAAAATCCTCCCACGTTTCTCTAGCAGATTCAAATGGGCAATCAAACCACATGTTTGTGTGTGTTTGTGTGCGTGTGTGTGTGTGTGTGTGCATGTTCATTGAATGGCACAAATATATGAAAATGCCCCCCACAGCATCCCTTCTGTTTGCGAGGTTTTTGGTTTTTTTTGACTCCTCGGGATCCGAAGACGGGCAGGCCAAGTTTCAGGCAATGCCCACCAGCCATGCAGGCAGTCCTTGCCGGCATTTTAATCATGAGGCTGGGAGTGGGTGTTTGGGGACAATAACGCGACAGGAGTGAAGATGTTCAGCTGAGCTCAGACCTAGAGAGCTGGCCTTTGCCTCTGCCCACACATGGGGCCAGCTCAATCATTGGCCTGAAACTGCCAGGCAGTGCAAACAGGTGTGTCCTGTACGGGCCTGGAGTGCCCTTGACTCATCTCTCCGGTATTGGCTGCCTGCTGGGCTCCATGGGGGACATGGGGATGCTTTGAGCAGAGTCACATGGACTAGAGACACCTCTAAGCAGGAAGAGACCACACACATATAGGAGTGACAGAGAATAATGGAAGGGCCGTCTTCAGGGTGCGGAGAGCCAGGCAGGGCTTTGAGCAGTCAAGTGGCCGAGGGTCTAGAGTTGGCTGCACTTCACCCTAACCGGTTGCTGTGTCTCAAAAAGCCAGAACCCAGGCAGGCAGCTCCTGTCTTTCCCCACCGTGGGACACAGGCTCTGGCTAGCAGCACTTAGAAGGGCTCTCTTCTCTGGCTCTTCCCTAAGTTTTGATGCCAGAGTTCAACTCTCCTCAACTCCAGCTGAGTCTTTTGGTCCAAAGTAGCCTGTCCACACTGCTGTTCACTGCCCAGGGGCCTTTTCTTCGCTCTAGTGAGAGCGGTAAGAGGGGTCTCCCCAGTCAGCCCACCTTGCTTCACCGTGACCAGCTGCGCTGATGGATTGCTAAAGGAACCCTGCCCAGCCTTAGGTGCCTGTCTAAATGCCTCCTCCAGGAAGCCTTCCTGCCCAGCCAGAGGCAGGTCTGGTGTCTCATAATGTCCCATCTTGGAGTTGTTCAGATGCCTCCCTGTCTCCCACCCAGGGCCTGGCGCACATGCTCCTTAGGTTTGTTCTAAAAAATGACAATTTCATTCCCCGGCGTCCCGGCCCCCAGGGTGGCAGTCTGCACATACTTTACAAAGCCCTTCACTCATTGGTTTACTGCCCTGTGAGTGGCAGAGGCCAAGTATGGGGTAGCATTTCCCCTGAAGCAGTGTGACTCGCCCCAGGCCTTTGGTCTAGAGGCAGTGGGCCACCCCTTGGTGTCATCATGCAGAGACAGTGCAGCGGCAGGGCTCAGAGAGGGGGACCTGCGCTGGGCCAGCCGGGGCTCAGAGCTGGGCTGTGCCGTTGACCAGCTTTGTACTGAGAGTCTGTGGCCCCTGCAACAAATCACCACAAACATAGTGGTTTAAAACAACAAAAATGTATCGCCATACCGTTCTGGAGGTCAGAAGTCCAAGAAGGTCTCACTGAGCTGAAATCGGGGTCTCGGCGGGGCTGTGTTCCTCTCTGGAGGCACTAGGGGAGACTCTGTGCCTAGTCTTTCCCAGTTTCTAGAGGCTGTGTGGATTCCGTGGCTTGTGGCACCCCCATGTGCAAAGTCAGCGACTGCTGGTGGAATTTTTCCCACAAGCAAGGCTCTGATACCAACCATCCTGCCTCCCTCTTTCGCTTAGAAGGACCCTGTGCTGACACTGGGCCCACCCGGACAATCCAGGGTGATCTCCCATCTCAAGACCCTTAATTTAATCCCATCCACAAATCCCTTTTGTGCTTGTCGGGGATTAGGATGTGGTTGTCTGGGGGGTGGGGAGGGAGGGCTGTTATTGTACCTGCTATAGTAACTTCCAGCCTGACCTTGTGCCTCAGTCTCCTCGTGTACAAAATGGAGACAAAGTCTCCCCCCTCCATAGGGTTGTTGGGAGAATTGAATTAGTTAATGGTTACAGAGGGCAGAGCCTGGCACCTAGGAAGGGCTCAATAAATATTTGCTCTTAGGGTCATTACTTTCATATTTCAGAAATCACCTGGGACCCGCAGTAGCGGATCTGGGTCGGGGTGGGGGGGGATTGAATAAAGCTGGTTGAGGGTCAAGTTAGCTGTCTGCCCAGTAAGGACAGCCTTGGCACAGAGCCTGGGTGCGTGTGTAAGGGAGAAGGGAGTAGGCTCAGCCATGGAGACCTGCCCACAGGCAGAGGGATGAGCAGCTCTCCAGCTGAGGGACAGCCCCCCTCCCCGCTGTACCCGGTGCCTGGAGAGGTGGGGCAGCTCTCCAGCTGAGGGACACCTCCCCCCACCGCCCCCCCTCCTCCCCCTCCCCCCACACCACATGCCTTGAGAGGTGTCCTCCCACCAGGAAAGAATCAGGACTTCCTGGAGCCATGGACTCTGAGCTGAGCAGCTCTGCTTTAACTAAGGGTGGTTCCCAAAGCCTGATCCTCTTTCATCTCAGGTGAGAAAATGGAGAATTCATTATAGACTGGGGGTGGGGCTTGGCAGGCTATTTCCTTTTCTTCTCCATTCCCTAGAAGGAGGACCTGAAGTGTGGAGGACACACACCTAGATTCTTTGAGAGGCCTCACTCCCCTCCCCTCCCTTCCTAGCTGGGGCAGCACCTACACTCTCCCAGAAGTCAGCACCCCGGCTAGGCTGACGGCACTGGTCTCCCCGTCAGACCCGAGGCTGGAAAACCGCGGAGCTCTGCTAGGGAGGAAAGAGGCAGGCCCCTAGGGCTCAATTACTTCAGCTCCCTGGCAGCCTGAGGGAATCTCAGGCCGGCAGCTGCTGTGCACAGGGCTGGGGCCGGGGCCACGTCGTGAGCCTGGGGGCAGCCGCAGGGGACAGGAAGCCCAGCCTTTTTCTTGGGCTGGGGAGGGAATTTGTGAGAGCAGCAGAGTGTCCCTGTTCTGGCTCAGGCCCCTGGGGGGTGCCCTAGTCCCTACACGGCCCAGGGTCTGCCCCTTGCTCTTCTGTAGGTCTTGCAGAGGTGACAGAGGCTGTGGAGGTTAGTCAGAGCTTCGTCCAGCTTGAAGCAGCAGAGAAGTAGCCAGAGTCAGGGATGAGCCAAGGCCTGGGGCAGTTCAGTTCAAGGCCAGGGGCCCAGGAGGATGCCCAAGACACAGTCCCAACATCTGAAGAGCTCCCCTTCTGGTGGGGAACAGATGGGCATTACCGCTTAGGGAGCAAGGGCACCCTTAAAGAGAGATGCCCCATGCCCTGGGGGTGCAGTCCCCTAGGAGTCAGAGCAGGCCGCTCAGAGGGGGTGCTCCTGCTCAGAAGGGGTGCTCCTACCCAGAAAGGGTGCTCTTGCTCAGAGAGAGCGCTCACTCTGAGGGGGTGCTCCCGCTCAGAGGAGGTGCTCTTGCTCAGAGGAGTACTCCTGCTCAAGGCTGGGCGGGGGGTGCCCCTGCTCAGAGGGGGTGCACCTGCTGAGGAGTTTCTTGAAGGAAGGGGAGGAGGAGAGCATTAGGTGGAGCACGTACAAAGGGCAGGAAACAGTTCGAGGAGCCATGCCTGCATCCTCAGCGTCCGTGTGTCCTGACAAGGTATATAAGTTTGGACAGCAGAACACTCCTTCAGAGAAGTCCTAGGCCAAAGGTGAAAAGCCCTTGGGGAAGCAGGGGAGAGAACTGGGAGCCCCGCCGCCAGGGCTTTTCTCTCTCCCCCAGGAGGTGGGCCCTGAAGAACAATTTCTAAATCCCACCTCCCTCTGCCGGGGCTAAGGACTGCATGCCCACACGGCTGTGGATAAAAATCTCTGTGGTCTGGGGGTCTTCCTCCCTGCCCCCCCTAGGACGGACCCTATGTGGAACTCTGCTAATGGTTTGATGTCAGCTGTCTGGTCCCCCAAAGGGCCTGCTGAGCAGGGCAGGTGTCCGGCTGCAAGTGCCTGGGAGGGGAGAGGTTGGCAGGGCCTGGGCACAGCCCCAGGGTGTCCCCTTGGAGCCCCTGCCTCGTTGATCCGGCAGCACTGGCATGGCATGACACCCGCAAAGGCAGGACCCTCGGGCCGTAGTGGCCTGACCGGCCCACTGCACATGGCTTTCCTTGACCTCCGCGCCACGCTGTTCAGTATGCTCATCATGTGCACCATCCTGACCAACTGCGTGTTTATGGCCCAGCACGACCCTCCACCCTGGACCAAGTATGTCGAGTGAGTATCTTCAGGGCCTCTGTAGCTGGCTCCTCCATCCCTTCCTTTCCATTACATACCCCTGAAGTGGCCCCTGAAGTCACCCCAGAAGTCCCCAGCGGGACTCACCCACCTGGAAGGTCCGTGGCCCAGCCCCTTCCCTCTCTGGCCGCTCCTGGTCCTGCCAGCTTCTTGCCTTGAGCGGTGGCCTCAGGGGCAGAAGCTCTCCAGGTTGGCCAAGTGGGAGATTCCTTCCTGACCCACCCTAAACAGCACTGAGCACATTGAGGAAGGCTCTGAAATAAAATCCTGATAATTTATCGAACACACTTAGTGTGTGCCAGGCGCTGGCGTGGAACAGTAAGCCTCATCTCCTTTGACTGTCCGGGCAGCCCAATTGGGTGGGGACAGCCACTATCCCCCTTTGACAGACAGGAAGCTGGAAACTGGAGGCGCACCTTGTCCAGTAGGGCGTGGCCGGGGGGTGTGGCTGCCGGGCAAGGCCCAGGGCTGTTCCCACTTCACAGCTATCTCTGCTGCCTCCTTGGGGCCATTTGCTCAGTTTCAGAAAACTGCTTCCGGCCCATCCTTCGCAAATGAAAGTACCTTACCCACGAGTTTTAAACAAACCCAATAGGCCCTTGGGGCATTTGGTGCCTGTTTTCAGGGAACCGACGGAATGTCAGGGACAGCCTCTCTTACCAAAGTGGCTCGCCTTGTGGCTCTCTGTGTTTGCCCAGGACCCACAGCATCATCAGTGCTGCGGGGATGACAGTGGGCCACGGTCCCAGCATCTAGGCATCCGCATTCTTCAGGCCACCCCTCCCAGCTTCAGGCGTTAGAACCTCAGCCCCCTTTCCGAGAGCGAGGTAGACAGCTGTACCCACCTACCTATAGGTAGTTGAGAATGGACCATGCTTCCTGTCACTAACTAGCTGCTGAGGACCCACCAGCAAGGGTGAGGGAGTGACATGATCTGAGTGTCCTCACAGGCCACCATATGCCCGTGTGCATGGCCCCTGAGGCTGGGGTGAGGAGAGAAGTCGAGGGTCTTCTTACACCAAGACAAGCAAGAGGGAAAATGGAAAGTTCAGAAGGGCACATGGCGGGCGCTCAGCAATGCTGAGCAAACACGTGCAGAGATGCAGTAATCAGTCCAATGTTTGGCCCAAGGCTCCAGCTCTGCCATGGGGCGTGGCCGAGGGTCCGGTCTGAGGGCTCCTTAAGAGCGGAGCTGTACAGGGCTCATGCATGCATGTGAGGAACCCAGCCAACCTGGCCTGCGGGCTGCAGCCTCCCTGAGAAACCTTGCGGGTCTCTCCCCCTAGGTACACCTTCACTGCCATTTACACCTTTGAGTCTCTGGTCAAGATTCTGGCTCGAGGCTTCTGCCTGCATGCGTTCACCTTCCTCCGGGACCCATGGAACTGGCTGGACTTCAGTGTGATTGTCATGGCGTAAGTACCTTGCTCTCTGTGCCGTCCCGTGCCACGCCAGGCTGTAGTCAGGGACGTGTGCATCATCCCTGGCCCTGGGCCCCCCGCTGCAGTCTGCAAGTGGCTATAGAGCAGCCCACCTTACTGCTATGGCAAGAGGAAGACAGAATGGAGGCCCCCAGCTCCTCCTGGTGGGCCACGGAGGTCAGGCCCAGCTATGGCCCCGTGGCAGCCCTGTGTTCCAGGGACATCATTACGATTCTGGCTTAGCGTCCTCTGCCCTTTCTACCGCGGGAAACCAGTGTTACAGCCCAAAACTTCTGGACCACTGTGAACAATGACCTGGATTCCAAGGTGATTAAGAATGAATCACCGGGAAAGAGAAGGAGCCTGGAGACGTGACCGGGCATCCCCAGGAGCCCATGCCAGGCACACCAGTGCATCCGCTCTCTCCGCTCACGGACTCCACATTTGGCACATTCTAAGGCACCTGGTCACTGACATGATCCAGTGAGGTATCCTGGATGGGGATTCCTTGTCCCCATTTTACAGATGACAAAACAGATGCCAAGGACACCCAAGGAGCCTGCCAGAGAGTGAAAGTGAATATCTCTGGCCTGCTGCCATGCAGGCTGGGGCCCCGCTTCCTTGTCTAGAAAGAGATCCTTGCTGAGGTTGGGTTGAGGCATTCCCCTTGGGATGACTGAGTTCTGTGGCGGGATGCTGTGTTCTGGTGGTGACGACTGATCAGGGTGGGCCTCGTATGCAGGAGTTGTGGCCCGGGCTCAGCCTGCAAACCCAGGATGGGCCCCACACCTTGGCAGGGAGCAGAGCTGGTGAGGGCAGCACTTCTGCCCTTGCAGAGCCTCCTCTCCCTGACTTGTGGAAGGATGGTGTTGGCCTCGGTGGTATCAAAGGTTCAGTTCAGCACCCGCTTTCTAGGATTCTTGGATTCACTGAATCCGCCCGTTCGTGAGTGATGAGGTCTGCTTCACCCTGGACATGAGCAGCCCTAGCTATGCGCTCAGCCACGCTGTGGGGAAGAGAGAGGAGAACGGGCAGCCAGACCCTGATGATGAGCTGCTTTCCAGCTAGATGGTGGTGGTTAGAAAATGCATCAGGATCTCTGTTTCTGGGTGCGCTGCTTGTGAGCTGACTCCAGCCCATTGTTTTACAGGTGGGGTAACTGAGGCTCTGAGAGACGCTGCCACTTGCCCAAAGCCAATGTAGACTTAGGCCTGGGCAGAGCTGAGTAAGCAAGGGAGAGTATAGCAGGAGAGAAGGCAGAGTGGTGGGGGATAGCCCCATGGCCTTGCAGGCCGTGGTGAGAGCCCAGGGTGATGGGAGCCATCGGTGGTTGAGAAGCAGGGAGTAACGTGACCTGAGCTATATATTATAAGTTTGCCCGGCAGCTGGGGGGGGCTATTTTAGTAGCCAGGAGAGAGATGGTGGTGGGGACTAGAGTTTAAGTAGAGAAGCTGAGGGACATGGTCAGATTCTGAATGTACTTTGAGGGTAGGGCTGACAGGAGACCCCCAGGTGGGCTTGGCTTGAGCAGCTGGGTGAACAGGGTTACCGTTCGTTCAAATGGAGGATGAGGGAGGAGCTGGCTGAGGGAGGGAGGCAATCAAGAACCCAGATTGGACTGCATTAAGTTGGAAAGCATCCAGAGTGAGATATGGAGCAGGCAACTGGATATTCCAGTCCGGAGTTCAGGAAAGAGGTCCGAGGTAGAGATATATATTTAGAAGCCATCAGGGTACAGATGAGACTTGCAGCCAGGAGACCGGATGAATGAATCATCTAGAGTGAGCGTGGCCAGAGAAGGGACGGCGCCTGGGGACGGTACCACAGGATGCTCCAACATCTCGAGGTCAGGAAAGAAGGGGTGAGCCAAGGAGCCTGGAGGGCCCCGCCATGGGAGGTGGAGGAAAACCTGGACGGAGGACTATCCTGAAAGCCGGCTGAGGAGCGTGACTCCACTTGAAAGATGCCCTGAGGAGGCTGAAGAAATCCAAGGCACAGTCCATGGCAGTCCGAGACGTGACACCGATGACCTTGACGCAGCTAATGACCGTGACACCACTGATTGCCTTGACCAGACATGGGGGGACAGACCCCTGACTAGACAGGGCTCAAGGGACTGGGGCAAGTATAGACATGCACTTTGCAGGGTTAGCTGTAAACCAGACTGAAAATGGGATGCTGGGGGTGGGGAAGATGGGCAGAGCAGCACCATTCAAGAAGGGAGATGTCTTTGTAAAGGGACACAATCCAGGCGGGAGGGCAGCTTGATGGTGGAGGGGGGTGAGTTGCAGGAGCAAAGCCCTTGAGCTGGCCTGAGGGCTGGTAAGCTAGGGCCCACATGGAGGATTGGCCTTCAGAGCAGGGAAGGCAGAATTTCAGGTGGGTTGGGAAAGTTGGTGATGAAAGAAGAGAATTTCTCTTCTGATTGCTCCTATTTTCTCCACGGTAAGAAGCGTGATCATCAGCTGAGAACACGGAGTAGGGAGGCTCCTATTCTCGAGGAGGGAAGGAGACCTCTCCGTGCAGAGCCAGGACGTTGCACTGACTTCGGAAGGGGGCAGGATTATTATGCCAGGCCTAGGCTCCTGGGTCCCTACAGGAGGGGAGCAGTGCTCCTTGGGCCCCTGGGGGCCTGGTGTCACAGGAAGGGGGCTTTGGCAGGACAGGACACAGCGTCTGTCTGCGTCTGTCCTACCGCCCCATTCTGGAGCCCAAACAGGACTGTGTCACAGCAGTGATGCTCCCAGACCCTGTGTCCCTTGCCTAACAGGAGGTCTCTGGGAGATGCTCTGAATGACCTCAGGCCCTTAGTGAGTCCTGCTGTCTTATCCCAGGAGAGAATCCCTGTCTCGATCCCATGGGATCACACAGGGAACTGCTTCTTCCACTTAGAATCACAGAGCAGGTGTGCCTTCCTCACCGAGGCCTGCCTGCCTGCCTTCGTTCCGTACCAGAAAGAGGGGTGACAAAGCAGAACAGAGCCTCAGAGGCCAGCAGACTATTTCCAAGTTCCTGAGCATCTCAGGGAAATGGCACTCACTTCCCCTGGGGCCACATGGACCCACTGGAATGTCAGGTTTTCTGCCGTGGGCTGGATTGGCCTGGCAGCTTTGACTGGTGGTGGCCCTGCCTTATGAAAACGATGCTGCCCTGGTAATGCGGTGAAATGCATCCTGCTATAGTCAAAATGGCTCCATAACGGGGGGTGGGGGGGTGCTCCTAGAATAATTGAAGGAGCTTTGGGTGGCAGAAATGGTTGATTCGCTGAAACTCCCCATCCTCCATTTTACAGATGGGGAACTGAGGCTCCAAGAGAGCCTACCTCTTGCCCAAATTTGTGGAATGAATCAGCAGCGGTGCTGAAACTAAAACAGGTCCCCTTACTTGAGAGGCGCACCAGGTCTACGGTTTCCACCTGATCCCCCACCCACTCAATGTAGGGGTTGTAGGAGGGTCCGAGTTGCCAGGAGGCCTGCCAGGCAACCCTCCAGCCAGAGTTCTTCCCGGGAGGGCCCCTCCTGGCTGGGCATTACCTGCCCGTTAGCACAGCCTCCCACTTCCTGGGGTTGTTATGGAAACCGAACCTGGAGGGGAAGGGAGGGAGGGCAGAGAGGAGAGGGTGGGCTGTACCTCTGCCCAGCAGCCTAAGAGGCACCGTCTGCATTGAATAGCAGGGCTGCAAGGGAAGATGGGGGTGGAGCAGGAGGAGGTCTGCCCTTCCTCTGGGGTCCTCAGCTTCCAAAAGGGCTTCCCCCCTGCCCTGGGGCTGGTGTGATGGATGGGATGCTCCCTCACCAACCTCTGCTCTTTCGGTGTCAGGCCCGGGGTCCACCAGCCCAGCTGTCTGCCCCTGCCCAGCAGCTTGGCCAGAGCAGAAGGAGTAGAATGGCTTGGAGGAACATTTTGCCAGCCTGACAGGGGCAAAGCTCTACCCCCAACCCAGCCACTGCCGACGCTGGCCCTTTGCCAGTTACAGGGTCTCTGACCACGCATCCCGGGGCCCCAAGAGAGGCCTCATTGGGGATCTAGGGCCTGCACGTGGGAAGCAACCAGGCCAAAGGCTCTGAATCAGGTAAAAGAGCAGCGGTCCCCATGTCACAGCCATGGTCACGGACATGCAGAGCCCCCACCCAGCCCTGCATCTCACCTTTGAGACTTCCTTCTCCTCAGCATTGCTCTCCCACACATGTCCTGACTTCACACATGACCACCAGCCCCACACCTGTTCTCAACCACTCAGCTGGCCTTGCGAGCCTGCTGGGAGCACACACCTTGGGATCTTGGCTCCTCTGCTCAGCACCAGCTGCTGAGGAGGTGGACCATGAATGGAGGGCAAGCCTGAGGGTGTGGGAAGGCAAGTTCTACACGGGGACAGGCAGAGACAGGCAGAATCCAAGCTTCAGACAGGCAGGGCTTCCCTGAAGATGTGAGGGGACAGGCGGGGTCGGTGAGGGACAAGAGAAGCAAGGACAGTTGGTTCCCTCTGATCTGCACAGTGCTCTACTCACTCCCTGTGACCAGAAGAGACAATCTTGAAACCAGTGTCCTGAAAAAGAGAAAATGTTGTCCCAGGCCACACTTATTTGTCCGGCAGCAGGAAATGGGGCCCAGAGCCACCAGCAGGCTGGACCCGTGGCTTGTGTGTGATGGCAACATCAGCAGTGTTGAGGCAGCACCATATCTGGATGGAAAATAAAGCCTGAAAGAAGAATGTGGGACAGAGGTTTGAGGATCTGAGTCATCACAGAGGATGGAATAGCCATTAAAAGTAAAGAGGGAGCTTGGACCAAATTAATAGGTGTATTTGGGCCAGAATAAGGGAGGTGACTTCTACTCCCCATTGGAAGTTTACAAGCTGAAGCGAGTCCAGGGGAAGAACGGAAACCACACCACAAAAAGGATCTGGCGTAGCCAGAAGAAAAAGCTCTGAGAATGTGTCTGCTGACTTCTCATCTCTGAAGGGATGTGGTGAGTAAGGAGGGAGCAAGCATGATCCACAGGGCCCTGTGAAGATGGAAGGGCCCCGTGAGTGGACATGAGGAATCTGGTGTCAGCCCAGTGTCAGTTAGAGCTGGACGAGGCAGGATTCGGCTGACTCCAGGACACTGAGTCCCTTGACATAGCCTACCCACAGCTTGGAAGCAGATTCAGAAGCTCTGAGCAGAGTGGAACGGCCTGGAGGTCCAGACTAACCAACAGAGTGAGTCCAGCTGCATGATTATCCCACCCTTGGCACTTAATCCAGCTTCACTGGTCTGCCGTCCTGGGTCCGATGTCACTCAGACACCAGGTATGACACACCTGGTTAAAAATCAGACATCCTGAGTCCACCAACCTTTGTTAAACATCAGACGCCTTCGCTTAAATGTCAGATACCCTGGATGTGAAATCTTTGGTTAAATATCACAAGTCACTTGCCACTGTCCCGATGGTCCTGGTCACACACTGTCCACGCAGCTCTTAGACATCCTGGTCACGTGGCCCATCCACGCACATCCTCACACTCTGCTTGGGCAGTCCTCTGCCCCCCAGAGATGGACTCCTTCCTCCTGTGACTGTGAAGACCACGGATGGATGACTGTCTGAGTTGTAGGTTGGAACGTCTCGGCCATTCAGCCCTGCTGAGTGTCACTCGGGCCCAAGCAGACCTAGAGGGCTGCTCACTCCTGAGGTCCCTCCTCCTGGGAAGACCCAGGGCCATCCTTGGGGGTCTCCGGAGGTCTTGGGATGAGACTGAGGGGGAGTCGGCCCTCGGAGACCTAGCTGCGCCTCCATGAGGGTCTCAACCAGGGCTTGAGGGTCCACAGATCAGGGCAGCCAGGAACGAGCTGATCACAGACGACAGAAGATGCAGAGCAAAGCTGGGACCAGAATCCCCCTTGGCTCCTCTGTCACCCGGCCATCAGGAGCACCTCGCTGAGAGAGTCGCCTCCCGAGTGGGGGCTTCCTATGTGGACATCCTTAAATCATCTCGCCAAGGGTCTGGTGTCAGGAGGGTGGAGAGGAGGAAGAGAACCCAAGGGAGCCCTGGGCCATCCGCAGCCCTCCCTGTGGGAGCGGGAGAAGGGAGTGGGTGGGTCGGGGAGGGCCGGCTGAGGTGCTGCGTTGTAATTCCCAATAACTGTGGTTTGATTCTGCAGGTATGTATCAGAAAATATAAAACTAGGCAATTTGTCGGCTCTTCGAACTTTCAGAGTCCTGAGAGCTCTAAAAACTATTTCAGTTATCCCAGGTAAGATGCCCAGATTTGCCTCTCAGATCTCAGCTACAAGTGACTCTCTCTCTGTCTCCCCTCCCCCCCAATCTTGTGTCTCCTACTGGCGTGTTGTCACTGTGTCGTGTGTGACTTTCCCTTGTTACAGATACACAACTGAATTTGTGGACCTGGGCAATGTCTCAGCTTTACGTACCTTCCGAGTCCTCCGGGCCCTGAAAACTATATCAGTCATTTCAGGTGAAAAATCAGGTTAAACGCCAAGGCTGGAGGGACACACTCAGGCCTTCCCAGCCAGCTGGGCCCAAGGCGACCCTTGGGAAGGCCCCTCCGAATGTGCCTGTCACCAGAATACCTTTCCCAGAGCTTGGCTGTGGGGGCTGTCAGCGGCGGACACGGCTGTCCCCTCAGAGCCTCATGAGGGGCTTCGGGCTGTCCCCCCATCAAAGCCCACCCTCACAGACGCCGGGGGGCACACAGCTCCCATGGCAGGTCCTGGATTGAACCCCAAATTCTTCCCAAGATGGTGAGGTCCTTCCCAAACCGAACTCAGCACTTTGAATAGCTAAAAGCTTGTATGTGAATTGCTTCAGCTAGAAGCATCATCCTCCAATAAGGAAACCAAAGAACTGAGTTTGAGGGAAACCACACGCGCACGCACACACGCCCAGAATAAAAAAGGGAAACTCGGGCTGAGCGCCCAGTCCCTGCATTGTTCCCCCTCTGGTAACAAAGGCACAGCCTCCTTTTGTGATACAGAGTGTACTCTGCGGACAGGTGTCATCGGGCCTTGGCGTCTACCAGCCCTCACTGCATGGTGCGGTAGAGGTGTAGCGGACCGTGCATGGTAGCCTCAGGAAGCAATTCTCCTTGACAGATGTTGGCAATTGCACCCGGGAAGTCTAAGCTCGGACGGCCTCTCTAGAAAGCCGGCCTACCCCCATCCATCCAGGAAAGCTCTCAAAAGGCTTATGATGATTTCACAGCCCACAGGGCAGTGCCCGGGGGTTCCTTCCAGAGCCTTTTCTGAATGCAGCCACACTCAGAACTGGAGAAGGCACTTCTTTTAAGAAGGCAGCAGGAGACAGGCTGTATGCCACGGATCTGGGGAAGTGTCAGAGCTGAGGGAAGAGTTCAGTGAAGCAGATCGTTACATCCACTCCTGACTTGGAAAGCCGTAGGTCCTGGGCCCTTGATCGCCATGATCTCCCCAGGAAGGCAAGGGCCCTGCTCTGAGCTCCTTGGAGGAGTTCAGACTCTCCCTTGGTGGGCTTAATTATAAGAGGAACCCCATCCACTTACGCCATGTTCAAACTGAGCCTCGGAATGTACCTCCTGGCCTCTGAACCCCATAGGATGTGCTCCCCACAAGTGGCCCAGACCCCTGTTAAGAGCCAGTAGCAAGTGGGGCGGTCTGCCCCCAGTATAGCGAGTCACCGCCATTGAGACAGGCATTGTCACTGGCCTGGGTGCGCGCATACATGCTTAGAAGCCTCAGGGTCTATCCTCTAGGGTCCCGGGAACAACCTCACCTCATCCACCCACAAGATTAGAGAAGCACACTGACCACAGCAGTTGAGAAAAGGCATGTTCCAGTCTGCTTTATAAAAAAGGCTAGCAAAGGAAAATATTCCTCAGTCCTGGAGTAAAGGAGGAAGCCTGCCAGCCTCAACCCAGGCCCACTGGATCTCTTCAGAGCTGCCAGCAACCCAGTGAGGAAGCAGACAGCAGACCCGGAAAGTGGTCATTAGAAAAATACTGTGGTCAGCATTATGGAAGTCTCCCCGGAGGAGGTGTCCCCTGAGCTGAGGCTTAAAGAGCCTTGGCCCTCTCCAGACCTCGGTCTCCTCTCCCACAAAACGGGAATGAAATCCAAGTGGTTGGTTTCCAAGGGCTCTTCACCCAACCTGTTAGAACTTCAGTGGCGGGAGAGTTTCCCAGCTGATGCCCAGGACCCTTCCCTTCTTGGGTCTTTTCAGAAAGAATCCTGTTAACTTCACTGGACTCATTCTTGCCAGAAGTGAACTCTGTCATCAATATGAGAAATATCTAAAGGACTGGATCTGTGCTCACCAACTGATTGTCCCCCTGGACGCTATGTCCACAGGCCAGGAAGTGATTCGCTGGGCCTTGAACTGGATGCTAGTTGAGGCAGAGTCTGCTGCCCACCACCTCTTGCCCTGTGTTCCCTGCCACATACAGTATGGGCAGGGTCTCCAGGCCTGGTGAGCAGAACCAGAGTGGGCTCCCTGAGGGGGTCCTAGAAGCTCTGCTAGAGATGAGGTGTGCTGGGCTACAGAATGGGGATCCCACCGACACCACCACTTCAGGCCCAGACCCCTGCAGGGTCCACGCCTGCCCAGGGCAGTTGCCAACATCTGCCGGGACGATTCCCACAGAGCACGCTGAGTGCCTCTGAGCTGCGGGCAGGCAGCAGCGCTGGTGACACAGTGGGGGACTTCCTCCCCACCTCCCGTGGTTGCCCATCGCTGCCTCCCTGTCTCGAGGTCATGGGCACAGAGCTGTGGGCACGGCCACCACGGGTGCTCCTAACACATTAACCAGCTGGACGATGGATGGATGGATGGAGCTTAATCTGAGATCTGGCCGCTTTGATGGGTGGGGGGAGTGGGGGCGGGAAGCTGGGCTCTGCTGCTGGCAGAGAAGCCCCCTCACTCCGGATGCTCTGCTCAAACTTGTCGTAGGACAGTAGCTCAGTGTCAGACCAAAGGCGTCTACACGTGCTTTTCTGTCACTTTCGCTTTGTGGTGCTGGCTTCTGCAGGGAGCTGGGCCGTGCGACTAACACATCACGGCCTCTTGGCTTTGGGGAATGGGATGGAAGGGGATGGGTCCCGGAGGGACAGGGCAGGGGAGAAAAAGGCAAAACAGGTCAAGCCCTCCCCTGCCCTTGAAGTTTTTCCAAAAGTGGGGCCCTAGCCAGAATAGACCCTTTAGGACATTACCCACCATGACCTTGCCAGACCTCCTGATAGCCCCCCAACCCCCAAGCACACACCAGAGTCCTCGACCAGGAATGGCTTGTGTCTCCCCATCTCCAGGATCAAGGCAGACCCTCTCCCATTGCCCTGGAATGGGCCTGGACCTCAGTGTCCTTCCCACAGGTTACATTTAAAGGCATGCCTTGGGACCAGCCAGACGGCGACAGGCTTTGAGTGTTTTCTTCCTCAGGAAGCCAGCATTTCCCATACCCATTTCATATATGTGGCTAGTGGAGGGCGAAGAGGCCTGGGCCCTTCTGAAAATACATGGCCAGACCGGACCTCTGCCCTTGGAGGAATGAGGACAGAATCTCAGTAATGGAGAAAATGGGAGCTTTGGTCTGAAAAGCCCGAGAGAAAAGGCCTCCTTCACCTGCCCCCACCTCATGGTTGCCCACCTGGCCCAGCACCCCCTCAGGCCTGGCCCCCACCCAGTGGAGCAGGGAGCACAGGACCTGTGCATGACCCCCCTGCTCGTTCTTGTCTTCCCCAGGTCTGAAGACCATCGTGGGGGCCCTGATCCAGTCTGTGAAGAAGCTGGCCGATGTGATGGTCCTCACGGTCTTCTGCCTCAGCGTCTTTGCCCTCATCGGCCTGCAGCTCTTCATGGGCAACCTGAGGCACAAGTGTGTCCGCAACTTCACGGCACTCAACGACACCAATGGCTCTGTGGAGGCCGACGGCCTGGTCTGGGAGTCCCTGGACCTCTACCTCAGCGACCCAGGTGCAGGCTCACTGTGTGGCCCCGAGCAGGGCTTTATGAGGCCACGCGGGCCTCACCAGAGGGCAGATCTGCCCCCAACGGCCATTCCAGCCCTACCCGGGGCCCTGGAGACCCAGAGGTGTGCTCGGGGACCCCAGCCCCTGCTCTTTGGAACTCCAGGAAAGGACAAAGGGGAGGGGGCTTTGGGCCTGCCCCCACGACTTCTCAGGCTAGGTGGCCAGACACTTCGGGAACAGGAAGGATGGACTTAGCCAGAAAGGCACACAAGGAACGGCAGCTGCCGTGGCTAGAGGCGGGGACAGACCCTAGAGAATCGGGCATGGGGAGAAGACCAGCTTGCCTGCCCAGAAAGGAGTGTCAGCTGGAGAAAGGATGGGACACGGGGCTGGGGTAGTTTGTGAGGCTTCAGAACGAAGGCCCCCACCTGCGTGGCACGGGATGTTTCAGTCGACTTTGGTGTTTCTTGCCAGGATGTTAATTCCATGCGCGTGCCCCCCAAAGCCCCGAGAGAGGGTCAGAACTAGCTCAGTGATTATACAAAATCACATGAACCCCTCCTGTCATTTCACAGATACGTGGTTTTCTCTTGTCCAGGCTGATGGCCAGCACCTCTCTTAACTAGTACCATCAGTCTGGTTCAAAGGTAGACACCGGTGCAAGGCCAGATTCCAGGCCACAAGGACCTCCAGGGACATTCTGAAGTTAGGGCCTCTTCCCTACACCAGCAGCCCACTTTGGAGAAAGAAACAGACCACAACTCACTGACTCAATTCGCTTATGGTTCAGCTGTGGCCAAATAGCAATGGTTCTAAAACTTCCATGTGTACCAGTCACCTGGAGGGCTCCAGAAAGCCCACACTGCTGGGCGGCAACCCCAGGGGTTCCTGAGTCAGTAGATCTGGGGCGGCACTCGGGAAGTTACCTTTCTCACCGGGTCCCAGTTGATGCCTGCTGCTGCTGGCCTGGGGACCACAGTTTGAGAACTAAGGTGGGTAGTGGTGGGGGATGGGGGCTGACAGATGGCCAGAGGGGAGAGGACAGGACTGGGTGTCCCATATGTCACCTGGTCCAGCCCCAGCCCTGTCTGAGCAGACCACGGTATTGCCACAGTGACTGTAGCTTGTATCGCTTGCACGAAGAAGTGGACCCAGACGGAGCTGAGCAGTAGCCTGCCAAGACCATGCCGTGGCTCATAGCTGAGCTGGGTCTCTGCCCAGACCCCTGCCTCCTGGTTCAGGGCCTCTCTTGGCCCAGGCTGTCCTCCTGAGTAGCTTGGGGCAGGGCACAGAGGCTCCCTGTGGGGACTTCCTGAGTGTTCTGGGAGTCTGGGGGATGCTAGCAGCTGAACATCTGATGAGGAGTAGGAAGCAGGCCAGAGAAGCAGCTGGAATTGCCTCAGGCCTGGCCAGGCGGAGGGTAGGGGCCAGGGCAGGGCCAGAGAAGAGACCACCAGTGGCGTCTCTACCTCCCCAGAGCCCTGGGCACCATGCGGGAACCCCGGGAGTCTGGGCCACACACATGCCCTTCACGGTCGGTTTTTCCTCTTTCAGGAAATTACTTGCTGAAGAACGGCACCTCCGATGTGTTACTGTGTGGGAACAGCTCTGATGCCGGGTATGTGGCACCCGCCCCCCCAGGGCCACCTCACCCAGCAGGGGTGAGGTGAGGTGAGGCGAGGGCGGCAGGGGAGGGCCACCACCCGGTGCTTTCTCAACTGACTGTGCTTTCAGTTTATGCCCTTGACCCCAAGCCTTCCCCTGCCTCTGTTCCCTGCTAGGCCCCTGGCATCTTGTCCACTCCACCCCCACCACAGCGGAGACAGCTCTGACGTGGTGAAGGAATGAGGGCTCAGATCTGCAGGGAGGGCGAACAGAGCGCACAGGGCCTCCTGCCAGCCCAACCCTGGCTCCGTTCCTTTGCAGAAGCCCCCCAGGGCTGCCCCCTCCCCCTCCAGTCTTCACTTCCTCCCTACCCATCTGTCCACTGGGTCAGGAGTGAGTATGGCTTCCCCCAGCAGCCTAGACTCTCCTCCAGGGCAAGCAGAGCCTGCACCTGCAGCCCGAGTGTGGTGCCCAGAGATGCCCCATAACCACATGCGGCTCCCAGGGCCCCGGGGCCTGTGCGTAAAGGGTCTGGATCAGTGTGACCGTGCCACAGTTGTTAGGGGCAGGGCAGGCTCACCTGGTGAGGGAGGGGCTCTGTGGGGCTACAGTCCCACATCTCTCGGTATGAGGTTCCAGCCCTTCTTGTCACTAAAGAGATTGGAGGGTCTTAGGACATGAGCAAGGCACAGAGGCTGCGTCCTCCCACTTGCCGAGTCCCCTGCCCCCCACCTTCTGTCTCTCACACTCATGAATCCAGCCCAGTGGTCCATCTTTGGGGGAGAGGCTGTTCCATCCAGCTCTGGGAACCATCAGTCTGCCTCAGTCTGCCTGTGTGCACAGTCATGCAAATGGGCACGTTCTCCAGACGTGGCCAGACCCCAGCCCGTCCACCCAGCATCGTCCCTCAGCCCCACGGCCTGGCATTTGCCCTGGGCTCCCTGCTCTTCAGCTCCATGCTGTTCAACCAAGCCTCGCTGCCCTCCCTCCACTGCCTGTCAGCTCTGTGCCCATCTCCCTGTGGGGTAGGCAGCCAGAGGAAAAGACTGTGAGCCAGGCCCTTGGCACTTCCTCTGTGAGGGCAGAGGCAACTCACATATCAGTGGGGATGGGTATCATGTGGGCAGAAGGGAGCTGGACTTAGGCCTAGCTGAATACAGGTGGGTAGAGAAAAGGCGAAGACCATGTCCCAGGCGGGCGGCACGGCATGAAAAGTCATGGCAGCAGGACCAGCAGCGTGGCCCTAAGTTGGTGAAACTCAGCCTCATGAAGCCGTGGGGCATAGCTGGGCTGCCCAGGGAGATGAGTCAGGCCCAGGGAGCCTCTCGGGTTGGGGGGAGGGGCTCACAGCATGGGACAGAGTCTGTGTGTCTGACTGCAGGACATGTCCCGAGGGTTACCGGTGCCTAAAGGCAGGGGACAACCCTGATCACGGCTACACCAGCTTCGACTCCTTCGCCTGGGCCTTCCTTGCGCTCTTCCGCCTAATGACGCAGGACTGCTGGGAGCGCCTCTACCAGCAGGTACATGGGTGCCCAGGCAGAGGAGGAACACCAGGAACAGGCTAGGGACCCGCATCAAGGACCAGGATGCACAGGTGAATTAGCCAGAAGTGGCCCCAGCAGCTTCTCTGCTGGCAAGAGCTGAGGCTCAAGGAATAAAGGACAGGGACCCTTGCATCTGAGGGATGAGACACAGCAAGCAAAGAAACTTTCTTTTTTGCTGGTAAACAAGTACCCATCCCTCTATATGGGATACTCTGTGCTCTGTGAGTGCAACACTTCACCCTATTTGATGGAATAGTCCCCTCTATGTATGCAACATTTCCTCTGTTGATTGGAACATTCTGCCTCCCTCTATGGGTGGGACACCATGCCCTGCGTGTAGGTCATTCTTCTCTATAGGTTAGAACACTTACCTCTGTAGATAGGATATGCTCTACTCCCTCCCCAGGCTGTGGCCATTTGAATCCTTGGCACAGCCAGACTGGACAACTTGAAATTCCATGGCCATGACCTAGAAGGGACCCCAGTGAAGATAACCTCTATTGCCTTACTCCCCCAGACCCTGAGGTCTGCAGGGAAGATCTACATGATCTTCTTCATGCTTGTCATCTTCCTGGGCTCCTTCTACCTGGTGAACCTGATCCTGGCTGTGGTTGCCATGGCCTACGAGGAGCAAAACCAAGCCACCATCGCTGAGACCGAAGAGAAGGAAAAGCGCTTCCAGGAGGCCATGGAGATGCTCAAGAAAGAGCATGAGGTGGGTGAGCAGTGCAGCCAAGGAGCCTCCAAACCAAGCCTTCTCCTCTCTGTGGGTGCCTGTAAACCTGGTGCCTATAAACCTGGTACATGCTGGGTAAAACTGGTGCCTGCTGGGTAAAGCTGATATCTGTAAATGTGGCATCTGCTGGATAAAAGGCAGGTCCTACTGGGTAAAGCTGGTGCCTATAACACTGCTGCTTGCTGGGCAAAGCTGGTGCCTGTGGGCATGGAACCTGCTGAATAAAGCTGGTACTTGTAAGTGTGGTGCATGCTGGGTAAACCTGGTGTCTGTGACTGTGATGCATGCTGGGTAAAGCTGGTGTCTGCAAGTGTGATGCATGCTGGGTAGAGCTGGTGCCTGTGAGCATCGCGCCTGCCGAATAAAGCTGGTACCTGTAAGCATGGTGCATGCTGGGTAGAGCTGGTGCCTGTGAGCATGGCACCTGCCAAATAAAGCTGGTACCTGTCAGCATGGTGCATGCTGGGTAAAGTTGGTGTCTGCGACTGTGATGCATGCTGCATAAAGCTGGTACCTGTAAGCGTGGTGTGTGCTGGGTAAAGCTGGTGTCTGCGACTGTGATGCATGCTGGGTAAAGCTGGTGCCTGTGAGCATGGTGCCTACAGAATGAAGCTGGTACCTGTAAGCATGGTGTGTGCTGGGTAAAGCTGGTGTCTGCGACTGTGATGCATGCTGGGTAAAGCTGGTGTCTGTGACTGTGGTGCATGCTGGGTAAAGCTGGTGCCTGTTAGCATGGCGCCTACAGAATAAAGCTGGTACTTGTAGCATGGTGCATGCTGGGTAAAGCTGGTGTCTGTGACTGTGGTGCATGCTGGGTAAAGCTGGTACCTGTAAGCGTGGTGCGTGCTGGGTAAAGCTGGTGTCTGTGACTGTGATGCATGCTGCGTAAAGCTGGTACCTGTAAGCGTGGTGCGTGCTGGGTAAAGCTGGTGTCTGCAAGTGTGATGCATGCTGGGTAAAGCTGGTGCCTTTAAGTGTGGCATCTGCTCGATGAAAGGCAGTTCCTGCCGGGTGAAGCTGGCATCTGCTGGGTGAAGGTATTTCATGTGAATGTGGTGTCTGCTAGGTAAAACTTTGGTACCTGGGTAAAGACAGTGCCTGTTCATGAGGTGCCTGCTGGGTAAAAGTTGTGCCCATGGGGTACAGGTGGGCGCTGTGAGTGTGGTGCCTGCTGAGGAAAGTGTACCCTATGACCATGGTGTCATCTGAGAGAAAATGGTGCCGGCTGACTAAAAATGGTGCCCACTGGGTAGAGGTGGTGGCTCCTGCTAAAGTAAAGGAGCCTAGTGCATGCTGGATAAAAGAGAACCACATGTCCATGGACTGAGTTTATCCTACTCAAGGGATGCTTTCTGGTAGCTTGGTAAGGAAGGTCCAAGGTTGCAGGCCTGAGCCAGCTCAGAAAATAAGCATGGCAGTACTTCGCTGGTTACCCATAGCTCCCCACACGGTACTGCAGGCTAACTACAGAGCCAGCTGTCAGACATCCGCTTTCTTCTTGCTGCCCCATGCCACCTCCCCCAGCACCAGTTTTGGCCAGCTGAACCTTCTAGAAGATCTCCTGCCTTCTAATTCTGTCACTTCCTCTGCTCATCAACACCCCCTTCCCCCCGCAACTGTCCCTCACACATGAGCCACTTCTTTCCTCTTCCCTGGACTTCGATTTTTCTCAAAACATCCTGAGTCTGTTGGAGCTCATGTCTCCATGATGCCCTTGTCTGGGGTTAAGTGTGCAAGTCTGCTTCCTGATGGGGAAAGTGAGATACTGAGAGCTGCCTGGCCTGCCTTAGCCTGAGGCTGCACAAAGTCTCCATGACCAAAACATCTCTCTTCCACCTTTTCCAGGCCCTCACCATCAGGGGTGTGGACACAGTGTCCCGCAGCTCCTTGGAGATGTCCCCTTTGGCCCCAGTAACCACCCATGAGAGAAGAAGCAAGAGGAGAAAACGAATGTCTTTGGGGACAGAGGAGTGTGGAGATGACAGGTTCCCCAAGTCCGACTCAGAGGATGGTCCCAGAGCAATGGTAATCCCCAGCTGTGGCTCTGGCCCTTTCTGGGTGGGTCTGGCATCAAAAGCCCATCATGTTGGGCCCCATGTTGGGCCCCTGGTGCAGTCACAGCCCAAGAGAGTAGTATCCTTAAGCCCCCTCCTAGCCCTTCCTGTTTCCCATGACCATTCTTGGAGTGGAGGAAGTCGGGGCAGAGAGACAAGCTAGGTTTGGGTGTTGTGATGTCCCCAACCGCAGCTAAGTCCTCAGCATTGAGACTGGGGCTGGGACCGGGGGCACCCTGTGGTGTGGATTGGTAGATGCCCAAGGACATGCTCATGTGAGTCAGGTGCATGGCTGATGGCCCCAGGTCCTGCTCAGGCCAGGCTTGTTTGCTCCACCAGGAGCTTTCCTGCCTCCTTCTCCCCCTGCCCAGCCATAGCCACATCTTTAGGCCCAGGTCATTTTGAATCTCCAAACCCCGGAGACACAAGCTTTAAGTGAGCAGAGATCCCAGATGATGCAGGATTGACTGTACCCCATCCTCTGAACACACCCTAGCTCAGCCCCCACCCAGTTCCCAAGTGGCCAGCAAAAGCCCTCAATGCTTGGGGCACCTGGGTGGCTTGGTTGGTTAAGTATCTGACTTTTGATCTCGGCTCAGGTCTAGAGCTCAGGGTCTTGAGTTCAAGCCCTGCTGGGCATGGAGCCTGCTTACAAAAAAAAAAAAAAAACTTTCATTGCTGTGAGAGAACTTCTCAGTCTCAGAGAACACCACAAGGGATAGGCTGGGAGCATGTGAAGAGCTGGCTTGGTCATGGGCCTTCTCCCTGTGCCCCCAGAATCGTCTGAGCAGCACGCACGGCCTCAGCCGGACCTCCATGAAGCCCCGCTCCAGCCGCGGGAGCATTTTCACCTTTCGCAGGCGGGACCTGGGCTCAGAGACAGATTTTGCAGATGACGAAAACAGTACAGCGGGGGACAGCGAGAGCCACCGCACGTCACTGCTGGTGCCCTGGCCTCTGCGCCGGCCCAGTGCCCAGGGACAGCTCAGTCCAGGGACCTCGGCTCCCCGCCACACCCTCAACGGTAAAAGAAACAGCACCGTGGACTGCAACGGGGTGGTCTCCTTGCTGGGGGCGGGCGACCCTGAGGCCACCTCCCCAGGGAGCCACCTCCTCCGCCCTGTGATCCTGGATCGCCCCCCAGACACGGTGAGCCAGCCCCGTGATGCAGCCCCAAGGCAGATCTGGTCTCCCAAACGGGTCAGCAGTGCCAGGTCCAAAATACTCACTAGTATTTACTGAGCACCTATTGTATACTGGGCTCTGGGGGTGAATAGCAAAAAAAAAAAAAAAAAAAAGAACCTCTGCCCTCATAGAGCTTCCATGATAATGGGGGCAGACGGACAAACATCAAAGAAAGAGGAAAAATAGGTATAAAGGTATACATGGTATATAATGTTGACAAAGAAGAATAAGAGTTAAATATTTAGCAACTGGTAAGGCCTGGGCACCGAGATGCCATGGTGGCACAGAACCGGTGTCCTGAAGGCCCTGTGTTTGCCAAGTGTTAACCCGTGGAGTTGCTGGATCCTGGGCAATGCAAGGGGTTCTGGGAAAGGGGCCAGAGTGGCCAGGGGTTACTTACGGGGTTCTGGGCAACAATTATTCACCAAGCCTAAATATTTCAGTACTTTATAAACTGGTAAGCATTAGCCCAAGTAATAAGTGCTATGGAAGGGCAAGAGTAAGCATGGGGGAGCAGGAACCCTTACCCATTAGGAGGCATTTAAACAAAGACCTAAAGGAGGCAGGGGTGGGAGCCAGGCTGCTTTCTGAAACTCGGGGTGGGGGAGGGTGATATAGCACCCAGATTCTAGACACAAACTGGGTTTGAATTCCAGCTCATGGCTTACCAGCTGGCTGGCCATGGGCAAGTTACTTTCTTTGTGTGTCTGTCATCTGTAAAATGAATTAAAAACACCCATCTCAGATTGCTGTGAGGATGAGTGATCTCATATGGGTACAGTAACCAGGACATCATGAGTATGTTGATGCTGCCATACTGTTATAATAACATAGCATCATTGTATCATCTGAGGGAAGCCTGTTCCAGGCCTCGAGAGCAGCCAGTGCAAAGTCCCTGAGGCAGGAGCATGCCCAGCCTATTGAAGGAAATGCCATGAGGCCAGAGTGGCTGGGGAGCAAAGGCAAAAGGAGTTGCAGTTACCGTCAAAAAGGTAGCTGAGGGACAGGGCAGAGGGTGAAAGGCCAGCCAGAGCTCTGATCACTCAGTCAGCCAAGCCCGTGACGGACTGATGGCTGCCCAGTCAGCCCTGGAGTGTCCTTGCCGACCCCTGCGCCCAACACAGTGAGTGCCCAGGGCAGCCCACCCGGGAAAAGGGCACATGTGTGGCTTATACCCAAGGCCTGCAAGAGACGGAGGAGGAGAGACTTCGCGAGGAAGCTAGGACAAAACAGGGAGCCTTGATCAGGAAGATGGAGGTGGGGCTGAAGAGAGAGGGCTCAGAGCCAAACGGCCTGTTTTGCTCCAGCTCAGACTCTGGCTCTGGCTGTGGGACTTGGCGCAGGTTAACGAATCACTCTGTGCCTCAATTTCGTCATCGGTTAAGTGGAAATAAAATTAATATCCACGTCAGCAATATGTGGTGAGGACTGAACAGGGTTAAGACCTGTCTAGTGATTAGACTGGTACTTGCCTCCTGTTCGAGTAACTACTACTATTATCCGTTACCTTTATTATTGAGGAGGAAGGAGTAAAGACTCCTGGAGCGGACTGCAGTGTGCCTGGGGCAGTCACACTCCCCTGGAGCAGGGAGTCAGAGAGAGGGTCCTGGGAGCGCACTGGGGGCAGACCACAGCTTCCTGGCGGGCCTGGAAGGACATTGGCCGTCACCTGGAGGGTGGGATGTCTGGCCTTTCAGGAACACTGAACCCCGGGGGTCTAGGCCCCCCTGCAGGTCCAGCCCTGGAGTCTCAGCCTTGTGGAATCAGGTCAGCAGCCCAGAACACTAATAGAATTTCCTAATCTCATTAGGGAGAAAATCATCTCATTATGCTCCACATGTCAAGAGGAATCCAAGTTCAAACACTTCATTACCGGGAACTCTGACTTCACCCTTTCTCACTTCTGTGGGGCCCATTTGTAACCTCAAAGGGATTAGCAGGCCAAGGGGCTTATTTGCAAAGTTAAAGGAATTAGCGGACCAAGATGGAGACATTGTAAAGTTAAAGAGATTAGCGGGCTGTAGGCCCCTGGGAATGCCTTCTCTGCCTCCACTGGGTCCCCAGTAAGGCCTGTCTGCCCAGTTCTAAATCTGAAGGCAGAGCACGGTACGGGGCACATCGTGGGTGATCCACCAAGACAGGTGAGGGGAAGACGGGCCAGCCCAAGAGACAGCTCATGTTTAATTTATCCCAGTCAAGGGGGTGGAGGGTGAAGCTTTCCTTTGTCCTCTGTCGATAGGAGGGTCCCTGGCCCAGAAGGCCAGTTGGGGGTGGGGAACAGCCATTCTTCTTCTCCCTCCGCATGTTAGACTTGCATCCTCCTTTCCCCTGGTCATTCAGCAAGTTTGAGGCAGGGCTAGAACTTAACCCAAGCCTTCTGATTCCCGAGCAATTATCCACGCAACCAATATTTGTCCAGCGCCAGCCTGCTGCGTTGAGTTGGAGGCTCCGGGGATATAGTGGTGAACAGAGCAGACAAGAGCTCTGACCTCGGGGAGTTTACTTTGTAGTCAGGAAGACAGATGGCAAACTGGTCAATGTTTTCAGGTTGGCAACACGGGTCATGGGACAGAGAGTTGCTAGGGGGAGGGTTGGGATGGCTCTTAGAAGACGCGGGAAGTCCTTCTTGAGGAGGCGACATTAAAATTGACCTAATGATTTTAGGGAGCCAGCTACAAAGATCCGGAAGAATAGTGTTGTAGGCAGAGGGAACAGTGAGGACAGAGGCCCTGAAGCAGAGGAGGCTTGACATGTTTGAGGCATGAGAGGGCCAGGCGGGGTCCGGTGCGCTGGAAACAGCAAGGAGGGGTACAAAGTGCATTTGATGAGTTAGGATTTGGACTATACCGTGCCTCGTAGGCAATAAAAGAGTTTGGATTTACTCTGAAAAAGTTGGAAAGCATGGGGGGAGGGGAGGAGAGGATTATCATGACCTGGTTTACTTTTTAAGGGAATCCCTTTCTGCTGTATAAAGAGGGAAGAGACGATAGCATGCGCTAGGGTGGGCTATGGGCCAGCCATTACTACATAATGCTGTGTAGCAAACTACCCCCGCCAACAATAAGCCTTTTTGCTCATGCTGACTTATCTGCAGGATGACCACCGTCTGGCTGGTCTAGGTCGGGCTTGGCTGGGCAGCTCTGTTTCAGGCTGCACGTTGGCTTGGCTCCACACTGTGGGTCGGGTTCAGGGCTGCTCCGGATGTCTCTGTGCTGAGGCTCAGGCTGAACGTTTGGCAGCTACCTGGGGAAACTGTTTTCGTAGAAGATTACTGGAGCCCAAGAGCAAGGCAGTGGGCATAAGAACACTGAAGGCGCTGTTGTTCACACCACGTCCACTCACATTCCGTTGGCCAAAGCCAGTGTGTCATTAGTGGGACAGGGAAGTGTGCTTCCCCCACGGTGAGAGAGCAATGAGTAAATATTTGCTAAATGATAACTCAGACTATCACAGTCAAGGAGGAGGAGGAGAGAAACCAGCAGAATTTAAGACACGTCTGTGAGTTAAGCCGGCCGGGCTTGTGGGTGCCTCAGACTCAGGTACCACTGTTAACAGCAGCCCCCTCAGCCCTCTCAGGCGCCTCTGCTTGAATACTTCCATGACTGGGAGCTCACTCCCTCCCCAGGCAACATCTCAGGGCAGTCCCACCAATTGCAAAGGTTGACTTTTACTTGAGCTCAGATCGGTTTGGTGACCACCCCAGGCCCTGACTCTGCCGCCCTGGGTAGCCCAGGCCCCTCTTCCTTCTGACCTGCAGAGATTATAGGGCCTTACGCTTGCACGCTGAACAGCCCCATGCCTTCCACAGCCCTGGCTCAGGCTCTTGCACTGTGGTCACATAGGGCCATGCTGATGTGAAAGCTTCTTGTCCCCACCCCCGCCCCCCACCCCCACCCTGTGCTGGGAGGAGGGGCTCTGAGCAAGCCTAGAGAGTTCCTGCCGCCACCTCCCTCGATCAGACACACCACATCTCCATCTGCAGATCTGGCTCTTTTGCTTACAAAAATGGTGCCAGCACATTGACAGTGAATCCCGCAGGGCTGAAGCATATAAGTGCAAGAAGACTTCGCCCTCCGCCTCGCCTCCCCCCACAATCCAATTCCCCAGATATACTCACCTTAACGATTCCGTGTGGATCTTTTGGATCTTTTTCGTGTTTTTTCATCAAACTGTTTGTCTTGGAGGTGCTCCCATGGGAACGCACGTGGAACTGCCTCCTTCTCTTTACTGTCTGTATCAGGGTCCAGAGTCGGGCTGTATCCATAATTGATTTTAATATTCTTTCTATTGATTGGTTTTGTTTTTATGGTATTAGGAACAATGCTGCGATGAGCATCGTTGCATATATATTTTTGGTGCACGTGTATAATTATTTATGAAGTTAGATTGCTAGATGAAGAATTACAGAGCGAATTTAAAATTTTCTTGGTAGATAGAGCCAAACTGCCTCCACAGAGGCTCCCACCACTATGTCTAAGCATTGTGCTTCATGCTTCTATTAACGTCACCTTAGAGCAGGGTAGATTTTTTTCCTTTATGTTTCTTTATGCTCTTGACCCTAGGGAGCTTGTGGTCAATTAAGACTCTCAGATTGTTTTTGCATGTACTAATGTATAATGACAGCATCTGGTTAATAGAACTTGGTACATGTAGTTTCCTGTTCACACTCAAGAATTACCACTGACGAGAGACGGTGAACAAAGGAGAATGGAGCTCATGATTGGCAAGAGGGGTGGGGGATGTTAGTAACAGGGAGGGAGTTGGGAGCAGAGAAACCCAGCATCTGTGTCCCATCAAGACCCCCATCCTGTCTCCCCGTGCCCACCCCCAACCCAAGTGTGGGACCGCTGTCCCAGGCCCAGCAGCCGCCCCAGGTTCAGCAGGACCCCCGTGCCCGGGCTGATGCCTATGTCCTGGTTGCCCCCAGACCACACCGTCGGAGGAGCCGGGCAGGCCCCAGATCCTGAACGCCCAGGCTCCATGTATGGATGGCTTCGAGGAGCCAGGAGAGCGGCAGCGGGCCCTCAGTGCCGTCAGTGTGCTCACCAGCGCCCTGGAAGGTCAGCTACCCCTGGTGTCATCCAAACGCTCCCACTCTTGCCCTGGGCCCCCTCCCACTGTAGCCGGACCTGAGCCAAGCATCCCCTAGCTGCTGGGCTTGCCTTGGACCTCCCCACAGTGGGCCCAGACTTTCCAGTCTGTGGTGCCTGTGCATCCTCCAGAGCCATGTCTGTGTTTCTTCCAAACGTTCCCGCAGCTGTCCTGGCCTGTCCCGGGCGCTTCCCAGTCTCATCCTGTCTTCTCCCAAGCATCCTCATGCCTTCCTGGGTCCATCCTGGCCCAGGCATGCCAACCCCAGCCCATCCCCAGCCATTCCATGCCCACCACAGGCTGTTCCAAGCCTCCCACATCTGTCCCAGCCAGTCCCACCCTGGGCAACCCCCAGCCGTTGTCGTCTGGGCTTGGCACCACCCCCCACCCATCTTGTCCCCCCCCGTCCCATATGTGTTCACATCTTTCTGGCCTGTTGCAGGCACCCGCCATCTGTCCTAACATGTCCCGGCTGCCCACGTCTGTTCTTCTTGTTCCGGGTGTCCTTAGATCCGGCCTCGCCTGTCTCAGATGTTGTCCTTTTCAGCTCGGCCTCCCCCCCCCGGGGGTCCCCACGTCTGCGTGAGCCTGTTGTCTGCAGACAGCCCGTACCTGTCATCATCTGTCTTGTCCCAGCTGACCCCACATCCACCCTGACCCCCTGCCCCCGTGGCCCTCTCCTATCCGATTTCCAGAGCAAGGGGCTGGGACATAAGCCACACCTTCCCTTAACCTTCCCTGTCCCTCTCACTGTCCCCCCACCACGTAGCAGCCCTGCCCTCTCCCCAGCTAAGTCAGACGTCTTTTCTGGAATACCAAATTATATGTGAGTCAGTCCACAAAAACACAAACCCGCTCACTGGCTGCCCCCACCTCCAGAGTTGGAAGAGTCTCACCGCAAATGTCCGCCATGCTGGAACCGCTTTGCCCAGCGCTACCTGATCTGGGAGTGCTGCCCGCTGTGGATATCCATCAAGCAGAGAGTGAAGTTCATGGTCATGGACCCATTCGCCGACCTCACCATCACCATGTGCATCGTGCTTAACACACTCTTCATGGCACTGGAGCACTACAACATGACAACTGAATTCGAGGAGATGCTGCAGGTTGGAAACCTGGTAAGGGCTGCCAGCAGCCGACTCTCAAATGGGCGTCCTGGTGTGATGGGCTCTCGGCCGGGAGGCGCAGCCTTCGTGGATAGGGAGGGGCATTCAGAGCACAAAAGGATCTTCTGAAGGTGGGAGTCACTGTGGAAGACATCTTGGAACAGGAAGTGCCAGGATCAGGTTTTAAGGAGCTGAGAGATATAGCTGGGAGTGAGAAGTTGCGGATAAAGATGCCCAGAGGCTAGAAAGCAAAGGTGAGTTGAGGGTGAACTTGAAATGTGCAGGGACGTGAGATATGGCAGTTAGTAATGGAGGAGGAGAGTGTATGCAATAAGAGGCAGTTCTCTCAGGGGAAGGATGGATGGACAGAGAGTGTTGGATGGATGGATGGATGGATGGATGGATGGATGGATGGATGGATAGTTGGGGGTAGTTGAGTCAATCAGGCAGAGCCAGATTTGAATTCTGACTCAGCTCTTACTAACTATGTGACCTCAAGCAAATTACTTAGTCGCAGTCATTGGCACAATAAGTATTTGTTTAATTTAATAAATGTAAAATTAGTATGACAATATCAAGCTCATAGGAAGCTAATGAGAATTGAATAAGGTAATGTGTATAATGTGCTTGGCTTAGAGTTTGATAAAGAGTAAGCACTCAAAATAAATGATAGCTGTGGTCTGTGGTTATTATCACTGTTGCTGTTATTAAAAAGACTGCTCCTCCTGGAAGTCAGAATGTCTGGGTTCTGATTTTGATTTTTTTTTCCTTGAGATCAAATCAGGTCCTACCTCTTCATTCTAAAGATGGGAAACTGAGGCTCAAGAGGTGACATAGTGGTGGCAGAGCTGGGCATGCGACTACTGTCTCCTGACTCTGAGAGACAGGGCCCTACTGGCTCTGCCCAGCTACACACGGACAGCCATTCTCCAGGGGATCCCAGGTCAAGGCTGGCAGAGAGCTCAGTGGCCTCTGAAAGGAGCTTCTGGGACCATCACTAAGGTTGGGTGGAGGAGAAGGCTATTCAGTCCAAGCTTTCTCTTAACTGCAGAGCCAGCCCTATCTCGGTCCCAATGGCACAGGTGGCCCCCCAGACAGACAGGTCTCCTACACTGTCGAGTGTGAGGATTTTCTTCCTTTATTACTTCCTATATCTAGAACTCTGGATAGTTCTCTCAGGGTCTGTTCAGTTTTTTTCACAAACAAGAGTCCATTTTGCTATAATTCTACTTTCTTTCCTTCTATCTGCAAACAGAATGGAAAACTCTATTACAGTCTGTAGGTGTCTCATGGCACAATTGTGCCTGCCTGGTGTTGGGTGGTCTTCAGATGGTGGTTATGTAGGGTTGCAGTTGAATGCGGTTTTATTGGAATGTGACCATTGGGTTGCACTGAGCAGCAAATCAAGGTGATAAAGAACACTGGTGGCTTCTCTGGATCACTGACTTGTGATTGAATTGAAGTTGATTTAAACTTGAGGTTCTATTGTTAGTAAGAGGTCATGTCTTTGGAGTAAAGCTCTCTTTTGTTTCATTTGGATAGCTTTATTGCTACTATGTAAGGTTTTGATTGTCCTGAAGTTAACATATTCTCTATGGTTTAAATGTTAAATGGTTTAAATGTTTAAAGAAAAAAACCCACAACAATAAGCATGGGAAAACAATCTCAGTAGGGGAAAAATCTTTCTGCTGCTTCTCTCTACGCCCCCATCCCTGTCAAATAAATAAATAAAATAAAATCTTTAAAAAAAAAAAAAAACCTTTCTAAGCGAAGATAAATAGATTTGACTTTTAGCCCATCATCTAAAGATCAAATGCAACTTCTATTCCTAACATTGTGGACCAAAAAACCTGAAAAATCCCCTCTTAAGAAACAACTAAGAATACAGCAAATATTCTTGGAAATGCACATCAAAGCTCATGAGAAAGTAACAAAAATCTCCTAGTGCCAGAAACAAAGAGGAACTTAAAAACCATAGCAATAAACATGTGAAACAGTTCTGCAGTTGCCCCGGTGGGGGTCGGGAGCAGGTGATATTGCTGATTTGGGGACTTGGATTTTAGTGAACATATAGAGACAAGACAGGCTTTTAGACTGTGAGTAGGGGTTGGAACTGAGTAGCCCCATGAGAATATAACCCTACTTTCAGTAGAATGGTGAACCAGAAAAAAATCCTGGCACTGAAATTGGGAAATGATAAAGAAAGGAAGCTTGTCAGTCTCAGCCAGGGCTGAAGAGGAGGGAAAAAGTAACCTCTGGAAGCTTGTGACTGTGAATTTGGCCTTATATAGATTTGGCGTTCAGATTTATAGCTGAGTGTTTCTGGAACCTATGCCTAAAAATTTTATAACAGTTAAAGTGATCCTATGATATCTTGGGGCCCCTGCAAGAAGTAAACACAGAACTTCTCTGGAAAGACACACTTTTGTTGTTGCTGTTGTTCTTCTCTTAATATTTAATTTTGTATCGTGGTTAAAAACACCTTTAACAATTTTTAAATATATAGTTCGGCAGTGTTTAACTATATGCATATTGCTGTACAAGGGGCCGCGTGGGTTCCCCTGCGCCTCCCCCCCCCCACCAAGTTTTTAAATTCCAGATAACATACAGTGTAATATAGTTTCAGGTGTAGAATTTTAGTGATTCATGGCTTATATGTCGGGCCATGTGGTTCTTCTTCTTTTTTTTTTTTTGACTTTCTAATTTTTATTTTATTTTTTTAACCCATCCCCCCAACCCCCTCCCCTCTAGAACCCTCAGTTTGTTTTTCAGAGTCTATCGTCTCTCGTGGTTCATCTCCCCCTCCGATTCCCCCCCCTTCATTCTTCCCCTCCTGCTATCTTCTTTTTTTTTTTTTTCTTTAACATGTATTGCATTATTTGTTTCAGAGGTACAGATCTGTGATTCAACAGTCTTGCACAATTCAAAGTGCTCACCATAGCACATACCCTCCCCAATGTCTATCACCGAGCCCCCCCATCCCTTCCACCCCCCACCACTCCAGCAACCCTCAGTTTGTTTCCTGAGATGAAGAATTCCTCATATCAGTGAGGTCATATGATACATGTCTTTCTCTGACTGACTTATTTCACTCAGTGTAACACCCTCCAGTTCCATCCACGTCGTTGCAAATGGCAAGATCTCATTCCTTTTGATGGCTGCATAATATTCCATTGTATATATACACACCACATCTTCGTTATCCGTTCATCTGTCAGTGGACATCTTGGCTCTTTCCACAGTTTGGCTATTGTGGACATTGCTGCTATAAACATCGGGGTGCATGTACCCCTTCGGATCCCTACATTTGTATCTTTGGGGTAAATACCCAGTAGTGCAATTGCTGGATCATATGGTAGCTCTATTTTCAACTGTTTGAGGAACCTCCATACTGTTTTCCAGAGGGGTTGCACCAGCTTGCATTCCCACCAACAGTGTAGGAGGGTTCCCCTTTCTCCGCATCCCCGCCAACATCTGTCGTTTCCTGACTTGTTAATTTTAGCCGTTCTGACTGGTGTGAAGTGGTATCTCACTGAGGTTTTGATTTGGATTTCCCTGATGCCGAGCGATGTGGAGCACTTTTTCATGTGTCTGTTGGCCATTTGGATGTCTTCTTTGGAAAAATGTCTGTTCATGTCTTCTGCCCATTTCTTGATTGGATCATTTGTTCTTTGGGTGTTGAATTTGATAAGTTCTTTGTAGATTTTGGATACTAGCCCTTTATCTGATATGTCATTTGCAAATATCTTCTCCCATTCTGTCGGTTGTCTTTTGGTTTTGTGGACTGTTTCTTTTGCTGTGCAAAAGCTTTTTATCTTGATGAAATCCCAATAGTTCATTTTTGCCCTTGCTTCCCTTGCCTTTGGCGATGTTTCTAGGAAGAAGTTGCTGCGCCTGAGGTCGAAGAGGTTGCTGCCTGTGTTCTCCTCTAGGATTTTGATGGACTCCTGTCTCACATTTAGGTCTTTCAACCATTTGGAGTCTATTTTTGTGTGTGGTGTAAGGAAATGGTCCAGTTTCATTCTTCTGCATGCGGCTGTCCAATTTTCCCAACACCATTTGTTGAAGAGACTGTCTTTTTGCCATTGGACATTCTTTCTTGCTTTGTCAAAGATGAGTTGACCATAGAGTTGAGGGTCCATTTCTGGGCTCTCTATTCTGTTCCATTGATCTATGTGTCTCTTTTTGTGCCAGTACCATACTGTCTTGATGATGACAGCTTTGTAATAGAGCTGGAAGTCCGGAATTGTGATGCCGCCAGTTTTGCTTTTCTTTTTCAACAATCCTTTGGCTATTCTGGGTCTTTTCTGGTGCCATACAAATTTTAGGATTATTTGTTCCATTTCTTTGAAAAAAGTGGATGGTATTTTGATGGGGATTGCATTGAATGTGTAGATTGCTCTAGGTAGCATTGACATCCTCACAATATTTGTTCTTCCAATCCATGAGCATGGAACGTTTTTCCATTTCTTTGCGTCTTCCTCAATTTCTTTCATGAGTATTTTATAGTTTTCTGAGTACAGATCCTTTGCCTCTTTGGTTAGATTTATTCCTAGGTATCTTATGGCTTTGGGTGCAGTTGTAAATGGGATCGACTCCTTGATTTGTCTCTCTTCTGTCTTGTTGTTGGTGTATAGGAATGCCACTGATTTCTGTGCATTGATTTTATATCCTGCCACTTGACTGAATTCCTGTATGAGTTCTAGCAGTTTTGGGGTGGAGTCTTTTGGGTTTTCCACATAAAGTATCATATCATCTGCAAAGAGTGAGAGTTTGACTCCCTCTTTGCCGATTTGGATGCCTTTGATTTCTTTTTGTTGTCTGATTGCTGTGGCTAGGACTTCTAATACTATGTTGAATAGCAGTGGTGATAGTGGACATCCCTGCCACGTTCCTGACCTTAGGGGGAATGCTCTGGAAAGACACACTTTTAACCCAGGCCAAGCATATTCTCCAAATTACAAAACACACAAGGAAATTGTCCACTATGAGGAAGAGTCAGCAGACAGATAGACACAGACACACACACATATGCTTATCCTCTTAAGAATGTCACATAATATAACTATCTAATACATATTATAAAATAAGAATGTTCATAATAACTAAAGACATTAAAGAATATGACAGCTTTGGAAAAGAACCAAATCAAATTTCTAGAAATGGAAAATGTAGCCACTGGGATTAAAATCTCAATGTATAAATCAAATAGCACATTCATGGAGCACCTGGGTGGCTCAGTCGGTTAAGCAGCTGCCTTTGGCTCAGGTCATGATCCCGGGGTCCTGGGATCAAGCCCCACATCTGGGTCCTTGCTCAGTGGAGAGCCTGCTTCTCCCTCTCCCTCTGCCTGCCACTCTGCCTACTTGTGCTTTCTCTCTCTGTGTCAAACAAATAAAATCTTTAAAACACACACACACACACACACACACACACACACACACACACACACACAACAAATAACACATTCATATAGCTAGGGAGAGAATTAAATTAATATAATGTTAGATCCAAGGAGGTTGCCCAAAATGTAGAGAGATGAAGAGACAGAAAATATGAAATCAAGGTTCAGAGACATGGAGTCAGAATGAGGTCAAGCACACAACTGATAGGATCAACTCTCACCTCTTCTTTTCTTGAACATCCTTTTGCCCCCATTCTCTTATCTTGAAATGAACCCTGAGATTCAGGAATTGCATTATGTCCTGCACAGGATAAATAAAATATCTAGACACAAGGAACGTCAAAAGCAAAGACATCATACAGCAACCAAAACAAGAAAGATCACCTACTAAGGAACAGCAGTTAGATAGATGGCAAACTCCACAGTAGCTTCAACAAAACCCAGAAGACAGCGGAATAATCATTCCAGAGTTCTGAGAGAAAACAGTGGACACTCTAGAATTCTATATCCATTGTCCTGCCATTTACAAAAGATACTAAATACTGAGATTCTACCACATACAAATTGTATCTCTGAAACAATAACAAAAATTTGTACTTCAGAAAGAAGTAAAATGATTGCAGAATCAGGATTTGAGAAGAACTTGAAAGGAATAGTAAGAATGTGGGTAAAGCTAGGCAAGCATTGGCTGTAAACACAATAGTAATAAGAATGGCTGATTGGAGGGTATAAAAAGTAGGAACTAAAACATTGGAACTTTAACATCCCCCCCCACTTCCTGGGAAGCCACCATCAGCATTGCTCACTGGCCCTGTAGCACATAAAATAGGCATGGAGTGGGGATTGGAGGTAAGACAGGCTAAAGTTCATATATACTCTGAAATATTAAATACCTTAGATGTTATTAACTCAAGCCTGATTGTTAAAACTTTTAGGGTAACCTCTAAGAGGATAGGAATGGGAAGTTTTCATTGCCAAGCCAGAAGAGAGGAAAATGGAGAAATTTTATAACTCAATCTAATAGAAGAAAACAAAGGAGAGAAAAAAAAAAAAAACAAGACACAAAATAAAATGAAGACATAGGTCCAAATATACCAGAAATCATAATAAATAGAGGTAGGGACCGCTGTCACCAGTTAAATGACAGATTGTTGGTTTGGTAAAGAAATCAAATGTGGCTATATGTTTTTTACAGAAGATACCCAGATATATTTTGGGATCCAAGTCCCTAAAAGGGATTGAAGAAAAAGAGATGGGGAAAAGATAGAACAGGCAAATACTATCAAGAAAATTGATGGACTTATATTGGTATCAAACAAAATAAACTTTAAAGAAAAAGTATTATTGAGGGATAAAGAGATCCAAAACATAAAGATGAAAGGAACAATTCACCAGAAACCTATAATTCTACCTGGATGCACCAAATTACATAGCTTCCAAACATGTAAAGCAGAAAATAAGATCAATTTAACAAGACCACAATCTTAGTGAGAGACCACCCTCCATAACTGATGGGTCAAGCTTACAAAAGGTCACCAAGGATCTAGGGGACTTGAATAAAAGAAATGAAAAGCTTGACTTAATGAATGTGCAGAGCACAGCACCCAATAGTTAAACAAAATTCACATGGAATATTTACAGAATGACCACATTTTATGTCTCAAAGCAAGTCGCAGCAAAGACAGGGTATTGTGCATCCTTCAATCTCCAACCATTGTGCAATTAAAATGTATGTGTCAGAATCTCTAAAAATGCTCATTGACTATGCAATTCCATTTCCAGAAATTTATCCTAAGAAAAGAATTGGGCAAGATGTTTTTAAACAAGTATGTGGAAGGATATTTATTATGGTAATGTTTTTAATAGGAACAAAAGAATGCCCATCACAGGGAAATACTATGGCACATCTGTGCAGTGGAATATTCCACATCTGTTCAGGAAGGAAGGGAGGGAGGGAAGGAGGGAGGAAAAGAGATGCCATAGATCGCGTTTAATTGGCATTGAAGATGTTCCTGGGAATTAAGCTTTAAAAAGCAAGTTTACATTAAAGATATTAAAGAAATAAGGTCAAGGAGAATTTGAAGTTTCCCAAAAGTCCCTCCACTTCCTGGGAAGCCACCATCAGCACTGCTCAGTGACCCTCCTGCCCGGAGTCAGGGAAAGCTGGTCCCCACCCTCCCAGTCTCTGCCTGCCAGATCCCAGTGAGCCTATAAAACATGCAGAGTTGTTTGAAGGCAGCCCCTGCCTGGGCCTGGCGCTCTTGGCTCCTCTCATCAGTCATAAAAAATTCTGCCTATGATAACAATAATGGCCCTCTGGTAGGGAGCATCCGCTTTGCATCCATTAGCTCTAACTCTTAGTAACGTCCGATGGAGCTGTCGTTACCCCATTTTACATATGAGGACACTCGAGGCTCTGGCAGATGAGGAAACTGGCCCAAGATCACACAGTGGCAGACCCAGCTTTGGAACCTGAGTCTTGCTGCCATTCTCTACATGTCTTAAGCCATCAAGCTTCGATCACAGGGCCTTAGAAAGCCTGGGCTTTCCTTTGGAAGGGGGAGTCTGGCACCAAAATGTATGCACTTGTAAAGCAGTGGTTCGCAAGCTTAGCTGCATATTAGCATCACCTAGGAAGTTAAAAAACAACAACAACACTCAGCTCCTGGGCTACACTCCAGTCCACTTTAACTAGAATCTCTGGGAGTGGGACCCAAGCATCTGTATTTTTAAAGCTCCCTAGGTGATTCCAAAGTGCACCACGTTTGAGAACTCAAAAATAGCACTTCTCAAACTTCTAATCACCTGGGAATCTAGTCAAAATGCAGGTTCTGCTCGAGCAGGTCAGGGGTCTTCAAGATTCTGCATCTCTAAAGAGCTTCCAGGTGATGCTGTGGATTCCTTACCACTTCCCCCAAGAGGCATTCCCCAAGAGCTTCTGCTGTCTTTTTCTTCTGACTTCCAATGTCAACTAATATCTGCTCTCTTGCTGCCAAAACAGACTTGCGCTTGGGCAAAGTGAGGCAGGATCTTTTCTGAGCTCCTTTCCCAGAAATGAGTGTTAGCGCTCGTGGGTCTGGTGAACAGGCCTTAAGAACACACCCACCCTGGCATTGCTCAGACAGGTGATGGAGGAGACCTGAGGGCCAGCAGGGGTGAGAGGAAGGGGCTTCCCAGGCCCCACCCTTAGGGGTTCTCAGGGAGACCCAGGGCAGGGACACGGGGCACCGCAGGGGCTGAAGGTCGAAGATCCAACTATGTGTATGCTTATTCAACAAATATTGGTAGGTTGCCTACTGGCTGGGCACTATTCTTGTACCACTAAGACAGAAAAGGTCCCTCCTGTGGAGCTTACAGTCTAGCCAAATCCGTAGCTACATATACAGTTTGTCACATGGTGGTAAGTGAAGGAAAGAAATATAAAGCAGAGAGGAGGGAGGAGGAGTTTGGTGGGGGGGGGGGTCATGATTTTAAGCGTAGGAAGCCTCATCCATTAGGTGGTTTTTAAGCCCAGACCTGAAGGGAGTGAGCCCTGTGGGTGGGGGAGGGGAGATGGCCCAGGGAAAGGGAGCAGCAGGTACAAAGGCCCTGAGGAAGGAACAGCGAGGAGACAAACAGGCTGGAAGAGCAGTAGGGGATGGAGTCAGAGGGGATGGAAAAGTTATGGGTACAGAACCCAGAGACAAGCTTGGGTGCTGAGGAAGGGGGCAGAAGAATCCAAGGATGGCTCCCCACACGTGAGGGGAGCCCAGATACTGGAGCTGAGGCTGAGAGATATCACGGGCCCTCCCTTCCCTAAGACCCCAGCTGGTGGGAGAACAGTTCTCTCTGGGCACAAGCCCTGACGGGAGCCCTGAAGTCATAAGGGCTGGCTGGCGAGTGGTGCCCTGTGTGGCAATGCAGAGGTACCTGCCCACCATCCTGGTGCCTCGCCCCCTGGGCCAATAGCAATCCCTGCCCCCCAACCCACTGCCACAGGGCCTTATCTGAGCAGCGTGGGGAAGGGCTGGTCAGGTATCCCTCCTTCCCTTCTTTCAGCACAGAGCCCCCACAAGGGGTGCCGAGGCCTGGGAGATCCCCCCTCTTTGCTGACTCCAGCAAGCTACTCAGCCTCCCTATCTCTGACCTCTCCTCTCTCACAGCCCTGGTACTGTCCCCAGGAATGGTCTGGCCCTCTGACCTCAGCCCTCACCCACAGAAGACCTCGGTGACTCCTCACCACCCTCACAATAACCCCCTCAGCTCCAAGAGGGCCCCGTATGCGGGCCCAACTTCCTGCCAGCCATGCCCTCCTAGGACATCCCCTCCTCCGGGAACCACTCTCCCCTCGAGGCTGTTGGCGCACTGCGGAGCGGTTGGAAATGGTCGCGGCTGCGTGGCCCGCCACACGATGGGCTCCTTGACCATAGGACTCTGCTGGCCTGGGCTGGCGGGGGGGTGGGGGGGTGCTCCAAACTGTGTCAACAAATGGAGGAAAACCCCCTCTGCCTACCTCAGGAATGTTTCCAGGAGGCGGAGGGGGTTGCTCTACATCTTGAAGAACGACACCGAGCTCATTTCCTGTTCTCAACATACTGGCCACAACCGCAGGCAAATTACTTAACCTCTCGGTGCCCAGTTTCCTTCCCTGTAAAATGGGGATGATGGTACTTTCCTCATCGGGTTATCGGGTGGTTTAAAAGAAGCAACATCTGCAGAGCATTCCAGTCCAGGACTGGCACGTGGTCACGCTCCCAAGAAGAGTTGGGTGGCTGTCATTAACAGAGACAGGAGTTCAGCGTGTGGACAAGGTGGAGCAGGAAGAGCATGGGCAGAGGCCCTGAGCCACGAAAGCCATGAGTGTTTGCGGGGACGCATGTGTTTGTATTTGGCACATGTGGAGTGAGCGTGCTTCCTGTGGTGACACGGGGCTGGAAGGTGTCAGGCTGGGTTGTGTCACCCCCACCGCAGCCCCCCTGCCCCCAGCTGCTTCCTGGAGCTCCAAGTCTCTGCAGGGCCTGAGGTGGGCCTGGCTGTTTCTGAGGGCCAACCTGGCAGATCATGGGTGGTGAGCCCAAGAGGGAGCTGGGCCATCAGGCTGCACGTAGCCCCAAGTGGGCCATGGCTGAGCAAGCACCCACTGGGAGCCAGGGTGCCGTTACAGCTGGCAACCCAGAAGGGGGACCCTACGGGAGCAAGAGTCAGAGAGCAGAGCACCCCTCCTGGCCCAAGGGTCTTTCCAGCCCAAACACTGGGAACCCTGATCTCTCTGTTCCTCCTCAGGTCTTCACAGGGATCTTCACCGCAGAGATGACCTTCAAGATCATCGCTCTGGACCCCTACTACTACTTCCAGGAGGGCTGGAACATCTTCGACAGCATCATTGTCATCCTGAGCCTCATGGAGCTGGGCCTGTCCCGCATGGGCAACCTATCAGTGCTGCGCTCCTTCCGCCTGGTACCTGGCTGGGCCTACTGCAGGGGGGCGGGGTGGGGGCCTGGGGCACTGAGGCAGCCTCCTCTGAGGTCACCACTCAGTCACTCTTACGCTGATCCATCATGCCTTCGCCCAAGAGCTATTTGCTGGGTACCCCAGTGCTAGTGATGTGGGGGGGTACACGGGGGGGGCGAGATGGGAGACATCCCTCTGGGGAAACTATTGGGTTGGCCATCCTGATGACTTGCAAAGCCCTGTATGGCTCACCATGCCCCCTTTAGTCCTCATAGTATCCAAGGAGAGGCGCTAGTATTACTACGTACCCATTTCACAGATGAGGAGACCCAAGTGAAATGAATTTCCCAAAAGCCACATGGCAAATAACAGGTAGAGCTAGGCCTGCTGACAGCTCTCCTGGGGTTCTCCCTGCTGGTTTCACAGTCAGCGTTTTGGAAACTCTTATGCACACAACAAATCGTCTGGGGATCTTGTTAAACCGCAGTGCCTAATTTAGTAGGTCTTGGGTGAGGCCGAAGCTGCTGGTCTGTGGACCACTCTTTGAGGGCAGAATGTCTGAGAGGTCCACACATGGGGCTGGAAGTAGATCAGGGAAGGCTTCCTGGAGGAAGTCTGGGCAATGGTGGTGGGTTCACTGCGGGCTTGAAAGGCAGGCTGGTAGGGGCAGCAGAGAAAGTCTAAGCTATCGCTTCTAATCCTGACTCCACTGCCATGAACTAATGGACTCAGAAAAGTTATCCATCTTTAAGGGTTGGTTTCTTCACCTGTCAAAGGAGGGATTAATAGTGCTGACCCCATGTGGTTATTGGGAGCTCTGAGTGAGGTGAGCCATCCTAAGCACCGGCCTGGCACACCAGGTACTCAATACATGCTAAGCCCCCGCCCCCCTTCTCCGTGATAACTGAGAGGAGAGAAGGTTGGAGGCAATTGGACAAATCAAAGATGGTTTGACCTGATGAAGATGAGTCTGGAAGAGGAAGGCCATTCCATGCTGGAGAAATCTACTGGGAAGTTCCTAGAAATGAGCCTGAGGTGGTCAGGAAGCTGATGTGGGGATGAAGAGCAAGAATGAGCTGGGGAGATGAAGCTGGAGATGTTGACCTGACTCCCAGAGCCGAGCCCAGCGAAGCTGCCCTCAGGCTATCGAGAAAAACAGCAGTGTGTGCTCTTGGAGAAGCAGGTGTCCATGGGCCCCTGGGTTTTCAGGCAGGAGCTAGCGGGGGTGAGGGTGTCCATGGGCGGCGGGAACCAGAGCCCCTCACAAGGACACCTCCCTCCGCAGCTGCGGGTCTTTAAGCTGGCCAAATCATGGCCCACCCTGAACACCCTCATCAAGATCATCGGAAACTCAGTGGGGGCCCTGGGGAACCTGACGCTGGTGCTGGCCATCATCGTGTTCATCTTCGCTGTGGTGGGCATGCAGCTCTTTGGCAAGAACTACTCAGAGCAGAGGTACCGCATCAGTGACTCAGGCCTGCTGCCCCGCTGGCACATGATGGACTTCTTCCATGCCTTTCTCATCATCTTCCGAATCCTCTGTGGGGAGTGGATCGAGACCATGTGGGACTGCATGGAGGTGTCCGGGCAGTCACTGTGCCTGCTTGTCTTCTTGCTCGTTATGGTCATTGGCAACCTTGTGGTAAGTTGGCCAGTGGGCCCATATACACCACACACACATTCACCCACCCAGTCATCCCTCTGTCCATTCACTTCCTTCCATCCATTCCATCATTACTCAGCCATCTATCAAACTACCCATCTATCCATCAATCTCTCATCATCCATCCATTTACCCATCCATCCACCTATTCATTACCCATCCTTCCATCTATCTACTCATCCACCCACCTATGCACCCATTTACTCATCCATCTGTGCACCTATCACCATCCCATCTATTCACTTACCCCCTTATTCTTCCGTCTCTCTACTCATCCGTACATCTCCCTATCCAGCCATCGATCTATTTATCAGTCGCCCACCCACCAACCCACCCATCCATCTGTCCACCTCGCCATCAATCTGTCTACTCAGTTACCAGTCCTCCTCTCTATTCACTCACTCACTCACCTAGCCATCCATCCATCAACCCCCACTTATTCATTCTCATACCCACCCACCCATTCATTCACCCATCCATTTATCCGTCCATCAACCACCCATCCGTCAACCCCTCTTCATTCATAAACACATACACACACCCTACCTGTTCATCCATCCATTCACCCATCCATCTGTCCACCCATCCATTCACTCATCCACCCATCCATCTGTCCACCCATCCATTCACTCATCCACCCATCCATCTGTCCATTCATCTATCACCCATAGTTTTGCTCTCTTATCTATCCCTCCACTCACTAATCCACCCCCACATCCATCTGTCAACCCACAAACCATTCACTCATTCACCAGTCCTCTCCATCTACCCATTTATCCATCCAGCTCTCTACTTACTCATTCACTGACCCATCCATCCATTCCCATCACTCCTCATTTGCTCTTTCATTCAATCACCCACCTAGGTACCTGTTTATTCATTATATACTCATTTTATATCCATTAACTTGTTTATTTACTCATCTTACCAACTACTTTATTAGTCATTTACTGTCAATGATTTATCACGTGGTTTTTCAATTCAGCTTAACAAACATTCACTGCGCTCCTGTTGCATGCAAAATATTGTGGCAGGTGCTGCTGGGCATACAGAGGTGAACATGGCCCTGACATGGCTCACCGACTAGAGAGTGGGGAGGTGGAGGGTTCAAACAGGCCTGGAATAACTCTCAAGCTGGTCAGAATGATCAGAAGCATTAAGGGGGAGCCCTTGGGTGCTGACCCCCTCCGGCAGGGGAAATCAAGGAAAGCTTCCTAGGGGAGGGTTTGGAGCAGACCTGATTGGTAACTCTAGAGTGGGAAGGAGCAAAGGGAGCAAAGCACAGGTGCAGCAGGTGGTGGTCCAGGTAAGGCAGGGTCCACGGGAGCTTGTATGTCATCCTGGGTAGCTATGGTGGGAGTCCCTGCTACCCTGTCATGAGGGACCCAGGCCTTGCTCCCATGACCACCTGTGTGTCCTAGAACAGGTACATCTTGCCTTGTATCTTTACAATGTGGGGAATTCTGCAGTTGAGAGAGATCAAAAATCCCAATGCCAGAGAAGGAGCTTTGGGAAGAGGCCAGGTTGAGGCAAGTGAGTGGTTCAGAAAGAAGTCAGTGTCCACTGTGGACACAGAGCTACCTGCCTGGGCACACAGGTGGTCCACACATGCTAGACATCACACCTGCATGATCTGACCCTTGCCGGTGTAGGCAGCATAGTCTCCCAATCAGCTCATAGAGGGCTTGTGGGTCGCTCAAGTACAGTGGGCTGCAGGTTGCAGACAGAGCCCTTCCCCAGACCTCCCTGCTTCTCTTCCAATGTGTCCCCTAACCTTGCAAGGGTGGGCCCAGGCCAAGTTGGGGTCAGGATCCCTCCAGCCCCACTGGTGGGGCCCAGAGAAGTGGCAGGGCATCGTGCTCGGTGCCAATGGGCTGCACCCCCTTCCATTCCTTGGGCTGCACCCCTTCCATTGGGCTGCACCCCCTTGCATTCCTCCAACCAGCTGCCCCTCGGGATGGAGCCTCATTGAGCCCTGGCCCAGTGCCAGGGGCCACCAGACTATGTATTCTAAGGAGGATGCGAGTACGCCATGCTCTCAGCCCAGGGCCAGGCCCGCTGCCCTCATGCACACAGCCCTGCGATTTCCTAGCGGATCTGCCTGGGGATGAGAAGATTAGAGGCTGCTGGAGGAGGGAAGCTAACGCAGCCCACGCAGCCCCCTCCCCGGTCGCCTCAGGAATTGGGCCGCTGCCGGGCGTGGGTGGAAACAAGATTGCCACTGAAATGGGAAGTCATGATCAGGCAGGGGCTGGGGAACAGCAGCAGGATTGATGGGGAAAGCACTGGAAGAAGTCAAACCTCGGCAGCAGGCAACAAGGGAGGACCTGGTATTCTTATGGGGGTGGACAGGGCTGCCCAGGCACCCCCCCTGCCCTGCCCCCCAGCCTGGGCCCCAGATACCTGGAGATGAGGCATGGGTGAGGGCAGAGGATCCAGGATGGGCAACTGAGAGCAGAGGCAGGCCAGGCCAAAGGTCAGTGTAGACAGCAGCCCTGAATCACATCATGTGCCCCACCCCCCCAGGGATGACATTAAAATGGCTGCCAGGTGTCAAAAGTGATCATCTCCCCATATGGAATGCCAGGCCCTGCTTCTTCACCTTGCCATTCTGTCCTCCTGAATGTGTTTGCTTCTTAAACCAAGGACATGTTTCTGACTGCCTTTGTTCCAACCTTACCAGTGCTTTCTTCAGAATTGCCATCCCTAGCTCTCTGGCAAGCACAAGGTGTGTCCTAGGAGCTTCTGAGAAGTTGGAGAGGGGCCCAGAGTGGGTTTCCAGTGAGAACCGCACACCCGCCAGCACACACCTCCCAGCCGTAGGGGCTCCCATTCAAGGGAACTCCCTTCTGGGGCTGGCTGGGAGGAGGAGGCCCCAAGCCAAAGATGGGGAGGCGGTGTGTCTGACCTGTCAGCCTGGTGATGCTCCGGAGCCCGTCTGACCCATGTGTGGGAACAAGCCCACCGTCATTTTCATTTACCCTCCACAAGGCTGGGAAGTGGACCCAAGGCCACCCTCTTGTCACTCTGCCAAAGGTCTCTTTTTTAACAAAAGCTAAAGCTTTGCACTTGCAGGACGGTTTAACAACAAGCAGTGGTCCAGAACCATGCAAAGAGAGATGGATTTTGCACACCTCACTTAAGGAGTCTCGGGTCCCTAGCCCCTGATAAATAACTTAAGTTCTGGCCTTCTGGCACCCTGCGACCTGAGCCCCTCCCCCGAATCCCGGCAGCTCCAACCCCAGGTCCCACCTCCCTCTCCCCAACTGTCTGGTCTGCTACCCAGCGCCCATCCCAGCTCCCCCGCAACCACCTAGATAGTCACCTCTCCATGTCCTGACCCTGCAGTTAGTCCCAGATGCCCGAGGACTGCCCTTGCTCCTTCTCTGCTCCATCCCCCATGTCCCTTACCTGGAAAGCAGAGTCAGACCTGGGGACACAGGTAGAGGGTGTTCCACAGCAGGAGCCCTAGATTTTCAGATGCTGAGCCAGCTCAGAGGCCCATCACTACCCCATCCTTCACCAACAGACGTAGCGGCCCCTTCCCTGGAAAGCCCTCAAGAGCTCTGGATTGCTTCTGGGTGGGATTCTGTCTTGTCCCTGGTAATCCCAGATTGGATCTGACTTCCCAGGAAGCAACCCTGTGCTCATCCTAACCCCGTTACTCTGAAGGCAAGATCCCATCTGCAGGCTTCATCACTGGATGAACCCATGGTTCTCCCATAGACCCCGGGCCAAGACCCAAGAAATCTGGGGGTAAATGCCCCAACCCAGACTGTATCTGAGCCCTTGGGAAAAGGGACGAGAATAATCTTCCATCTTACAGCCAAATTCACTATATTCAAGAGAACTGGGGGGTGAGGATGAGGGGTTAGGCCATCAGCAATCCTTAAGGTCAGGTCCCTGGGCTTCAGTTTCCCCATAATGGACCCGAGGCTCGGTGCCCCTAGTATGGTGCCTGCCTCGATGAGCCTGATCCATTGCCTCCACAGGTCCTGAACCTCTTCCTGGCTCTGCTGCTCAGCTCCTTCAGCGCAGACAACCTCACAGCCCCTGACGATGATGGAGAGATGAACAACCTCCAGCTGGCCCTGGCACGCATCCAGCGCGGCCTGCGCTTCCTCAAGCGGACCACCTGGGACTTCTGCTGTGCGCTCCTACAGCGGCGGCCCCAGAAGCCCGCAGCCCTTGCCGCCCATGGCCAACTGCCCAGCTGTGTTGCCACCTCCAGCCCCCCACTGCCCCCGGAGTCAGAGAAGGCGCCTCTGGCCCGCAAGGAGACACGGTTTGAGGAAGACAAGCGACCAGGCCAGGGCATCCCCAGGGATACAGAGCCTGTGTGTGTGCCCATTGCCGTGGCTGAGTCAGACACGGATGACCAAGAGGAAGATGAGGAGAACAGCCTGGGCACAGAGGAAGAGTCCAGTAAGCAGGTGAGTGCCCCGCCCACACATATATGCAACACCTACTCATACAGGGCCCAGGGCCGTGCTCGCCAGGGCTCCCAGCCTTGCTCACAGAGCACCTGCCCCTGCCAGACTGCCCCAGCAGGAGTAGGGTGGCGGTAGTTGACAGGCCACCCCCAAGAGGCAGCCCAAGGGGGTGTTGAGGCCAGCTGTCAGCCCTCTCTTCCCAACCCAGCCCAGAGGGGACCTTGGAAGGGGCTATTGTCCATCATTCGTCTGATGCTAGCCACGAGCAGCTAATTGTACAGAAAGGGGAACTGAGGCATGGCAAGAGAGAGACTTGCTAGGAGTGCCTCGCGAACGTACGACAGAGCCAGCACTCCCGCCCCCCCACCATTGTCCCCCTCCAGGACTAAGAAGGTAGAATGTCTTGGTGAGGGAGGAGAGCAGTCTCCTGACCTCCTGACTGCCCTTTCCCCTCCTCCCCGGCCCAGGGCTAACTCTGAGATTTAAAAATAAGCATCCCTAAGATGGCAGGTGTCAGAGACAGCACTATCTTATCTCCCAACCTGTTATTTTTAACACTTAGGACCAGAGTCTGGACAAAAGAGACAGTGCCCCCCACCCCCTCAGTTTTCCTGTGGCCTGAGCCAGGCGCAAATGGCTTCTCCTTAGGTCTTTAGGTCAAACAGTGAGTGGTTCTCTGTCTGGTTGGGCCCATCCTGGCTGCTTGCTTTGGGCCTGCACTGGGTGGATCGGCTGTGAAGAGCCACTCCTCCCCACATGGGGAATTGAATCGGAGGCTCCATGCTTGCTTCCACATCTTTCGGCCTCCCAGTGGTCCCAGAGGCCGGCTTCCACCCCTTTGGTCAGGCTGTGGGACAGGGACGGTGTAGTCAGGGGAGGGCTGTGCTGGCGTCGCCAGGACCATGGCTACCAGTTATCTCCTGCTCCTCTCCTTCTCTTGAGCCTGTTGGCTCTGGCTCCCCGGGGCCAGTGTGTGTGTGTGTGTGTGTGTGCGCGCGCGCGCGTGTGTGTGTGTGTGTGTGTGTGTGCGTGTGTGTGTGTGTGTGTGTGTGTGTGCGCGCGCGCGGAGGAGGACATGCACGCGGGGTGCCATGGGAACTCATGGGGGAAGTCCGTATGTCCCTCCTAAGTGGAGTTGCCAGCATTTGGGAACTGGGCGTTACAGCCCAGCTGCACCTTTCCACGGAGGGGGAAGAGCGGGAGATTCAGGCCAGGCTGACCAGGAGCCTCCCGGTGGCCCCCTCCGGGCCCTCGAGGGAGAGAGCTTCGGTGACCTGAGGCCCCATGAAGAGGGCAGGAGGCAGTGTTCCAGTTGCTTAGGCAAGGCCCTGGGAACACTCCGGCCGGGGAGCTCATGGGCTGGGGGTTTCTTCAGCAGGAATCGCAGCCTGTTTCCGGCAGCCCAGAGGCCCTCCCAGAGCCCAGGGCCTGGAGCCAGGTGTCAGAGACCGCCTCCTCCGAGGCCAGTGTGGCTCAGGCAGACTGGCGGCAGCGGCGGAAAGCGGAGCCCCTGGCCCCAGGGTGCAGTGAGGTAACACACACCTTTGTCCCTGAAGCCGGCAGGGCGCTGCACTTGGACTGGAGCCAGGCCATGAGAGCCAAGCCTGGCACACGCCTGCATTTGCTGGTGGGAGCCATAGCCACGGTCACAGGCAGTGTGGGAGATCCATCGGTAGAGGAGAGCACAGGGGCCCTGTCCTGACAGGGGAGAGGTGGCATGGAAATTCTGGAAGCGGCGAGCCCAGGCCCCTGAGGCAAGACTCACCCTAGCCCTCCATGTGTCCCCCACTCCTCACTCAGTTCCCGTGCTTTGGTCCTCTTTGGCAAATGTTTGTCCTGTGAATTACCCCATCCCAGGGGACCTCGGCGGGGTGGGGCGGGGGGCGGCCTGAGAACAAGTTCTTGACACATTCATTGGCCACCAGCTGCTTCTCTCCGGGACTAAGGCAGAGGCCGCAAAGGGGAGGCCTACTGTAGAGTTTTGTTCTGGCCACAGAAGGGTTTTAATTTGAATTCGCCACCAACATTTAAAACCTGGTAGCTTTTATGTAAAAAATAAAAACAAAAACAAAAAAATCTGCATTTCTGAAATGCAGAAAAAAGTGGGAAAAAATGAAAACAAAACAAAACATTGGAAGAAGAACCATCCCACCGGAGACAAGTGATAACCGCCTCCTTGACACCGGCTGGAGCTCTCTGGTTTGCCACAGACCCTACTTGCCTAACTTCATTCCACTACCTGCAGGCACTCCACCCCTGTAAGCATTTGAGTCTATAGCCCCCGAGCTAAAGGACTGTGGCGCTGCTGACTACGCCCCCCGCCCCCCCAACACCCCCCCACACCCCCGTTCTCGCCAAGCACCGTGGAAGGTAGAGGGCAGGTGTTCAGAGACAGTGCAGCGTGACCCTGGCCCTCGGTCGTGCAGTTGTGACTTGCTCCAACAGAACATTGCACCTTTTGCCTTGTCCCTTTCATGGGAGGGGCTCATGGGAGGCTTTGCGATCACCATCCGCTCTGGAACACGAGCGCCTGCTGGAATCTTAATCCTGATGGTGCGAGTCATACTTCTCCCCCCACAGGGTCTGACACACAGAGGCATGTGGGAACAGGAAGACGCAGGAGGGGCACAAAGTCACGGCTCTCATACTGGAATGATGACACTTCTTCCTCTCCTCAAATCAGTGCGCTCACTCCGTCAAAGGGAGAGAGAGGTGGGATGGGTTTTCCTGAGAAGGCCCCCTCATCTCACCTGCAGCCAGATCCTGAGACCTTGCCTTCCAACCCAATGCCCCGGGGACTTTATGCAGCTCCAGTTATCTGAAAAGCAAAGTAGCACGGGGAATCTCCTCTGGCTTGTGCCTTTCCCAGCCCAGCTGCCCAGTGAAGCTGGGGGCAGAAGGATGAGCCCTCAAAGCCACGGGGACCCCAGAAGGGCCAAGCCTCCACCCTGCACCCAGGAGCCCTCTCGACTCTCCACCAGCGTCCAGCCCTTCCCCGTCACAAACACCAAAACTAAGGAGGACTTTGAGAAAGCAGCAGAGTGATTCATGGAAGGAAAGGAAAAGAAGACAGGTTCAGGAGCAGAGGCAGGCCCAGGGACTCAAACCAGCTCATCTCCAAGTGGAGCCTGACGCAGAGGGACCTGGGCAGGCCCACTTAGCTGGCGGCGTAGACGGGATCCGAGGCCACCGAAGGCTTCCTTTCCTTCTCAGAAGCCCCTGCCCCTGCTATGCCTGTCTGTAGAGCGGGCTCCTAGGAGCAGAGCCTGAGACGGGCTTCCTGTGCAAAGGGTTTACTGAGGGAGTAAGCTGATAGGGAAGAGCGAGAAGCAGGGTGAGGCCAACGAAGAAGCTTCGAAAGGCCAGGTTCTGGATTCAGGCCTCAGCCTGGTCCAGTGGGGAGCCCTGGAGCATGGCGCTGTACATGGCATCGTCCCCCGCCCACCAGGGGAGGGGTTGGCCTTGTGTCTTCCCACGTCAGTGCAACACTGGGTGTCAGCCACCCCGGCTTGGCTTGGAACCCCCAAGCCATTACCGGGCCTGGCCGCTCCCTGGCTCCAGACGGGGTTCTGGAGAAGGGGCCAGCTCAGCAGCCAGCGTTCACAGTGCAAGTGGGCCTACCAGAGGGAGCTGGGCCGAGCACCAGCAGTGACCACTACTGCACCCTCCGACGCCCGCACCCACACATGACCGACAGAGACACAACACCGCACGCACACACCTCGCTGTAATCAGATTAGGCAAGGTCGGGGTGGCCGAGCCCTGCATGGCCAGGTGGGGCGGTTTCCAGTACCTTCTTGCTTTGACTCCAGACTCTGCCCATCATGCCAGCACTCGTGAACTGAGAAGCGTCGGCCGGGTGGCTGGGCTTGCTCTGCTCGTCTGACCTCCACCCGTGTGTGCCTGTGGTCCTGGTTCTGACTCTGTTCTCCGTGCGGCATGCCTGTTTTGGCCGCGTGCGCCAAGCTGCCACCATGTGTCCTTGTCCGAGTGTGTGTCCGTGTTGCCACCCATGTCTGTCTGTTCCCAGCTGGATGCATTCCACATCCCCAGTGCTTTCCCTTCCCCCCTGCCCCCGACCCTAGACTCTGGCACACCAAAGCGCAGACTCAGGAGCCCCTGAGGTCCAGCCTCAGTTCGGCCCGGGTTGGGTTCCCACCCACGCACCCTGGGCTCACATTTCCAGGTTATGCAGTGGAAAGTAGTCTGGGCACCTCCCCTCAGGGAGCTCGTGGCTGCCCCAGATGCAGGGCTCGAGGCTGGAGGCTTCCACGTGGCCCTCACCCACCCTGCCCCACACCCCTCCCCACAGACTCACGAGGACAGCTGCTCGGAGGGGAGCACAGCTGACATGACCAACACTGCTGACCTCCTGGAGCAGATCCCTGACCTGGGCGAGGATGTCAAGGACCCAGAGAACTGCTTCACTGAAGGTACTGCCCTGAGTGGCCCTTTACCTGAGGTTCTCTCCACCTGGAGGGATAGGAGAACCAGCAGCTCCGTGGGGTCCAGGGCCACGTTGTACCCCACCCTGACCCCGATGCTTGCCCTCCTTCCCCATTCCTCATGACCCTGGGGGCCCCTCCTTCTACCCAGGACCTGATGACACGCCTGCCCATGGAGTGCTGGGCCGGGCAGCTGGGGGTCAGCCACACGGAAGACCCGTGACTCTGCATTGGTAGGGCGATAGCACAAGCGTGTGCCCCCCGCAGCAGGGGCTCCACCTTCTTCACCTGAGCTCTTGGCCTATAGTTGGCCTTCTGTAAATAGCCACAGGTGTGACGTGTGCCTGTGGTGGTCATCGGCATCTGTAGCTTTTACGAATTGGTGGTGAATATTCGGAAGGCAGCTGGGATAAAATGAGAGTTTGCCCTCCATGTGGCATGTCATTTAGGGCTCTCGGTGAGGGCTTTGCCCTTCCCACGGTTCAAAAACTGCAAACATGGAGAAGACCCCGGGACAGAGTACCCCAGGAGTTCTGGAATATTCCCCCAGGGGGAGAATTTCCCAGATGAGCAGAGGGGAAACTGGAGCCCAGCCTAGCCCTAGCCTCCCCCCTGCTCAGATCTGCCAGGCCCTTTACCCGCTCACTGGATGCCTACTCCATCCGGCTTTTCCGTGGAGCTCCTGCTGAGCGTGGGCCCCTGAGGACAGCACCGTGGTGCTCTCTGCTGTCCCGTCACACCTGCCCACCATGTCACCCTGTTCACGACTCCACATCATAACCTCTTTCTCTTGGTCACTCCTTCCACCATCCAACCTTTCACCATCAGATGTGGGCATTTGCAGGCCCTGGACTGGGCCTGACCCCCGCCTCCCCACTCCCTCACAGGTTGTGTCCGGCGCTGTCCCTGCTGTGCCGTGGACACCACGCAGGGCCTCGGGAAGGTCTGGTGGCGACTGCGCAAGACCTGCTACCGCATCGTGGAGCACAGCTGGTTCGAGACGTTCATCATCTTCATGATCCTGCTCAGCAGTGGAGCCCTGGTAGCCTCCTGGGGATGCAGGGTTGGGCAGAGAGGGGTGGAGGAGCAGGGAGGGCAGGGAAAGCAAGTGTCCAGCTGAGAGCCAGGCCAGAGACTGGGGCAGAGCCTCTGCTGCAGATGTGCTTCCCTTGGCCCCCAGAACAGGAGTCAGCTCACAAACTCACACCACCGCAGCATGTGTGGAAATCAGAGCAAGATGGGCTCACAGAGGTCATCGGTCCAGACCCCTGTGTCCCACCAAAGGGGGAGTGATTTGCCCCATTTCACAGTGTCCAACTGGCATGGGTCACAGGCCACCAGCCACCCCCCCACCCCCAAGCTCTGGTGACACACCCAGTTGCACCTCACTCAGGTAGGCCCTTTCAGTGCAGTTAACAATGCCGCCTGAGATTCTCCTGGTAGCTCCACTCACTCTGGCTGCTCCAAGGCTAGAGGCCGGGCTACGTAGGTCACACGTTGTCACATTTGTTCCCAACAACAGCCCTTTGTAGAACCATTATGTAACATGCCGAAGGTCCCGCCACTCGCAAGCAGCCAGTGTGGCATTTGAACCCAGGCAGTCAGACCCCAGAGTCCTTTGTCTTGACCTTCCACTTGTTCAATAGGTCTCTTCTCAGCGATCCTTGTGTCTAGTCCTGTGAGCCGTGGGGAGCAACAAGAGAAGGAGACCCCAGCCCCGGCCTCAGTGGCTCAAAATCTAGGTGGGGCAACCCGAGTCAGTAGGTTTGAGATAGAGATCAGCTCAAGAGAGAACACTGAATAAGAGTGGAGTAAATGCCTTCGAGGTCAGGGGAGCTGCAACAATGAGGAAGACTCCTTGGAGAGAGCGGGTGAAGCTGGACTGTGGGGGACAAGGAAGTTGGCTGAGACCAGGAGAGCAGGGAGGCCTTCCAGGAATGCCCCATGGGGGCTCACCAGCACCCTCTTCTGATCTCTCAGAGTCCTTTCAGGAGGAGATGGGATAGCCCTGGAGAGGGTTCTAGAAGATGCTGGTGAACAGGGAGATGGGTGGTCAAGAAGGCAGAGGAGATAATCACTTGACACCAAGCAAGCAGTTGGTACCATTGGGGAGGTGAGAACCCCATGTCTGAGCAACTAACAGGGAATGCTTGGAACTCCAGAGCAAGAGAGAAGGGCACTCTGACCCAAGGCTATGTGCCTCCACTCTGTGCTGCCTCCTGGGGTCAGGCCATGAGGAGGCACTGTGGCTGTCACCCCTAAATCTCTGGGCCTCCCATCCCATTCTGTACTGCCCTCCCCTGTTCCAGAGTGGGCCTGGAGCCATGACTTAGAGGCCACATGCTGTTTTACCATTGGCAGCTAAAGCCAAATCTCTGTAGGCTTCAGAGAAGGATGATTTGACAATATGTTAACGAGTTTTGTTTTTAAACAGCCACAAACAAGGGCAGCCAGAGCCATGTAGTCTGGGCTGTGGAGGAAAAACTCAGCCTGGCATAAGTGAGGAGGAGTTTTGGCAAGCAAGTGGGGAATCTAATCAGGGTAGACAGCCAAGCACTGTTTTAAAAAAAAAAAAAAAAAAACCACGTCGATGATATATTGAGAAAAAGAAGTCTTGAGTGTGTTATTTAAAGTTATAAACTTGTTTAACAGAAAGCAAACTATATATCCCTTCCAAATTGTTGAAGGGAATTTTCTTTTAAAGAAAACAGAGCTCTTACAGCAGGAGATAGGAGAAAAAGGAAGGAACAAGGAAACATTAAACCAGGAAACGGAAAATAATGCGGCAGAGGCAAAAGCAAATATGTTTTAATAATAATGGTAACTGGATAAAATTCATCTTTTAAAAGGAAAGGACTCTGAATGGATTAAAAAAAAAAAAACCAAAAAACAAAACTTCACCTAGGTGCTCTTAAAGGACAAACCAAAAGTGTCACTCAGAAATATTAGAAGTAAAATAATAAGATATATCAGGCAAATGCAAACAATCACAACAAAAATCAGAGTGTTTTTGTTTGTTAATATTAAACAAGGTTGAATTCAAAGTAAGAATGAGATAAAGCGGGTCCAAGCTGTAATAAAAATAAAACTACTGGGGCGCCTGGGTGGCTCAGTCATTAAGTGTCTGCCTTCGGCTCAGGTCATGATCCCAGGGTCCTGGGATCAAGTCCCACTCTTGGCTCTCTGCTCAGTGGGGAGTTTGTTTCTCCCTCTCACCCTCCCTCTGTGCTCTCACACACTCTCTCTCTCAAATAAATAAATTTTTAAAAATAAAACTATTATGAAGATATTTTTGCTTGGGATTGCATAGCACTTATATCAAATAAAAACCATTAGAAAAAAAAAGTGGCAACAATGCAATAGTACAGGGAGATTTTACCACACTTCTATTAGTTCCTGACAAATCACATAGAAAGAACAAGACTATGAGAGATCTAAAATATATATATAGTTCACAAATTTGATCTAGCCTAATAATAATAAAAACAAGAACATTTAAATAGCACCCATTATGTGCCAGACCCTATTATAAGTATTTTACAAAGATTAATTCATTTGATTCTCATAATAACCCTAAGAGATAAGTACTGTTATTAAGCCTATTTTACAGATAAGGAAACTGCTAGATATAGCAAAAATAGAAAGGTTACAAAACAACAACAGAAATAATCCTTAGAAGTGTAAAAGTCATTCTTAAACTGTGGATCAAACAGAAAATAGTTTGGTGGTAGGTTCATGGGTGCTCATATATTAATAAGTAAGCAAATAAATAAAATACAAAGGCTACTTGTGGACCAAAGATGACAGTGTGTTGTAAGTCAAAGATTATAATTCAACCAATTCTGTCCACTTGAGATCTAGAAAAATAAGAAAATTAGAGGTAGAGAAAAAAACTAGCTGGGGGGATAAAAAACTAGAAAATAATAATACTGAGAGTACTGCTTGTAGGATGCAGCCAAAGCTGTTATAAGAGGAAGATACATAGGGGCGTCTGGGTGGCTCAGTCAGTTAAACATCCCACTCTTGATCTCAACTCAAGTCTTGATTTCAGGGTCGTGAATTCAAGCACCGTGTTGGGTTCCACACTGGACATGAAGCCTACTTTAAAAAAAAATAGAGGAAAATTCATAAACTTAAACACTTCTATTATTAAATAGAAAGAAGGTAAACTAATTAATTAAACTCAAGAAATTACAAATGTAGCAACAAAATAATCTTAAGGACAATAAGGAAATAATGAGTAAAATTTTTAAAACAAATTAATCAATTAGAAATAAGTAATAAAACTGATATGAAATTCCAAAGCTGATTCCTTGAAAAATTAAAACAATAAAATAGATAAAGCAGTAGCTAATCTGATCTGTCACATCTCCAAGGATGGGTTCTTTTGCATTCCAAAGGAAGAAAATAATTCCAATCCTGTTTAAAATGTTCTAGTGTATGAAGAAACACAAAAAGTCTACACATCATTTTCATGCAAGCTAAATAATGCTGATTTTTAAAACCTCAAGTATACCAATAAGAAAACCATAGGTTCGTTTTTGTACTCCATACTTATGAATAGTGTTGCAAGAATCCTAAATCCATGCAAATAAGAACCAATGATATATTTTAAAAATTAAATAAGTGTTTAATATATATTCTAAAATGGCAGAATGGTGCCATACTAGGAAATGTATGTATATGAATAGGACAGAGATGAAAAAACATACAGTTATCTCAATGAATGCCTGATTTTTAAAACTCTAGCAAGAATAAAAATGAAATACATTTCCTTAATTTAGTGAAAAAGGTATTCTCAAATTAACTTCTATTATCATCATTAGTAGTAAAATACTTGAAACATTTTCATGAAAGTCAGGAGTGAGAAAAGGATGACTTAACTCCTTTTTAGCTGTTGTTCCATTATTGAATAATGATCTTGAAATACTAGCCAGTGTAATTAACCAAGAAAGGTAAACATACAAAGTAAAAATTGGGAAAATAAAAGAATTGAAGTTAATAGTGTCAAGTATAAAATCAGTTAAAATAATAGAAATAAATATAACTGTAGCATTACTTGTAGCTAATGATTGCTAGAAAAATTTTAAAACCTATTAAAAATATTATGTGGCCAGTTATAAAATAAATACCCAAAGAATTGTTGTTATGGTTGTTTTATACAACAGAAAGCATTTAGTCCTAAGTAACATTTCTGGAATAGTCCTTATTTGCCAGACATTGTAAGCACAAAGTAACTGAGAATAAATATGACATGAGATGTGTAAGAGGTACATGCAGAAAATGCTAAAACTTTGCTAAGCACTGTAAAAGAAGACAGACCAATAAATATACCATAAATGTACTCTAGTCTTGGGTAGGAAGACTCCATATGAGATCCTAATGCAGTTAATAAATTCAGTGCAATTACAATAAATTTGCAACACTTTGAAAGGGAATTCGACAAAACATTGCAAAATTTTATCTTGAAAATTGCTAAAAACGGCCAGGAGAATTCATATGATATTAATTCAGGAATAAAGAGCAGTAAAATCACACAGAGAGGTCCAGTAGATTTCAGAAAGTGTAGAAATGTAGTTTAGATGATAAAGTTGACTTCTAACCTATGGATTTGAAGTGGATTCTTTAATAAAGTGTTGTAACAGTGACAAGCTAGTCTGAAAAAAATATTAAAATGGATATTTGCTCTTTACCAAAATAGATTGGATTTTTAAAACTGTAATATAAAATAACGAAGCCAGAAAGTTCAAAAGAAAAACTAAAAGAAGAAAAGAAGCATCATTTTTTTCCCCTAGCCTTAAACTAGATAAGGCCTTTCTTAACATGACACTGAAGGTTTTACTAGGTGAAAATGATAATAAATGATATAATTATATTAAATGATTTAATAACAATGAAAATAAAGGGTGGAACTTCAGTATGGTAAACAAAAGTAAACAAGATTTTCTTATAGGTTGAATTTATTTATTTTGTTTTCTTTTTCAAGTTTTTATTTAAATTCCAGTTAGTTAACATACAGTGTAATGTTAGGTTCAGAAGTAGAGTTTAGTGATTCGTCACTTACATTCAACACCCAGTGCTCATCACGTGCCCTCCATACCCATCACCTGTTTAGCCCATCCCCTACCCACTTCCCTCCATCGACCCTCAGTTAGTTCTCTACAGTTAAGAGTCTGTTCCCTGGTTTGCCTCTCCTTTTTTCCCCCTATGTTCATCTGTTTTGTTTCTTAAATTCCACAAAGGAGTGAAATCATTTGGTATTTGTCTGTCTCTGACTGACTTATTTCAGCTAATGTAATACTCTCTACCTCCATTCACGTCATTGCAAATGGCAAGATTTCATTCTTTCTGATGGCTGAGTAATACTCCATTGTATATAAATACATCTTCTTTATCCATTCATCTGTCGATGGAAAAAGTGAAGATTTAAAGGCACACAACTAGGATAAAGTGTATAAAACAAGGAATTAACATCTCTGAATAAACCAGATACTCAAGTAAAAAAAAAAAAAATAGACAAAAAAGGTGCACAGGCAGCTCGCAAAAGGAACACTGCCAATATCCAAGGACATGATGTCAGCATTACTAGTAATAAAATACATTAAAATCTAACAAGATACAACTTTCATTCCTTAGGCTGGGAAAAGTGACAAGGGAGAAACCCCACCAGAGTCGGGGGAGTGATGAGGAAAGAACCAACTCCGTGCACTACGGAGGGAGGAGTGTCTCTTGGTGTCCCGTGCCGGAAATCCTGTTCCCAGTCTCTACCCAAAGTACACCTTTGACCTGGCTCCCCAGTTCTAGAAATTTATCCTAAACAGATCATCAGACACAGTGTTCACTGCAGTGTTGTTTCTACTAGGAATTAAATTGGAAACAACTGAAATGTTCACTAATAGGAAATGTGGCTAAATACACAAAAGTATATGCAAATAATAAAATATTATGCAGCCTTTTAAAAGAGAATACTAGATATAACATGTGTTCACATTATAGAGTAGATAAACACTCAAAAGATTGTTTAGTGGAAAAGAAATTTAAAGGCAAAATATTTAGTCTATCTTAGAAAACTGTGTACTCGCATGTGTACACACACAAATACTGAGTGTCAAGAAGAGTCTTCCCCTAAATGTTAGCGGTGGCTACTATAATGTCATGAAATCAGAGGTGCGTTCTGTTCTTTTTTATAATTTCTATATTACTTAATTTTTTGTGGGAAGCACACATTTTTATAATCAGAAACGACAACAACAAACCACCTACTTTTTGTCTTGAACAACTCCCAGAGTCCGTTCTAGGACCTGAATTACCCTGCCATGCTGTCCATACTGAGACTGGATTAGCCACATATATGCTTGGGCAGTGCACGTCAGGGCTGACGGCACTGGCCACCCGGGCCCCCGTGACTCACCGGGCCTGGCAGGGAGGCCCATAGTGACAGGCAGAGGCGACTCCCCCAGGCCCCCGGTGACGTGTTCAGTTGCCTAGCGGGGGAGCCTCTGAGCACACTGTGGGCGGGGAGATGTGGCTTGAGAGGCCTGAGTACAGATCAGGACAGGAGGTATAAGAGGGCACCTGGGAGCCGGCAGAGTTCCTCCGTTGGCTCAGGATTTCGGGTTGAGGCAGAAACAAGGAGGTGGAGAAAGACCCCTTCTAGCATGTTAGAAACTTGACTCCTGGATTCTGAGGGTCGTAGGAGCTTTGGGATGGATCCCCAGGATACCTAGTCTTGCATTTTTCCAAACTTCTCACTGACAAACTGCCTTCACTAGCATTTACTGAAGGTTTTGCTTTAAATCAACTCTCCCTGGCTTCTCTGTGTTTCCATAAACACGTTGTAAAGGGAGACTTTTAATGATTGTTATCATTGGACACCAATTTTGTGTCCTATGAAAAGTAGGTAACTGCATCAGGCAAATAGAGTAAAAACACAGTGGAATGAGAACACCAAAAAGAGGGTTCATGGGGTTTTCAGCAGAAGACCCTGAGCTGCGCCCGCACACACTCTCCGTGTTAACATGGGAGATCAGCAAGGTTTAGGAAGGTGTTAGAGACACACGAGCTCAGAACTGAGCCTCACTCTTCAGCGTGAAGCGTTCTCACCACACACTGTGCTTTGTTGTCCACATATCGCGTGAGATCGTTTCATGAGCCAGGAGAGCGTGCTCTTCTAGTCCGGTGTGACCTCAGAGGGGCCCCTCCACCATAGGCCTCACCTCTGCTCCCGCCCTCCTGGGCAGCACCTGCTGTCAGAGATGAAGTCTCGCGAGGGGTGGGATGGGCAGTGGTCGGGACGTCACGTCCCCCTTGTCCGGCCTGATCTGTAGGCCTTCGAGGACATCTACCTGGAGGAGCGGAAGACCATCAAGGTTCTGCTCGAATATGCCGACAAGATGTTCACCTACGTCTTCGTGCTGGAGATGCTGCTCAAGTGGGTGGCCTACGGCTTTAAGAAGTACTTCACCAATGCCTGGTGCTGGCTGGACTTCCTCATCGTGGATGTGAGTGTGGCCCAGGAGGGAAGAGGGGCGGGGAGAGGGGCTGCCAGTGCGGGAAGGAGCTGAAGCAGAGGCACGGAAGGACAGGGTGACAGGGTGGGTGGGAGTCAGCAGGCTGACGTTGAAGGCACTCATCTGGGCTGCAGAGCTGGCAGAGGGGAAGGAGGCAGTCGTCTCGGGTGACAGTCATCTCGGGTCACAGCGGAGCCCCAGGCCCTGCCCATAAGTTTCCCAGTCTGGGAGGAATAGGAACCTGGGTCTGGCCATCAGAGCCCCAATTTGGGGAGACAGAGGAGTAGGGGGAGACCTCGGCTTCTGGGGAGACTGGACTCACCACGGGGCAGAGTGGGGAGCAGTCCAAGCAGGAGTGCCCCCCACGCACACCGCCCCGTCAGGATGGCCAGAAGCCAGGGAACACAATAGCCCATACCACAGCGCTCACCACGCGTGTTGTGAAGGGTCCGTCAGGCCCACTAGCTAGGTGGCCAGCTAAGAGCCTCTGTGTCCATACATGGTAGGAGGCTGTCTGTACAGGGGAGAGGGTGAGCCCAAGGCCAGAGGGGACGGCACTGGTGAAGGGATTCTGGGTCGGCAGGGGGAGGATCCTCCGGGCTCAGGGAGAAGGTACCACTTGCGGAGGATGAGAGAGGGGTGCAGCCAGCTGTGAGAAGGCGGAAAGCCATGAGGGCCGGCTAAGGGGCCCTGGGTTGCTGCCCTGGAAGATTGGGTAGCGGGCACAGCTGCCCTGCCTGTCCAGGGAGGGTCTAGGACTGGAGGTGCCCTGCCTGTCCAGGGAGGGTCTAGGACTGGAGGTGGCATGTCCTCTGAGCACCCAGTTGGCAGATAGAGCGGGAGGCCTCTGGCCCACAGCGACCCAGGCCCCAGGACCCTGCTGGGTGCCAAGCAGGGTAAGCACAGCTGAGTGGGAGAATAACCAGAGAGGAAAATGAGACCAGAGTGTGGAGCCGCCTCGGATCTGCACTCACTGAAGGCGAAGGGGGACAGGCAGAGACGAAGGGCTCAGGGGAGGCTCACCATCTGGTTGTGGAGGTTCCTGCAGAATGGAATGTGGGTCAGCATCTGCAGACCGGGAAGGGCTTTCCAGACGGCACCCGTGACTTCCGAGCCTGGGCCTCAGGCTCTGCCCACCAGTAGGGGCTGTCCTTCCTGTGGTGGCGCAAGAGGTTCAGGCCTCTGTTCAGTCCCCACACCCCCACACCCCACTCAGAGGTCAAAGGGAGGGAGGGGCTCAGCTTGGGTGGGAGGTCAGCCCGTGGGTGACCATGGGAGGAGACATGTATGGAGATGTGTGTGGAGACACAGATCCAGGTCCTTGGGCCTCTGGTTCCGGCCTCTTTCTATCACCCCCAGTGACTGAGAGGATGCTAATGTTGGGGTGAGGGATGCTAGGGTGGCAGAGAGAGAATGGGAGGGAGGTCTAGCTGCTCTTACAGCCTGGAGTCCTCAGAGCCTCCCTGAGAGGAGGAGAGGACCCGGGAGTCCTCCAACCCCGGGGGCTGTGGGAGGGCCTGGGATCCTGGCAGCTCTGCCCTGAGGCCCCTCCCCTGGTTATTCCTGCAGCTTCTTGGGAAGTTGGGCCTGCTGAGCGACTCCCCTCAGGGAAGGCAGGAGGGGGTTTGCAAAGACTCCTGGGGAAGCCCACCAGCCTGCCACCTTGGGGAACTCAGGGCTGAGGGTGGGCGAAGGAGACCATCGGTGCTTCCCGTCCAGTCCCAGAACTGGAGAATTAGCCTGTGGAGAAGGAAACGGAGGCTCACAGCAGAAAGGGGACTTGCCCCGAGGTCGAGGAGGCTGGACTCCGGCTTTCCTGATGCTGGCCATGCTGCCCCCCATCCCATCCCCTCACTTCATGGGAAAGGTGGTCTTCAGGCCTCAGGGTCTGGAGAAGGATATTTCCAGGATCAATTCCTGCATTCTAATTTTCCATTTTCAGTAAATACTATTGAGTATCTACTATTGTAGGTGCTAGGGATCTCGGGGAACAAAACAGACTAAAACCTCTGCATGCATGGAGGAAGGCAACCGCAGACAATAAACATACTCGATGAGCGGGCCGAATACTCTGTGAGAAGCTGATGTGTACCAGCAGAAATAGAATGCGGAGAGCCAAAGGCGATTGGGAGGGCCAGGAGTCCCGCGAGGGGACGGTGTGGATTACAACTTTAAATAGGCTGACTGGGGTGGGTTCACTGAGATGCCACTGGAGCAAATGTGAAGGAAGTTGGGGTTAGCCAGGCAGATGTCTGCGGAACCTTCCACGCAGAGGTTGGAACAGCGGTGCAAAGGTCCTGTGGTGGGAGCGTGCCTGGCATACTTAAGGAACTGCAAGGAAGCGGGAGTGGCTGGAGCAGAGTGGGGAAGGGAAGTGCAGGAGATGAGGCGGGGCTGCAAGGGGCAGAGGGGGGCACCGCCTTGGAAAACCAGGGGCTTTTATTTAGAGCCAAGTGGGAAGGCATTGCAACACTCTGAGCAGAAGAGTGGCACGAAGTGACTCCGTTCCTGGAGGAGCGCAGGGGTGGGGGTGGGGCCCACGTGGAGGCAGGCAGAGGAGTCAGGAGGCCGTGGCGGCCGTCCAGGGGAGAGAGGACAGGGGCCTGGCCGGGATGGTGGCAGTGGCAGTGGTGAGAAATATTTGGACTTCTGATGTATTTTGAAGGCAGAGCCAACAGGAAATCCTGCCGGGTTGGATGTAGGGTGTGAGAGACGGAGAGGAGGCAGAGATGACGCCAAGGCTTGTGGCCTGAGCAGCTGGTAGGATGGGGCTGCCATCAGCTGAGATGGAAGGGCTCTGAGCGGGGCAGCTGCACAAGCTTTGAAAGCACAGACGATGGGGGCGCACCGCTGGGAACTAGGTGGGCAGAGTGGCCAGAGCTGGTCGCTGGGCCGTACAATCTCTGCTTGCGCCTCCCCTCTTTGAAGATGTCCGATGTTGCACAGTCCGGCTTTGGGGAAAAGCCCCAGGATTGCCTGTGGGCTCCCAGTCAGCCCAGGATAGTCCTTCCTTCCCAAAAAGAGCCTTCTTTGGGGGAGGGAAGGGGCAGGTCCAAGAACTTGACTTGAAGGAAAGTCCGTGGGAACCAAAGGCCCAGGCTGTGTGTGCTCACTCCTCCATGCGGTGGCTGGCATGAGAACTCGGTTTTCTCTCTGTAGAATAGGGAGAATGCATCCCAAGTCCTCGGGTTAGTGGGTGCACATCGCAGGCTCTTGGCAAAGAAAACTTGTCTCACCCCCAGCCTCTTGGGCCCCAGGAAGGCCAGCCCAGGGCGTGACGGCCGCGAAGTTGATGTAGCCGGAAATAACAAAGATTGAACACGGGGAAAGCCTGCTGGCTCTCTCACACCAGCACAGCTTCAGGTGGGCCGGGAGCCCTACCACCCGTCTCCAGAGCTGTCCCCATGGCGCTCACTCCCCGCTTTACCTCCCACAGGTCTCCCTGATCAGCCTGGTAGCCAACACCCTGGGCTTTGCCGAGATGGGCCCCATCAAGTCACTGCGGACCTTGCGTGCACTCCGACCCCTGAGAGCCCTGTCACGATTTGAGGGCATGAGGGTAAGGGGAGTGACTGCCTTCCTGCCAGGGCAGTGGGAGGGGACTCCACTGAGACACTTCCAGCTCTGCTTGTTGACTGAGCAGCCCAGCCCGGAGCTGGGAATGTGGCCACCCAGGCTGGTAGGAGCACGGGGCAAAATCTCCTGGAGAGGTGCAGCTGGGCTTGCAGGCACCCAGAGGGTGGAGAGCTGTGAGAGCCCCCTGGGCCTGTCACCGCCTGCCCCGTGAGCCGGGGAGCCTCTGTGCTTCTGCTCCAGGGTGGGAGGCCATCTGTGTGTGCACTCTGTGTCCATGTGCTCGCCTGCATGCCCTCCTCCTGGCAGACATGGGCTGTCTTCCTCCGTCTGCGATGGGCCGTAGGGCTGTGCTGGTCAAGGTGAAGGAAGCAAGGAGGGAGCAGCATATCCTCACCATCGTGTAGCGGTTGGCATTTGCTTAGCAAACTCTTTCGCACTGATTTCTAAGGGCAGAGCCCTATGCATTTTTCAAGTCATCAAATTTTACCAAAGAATGTGTGCATATAAGACAACTTTAAAAGCCCCACCAAGGCACCTGGGTGGCTCAGTTGGTTAAGCGTCTGCCTTCAGCTCAGGTCATGATCCCGGGGTCCTGGGATCAAGCGTCACATCGGGCTCCCTGCTCAGCCGGGAGCCTGCTTCTCCCTCTCCCTCTGCCGCTCCCCCTGCTTGTGCTTACTCTCTCTCTCTGTCAAATAAATAAGTAAAATCTTTAAAAATAAAATAAAATAAAAGCCCCACCAAGAAAAAACATTTCCCCATAATATATAGCAAGAAAACAAACACATATGTGCATTTGCGTGCACGTGTGTTTTGTGTTTCTTACAAACGTGCACAGTTCTGCCGTGGCTTCAGCAGCCACGCCTGTGTGTCTCGCTGACCCAGCAGGCACCATCCCACGGCCCCCATTTTTTGATGGTTTTGAACTTTGCCCACACCCCCATGAGAGAAACAAGTGGCTTATTCCTGGTGGGAAAGCATTCGCAAGTGAACCATCTTACCTAAGTTAAATGTCTCTTGGGATTAAGGGCATTTGATTCCCGAGGGCTGTGGGGGAGATGCGAGTTGCCAGGAATGCCTCTGTTGGGGCTGTCACCACGGAGCCAGCCAAGGGCAAACCTGAGCATTGGGTGTCCCACCCTGTTCATCATGCCTGCTGGGGACCAGGGAGCCCCTGTCACCTGCATGTGTCAGCATTACCCGTCCCAGCACCACGCTCACCACGCGGCCCCACACCAGCCTCACTTCCAGTCCTGACTCCCAGACACATGGCATGGGGGTTCAGCCCTGAGGCAGACCCAGCTTGGCCCTCAGCGTCATAGAGCGCACCATATGCGTTTGCCAAGGAAGCCTCTCCGGGGTGCTCTGAGTTTCGATGACAAGACCAATGCCAGGGCTCCACGGGGTCAGAGAGCCACTCCTGGGTAGGGCAGAGGCATAGGGAGCCCCCCATACCACACCCCCTGCCCTCCCAGCTCAGCTCTCGCCGCAGTTTTGGAGAGCTGCCAGGGCACCTGCCAGACACCCCACGCCGAGGTCCCCTGGGCGTCCTTTAGGGGGAACACCCATCCTCCCTAGTAGCAGCAACCCCAAAATAAACCAGAAACTTAGCTCAGAGAATGTGTCTCCAGAGGCCCTTTCCCATCCGATTGCTGGCATACTTAACTAGAGAGACCCTGTTGAAAATTCAGTTTGAAGGTCATGAATTCAGGGCAGGACCAGAAGAGAAAGGCAGAGGTTCCAGAGTTGCAGCAGACATTAGCGTGCGAACACAACAAAAAGGGCGGCTGTGTGTGTGTGTGTGTGTGTGTGTGTTCTCTCCCCCCTCCCCCGACTCCCCATCATCTCTCCTTTTATTCCCCATCAGGGCTTCCAGCCAGGGGTGGCCCTTCCTCAGGGACAGGAAGTGTTCCACTACCCCACCCCCACAGGGACCTGTAGGCAAAGAGTTTAGTGGGGGAAAGGGGGGCGTGGCTAGGCGGATCTTGAAAAGGGCATATGCTCTGGGCACCCCCAGGAACGGAGCCTCTTCTCTGTCCACTTGAGGTTGTGGTCAATGCCCTGGTGGGTGCCATCCCATCCATCATGAATGTCCTCCTGGTCTGCCTCATCTTCTGGCTCATCTTCAGCATCATGGGCGTGAACCTCTTTGCGGGGAAGTTTGGGCGGTGCATCAACCAGACTGAGGGAGACCTGCCTTTGAACTACACCATCGTGAACAACAAGAGTGACTGTGAGTCTTTCAACGTGACTGGCGAGTTGTACTGGACCAAGGTGAAAGTCAACTTTGACAACGTGGGGGCCGGGTACCTGGCCCTTCTGCAGGTGGTAAGTCCTGGAGACTCCCACTGGCTCCCCAGCAACAGGGACCTTCACCCACAGCGTGGGCGGGAGGGGGACGGTGGGGCCCCTCTGGGTCCTCACAGAAGGGTCACACTGCCCGAAGGAGGCTAAGGATTCTCCAGAGACTTCTTGGCTCCTGGAGAAGTCCCTGGATTTTCCATTCTAGAACAGGTGCCACATTCTCCCAGACACATGGCATGGGGGTTCAGGCCTGAGCCAGACCCAGCTTCCTGGCCAGCGGTCAGGTTGACAGCCTCACGCCATCAGTTTGGTGGTGTGATGACACAGGTTAAAAATCAAAGACCAGAGACACACAGAGACGGAACTATTAGCCACACTGTGACTCCAGCCTTCTGTTACAAAAAGTAGTAACACCTTCTGTGTTGTTTCTGATGTGTGAGATGTTGAAACACACATGACCCTACCCTGTCCTTCCAAGGTTTCCATTGATTTTTGAGGACGGTTGCTTCAGTGAGCATGATACCTGGCATAATATTAACCTACAAGTGGCCGTGACAGCAGACATGCAGACAAAATCATAACACAGAGAACCATAACCTGCTTCACTTGCTACCCCAGGCTTAAGCCCAGAGACCTGTCTCTAGTCCCCAAAGCAGAGGAACACTCGGTGGGCTCTCATCTGAAAACTTAATGCACATCTACTCGATCCTCCAGCCCTCCTTTCAATCCCAGGGGTAGCTTTCTCCAAAGACTCCCCTGAAATACCTCCTACAGAACAAGATTAGAGCCAAACCTGGAGAGCCTTCTGTCCCTGGGACTTCCCTCTAAATGTCAGAACTTGGAAGGAAAGGCCATTCTAGACAGAACGACACAGTGGCCAGAAAAGCAGTCACAAGCATCTCATCACCTTGGGTGCTCTCCAGCAGTTTCCAGAGCCTGTCCAGCCCTCCCGGCACCGGGCAGGGCTTCCTGGCACGGGGAACTGAAGTAGCATACTCTGGGGCAGCCTCAGTTTCCCCATCTGCCCTGCCTGTGTCAGAAGAATTCTCAGACATGAAAGTTTATGTGGACAGTTGTACCCTGAAAAGAGGCTCAGGGCAGGATTGGCTTTTGCCAAGAACACAAGTGAGACCCCCTGGACAATCGGCCTCACCACCAAGCATGTCTCTCAGGCTCTTCCAGAATCTTTGTAGCAGCCCAGACTGGGGTAGACAATGCAGCCAGCACCAGAGCCCTGTGGCATTCGGCCTCCTCCTCTAGCGCCTTGGGGTGGCGGGCTGGAGCAGGCTTGTGTGGGCTCACGAGAGCTGATTGTTGCATTTTCAGATATTTTGCAAGCCATGATTAAAAATTAGATTTTATAAACTTATAATTCACCAGGTGATATTAAAACAAAATCGTGGATGCCTGGCCAGCTCAGTCAGTGAAGCAGGCCACTAATTGCTCTCAGGATTGTGGGTTCGAGCCCATGTTGGGTGTAGAGATTACTTGAAAATAAAATTTTTTTAAATCAAAATTCACCATTACCACCTATTATCATGGATGCTCTTGAGGTAATTTATATGTGCTGTATCCGTATAGTGGAAATACTATAATGCTCCCCTCCTATGTGTCTGTGTTCAGTAACAGCCTGTTGGTAACTTGAAATTGGCCGTGGTAGGAGTAGTTTACCCAATTTACCAATTTGTTTACCCAGAGAAATTGGCAAACACAAAAATCAGGGCTTTGTTTTCTTCTGGAAAACCGTTTGTTAGCCATTTACCAACACACAGCTGGCAAAAGGACCCCCTTAAGTACGAGGGGAGGTTGGGATGCTTCAGGGCCATCCTGAGAGGCCGCAGAGCAGAAGCCATGGGCTTCTCCAAGGTGCATGACAAAGGGGACCTGGTCAGCACTGGGGTCCACCTCTCTGTCCCTGACACCCACTGAAGGACTGCATCGTTTTAGAATCCGGAATGAAGGTGGATCTGAAAAGCAGACCTCCTTCAGTCCTCCTCAGTCTCCTGGCCAACATCAAGAAGCTTCTTACCCCACTCTATGGCCTCCTTATGGTGTGTGCTCAGCCAGCCGCCCCTCCAACTCTAGCCCTGAACAAGAAGGCCTTTCCTTGACCACCCAGCCATGTGGACATGGCTTGAAGGGGCTGGGCAGGATACTTGCTTCTCCTAAGAGGCTATTTCCTGGCCTCATCTGTCCAGATAGGAGCCCCCAGTAGTTTAATAAATGCAAGTTAAATGATTCTTACTCTTGTCTTTTCCTTCAAGGCAACATTTAAAGGCTGGATGGACATTATGTATGCAGCTGTGGACTCCAGGGGGGTAGGTAACCATACTGGCCTCTCCTGCCAAGTCAGGCACCTGAGGCTCCAGGACACTTGGCCACTAGGGCATCAGTGTCCACACCCAAAAGCCCACCCCATAAGGGCCAGGTCTCTTGTGTCAGCCTGCAGTTGAGCCTCTCTGGAAGGCCCAGGCCTGGCCCTGGGCAAAGTTGCGTGATCTTCCAAGGAGCCACGAATCCTCAAATATTTTTCAAGTTAACTTCACTGTAATTTACTTGAATCTAGTCTTACTGGAGAAGAGACCGGGTGGAGGCAATAGAGATGCAAATCAAGTTTCTTCTTTGTCCTTGTACCCCACCCAATCACAATGTTAGCCCCAAGCTGCCACTCTTCTGAACCCCGTCCCCACCTGCCCTGGCCCCGCTCTGCACACACATGCACACGCAGACATACAGCCCTGTGCTGGTGACCTCCCTCCCGACACACCTTCTCGCCCAGCCAGCCCTCCCCTGTTCCTGCCTGCCTGACCCCCATATCTGGTTTCTCCCCCTCAGTATGAAGAGCAGCCCCAGTGGGAATACAACCTCTACATGTACATCTACTTCGTCATTTTCATCATCTTCGGGTCTTTCTTCACCCTGAACCTTTTCATCGGCGTCATCATCGACAACTTCAACCAACAGAAGAAAAAGATGCGTAGAGCACCTGCTTGCCACGGGCTGGCAGGGCAGGGCTGGGTACCAGGGGACTGAGGAGCCATTCTGGCCCCTCACCCCATTTTGCCTTCCTGAGGAGCCATTCTGGCCCCTGGCTCCATTTTGCCTTCCTGGTGGGGACAGTTCCCTTCCGGCTGCTGCTGGAGTGGGTGGGAGAGGGGCGTGTCCGTGAAGTAACAGGCCCAGTCTGTAAGAGTGGAAGGAGGGGCCCCGTGCCTGCCCTAGTCTACCTGACCCATGAGGTTCCCGAGAGGAGCTGGGCTGAGGGTTGGGACTACTCACCTGGTCTACAATCGAGACTGGCTCAGGGTCTCTCCAGAGCTCCATCAGTTGGGCCATGATTGGGTTGCAGGCAAACCAACTAGGCAGAGAGAACGTGCAGGGTGGCTGAGCTGGGCAGGGGGACTGGATTTGCACCTCACAAAGCCACAGAGGCCTCAAAGTGAAGGGAGACAGGGACTCTGCAGGAGCAGATTTGGGGAGGACTCTCTGGTGTAGGATAGGGACATACTTCTCTCCACCAGAAGAGGACGTGAGGAGGAGGCTGGCCAAGGCACCCTCATCAAGGAGGCCAGATCCCTATGCCCCCCATGCCAGAGCCCTTGAGAACCCCAAAATGAGTCTGGTGCCTGTCTCTCTGCACTTAGGGGGCCAGGACATCTTCATGACCGAGGAGCAGAAGAAGTACTACAACGCCATGAAGAAGCTGGGCTCCAAGAAGCCCCAGAAGCCCATCCCGAGGCCTCTGGTGAGCCAGCGCCCGATTCAGCAAGAGTGGAGGGGATGTGCTGGGGGGCCTGGGAAGCCCCACACCCCAGGACCACTGAATTTTCCAGTGAAAGCCTAAGTGAGCTTGCCCAAATTGCCCACTCAGAATTGTCTGTTTCCTTAATGAGAATAATTCTGAAATATGTACTTTTCAAATTCATTAATCAATAGGGTTTTTATAGGATGGTATCACTGGAAGTTTTACATTATAGAAAATGGAAATTTGCAAAGTTTGGGAAAATTGCTCCAAGAATGTATTAAGGAAAATAACACGTTTTCACATCTTGCTTATCCTTTCTTTATGGTACCACAGTTTGCCAATGTCAGGAGTGGGGTTTGAACCCAAAAGGCTAGAAAAAGTGCCAGGAAGACCACAAAGAATACTTAATATGCATTTGATCCATTCAAAGAGAATGAGGAAGTGTTGAAAATAGGGCTGTGAAAAATCGATATTCTTTAAAATATGATATACAATATTTTCATATGAGCATTTTCATTTTGGCATTTTTAATCTGATAGTATTTAATGTAAAAGAATGAAAGAAGATAAAACTGCTCCTGAAATGTAATTCCAAAAAAAGAAAAAATCACTCAGCTTGGCCCAGGGCCCTCAGTCAGTGCAGGGACAGAGGGGCGCTGTCAGGCACCTGACCACACACAGAGGCCTCAGCCTCCGGGAGAAAGTGAGGAAGGCATGGGCGTCTGTTCCAACCAGGAGCGCTCCCTCCCGCAGGAGTTCCTCTCCTCTGAGCGCACCCTCCTCCACTGTCAGAGTGCAGCCTTTCCCATCGAGGGCAAGGCAGCCTCTGCAGGCCTACCACCCCCATTCACAGCCTCTTCCTGGCAACCCCTGAGCAGGACAGATGCAGCCAGAGTCCCCTGGCAGGTGGCGCCAGGAGGGACACTCAGTCCCCTGCGAGGCTGACTCCCTTGCCTGACCAAGCCATTCTCCAAAAAAGTGGGGAGGGGGTCACTACTCAGTTGGGTGACATAACCCAAATCACTAGCTAGGAAGTGACAGTCCCAGGTTTTTAATCCAGTTCATCAATTTTATCTAATTACCCTTTCACCAAGCTTTGTACTAGGTTAGTGGTGTATGCGCGTGTGTGTTCACTTATTTATAATTTTTTCTTTCCCCAAATAATCTGAGGTGGCTAACAATTAAAGACACATAAATACAGTTAATAGAATAAACAAAATCAATTCCATTAAGGGTGGAGAAAATTTGTTAACCTGAGGACTGATCCAATTACTAGGGTTGAACTGTAAATTTGACCCTGAGCCGTCAGACAGTGGGAACAAAAAGAGGACGATGATGTGCTAGGGAAGCTCTGGGTAGGAGAAATCCCCTCCTGAAGGTTCAGAGAAGACTGCAGGGAAGAGGGACGCAGGAGAGCCAGGCTGTTTCAGCCTCCTGACTTCTCCTCTCACCCCGACAGTCTCACTAGAGGGTGGAGTAGCAGGGTGGATGGTCTGGGCCGAGGGGCAGCAACAGGCCTGCCTGAGGCCCCCGTTGAGCCCATCCTTGACCCCTCCTTTCAGAACAAGTACCAGGGCTTCCTGTTCGACATTGTGACCAAGCAGGCCTTCGACGTCACCATCATGTTTCTCATCTGCTTGAACATGGTGACCATGATGGTGGAGACAGATGACCAGAGCCCGGAGAAGGTCAACATCTTGGCCAAGATCAACCTGCTCTTCGTAGCCATCTTCACGGGCGAGTGTATCATCAAGATGGCTGCCCTGCGCCACTATTACTTCACCAACAGCTGGAACATCTTTGATTTTGTGGTTGTCATCCTCTCCATTGTGGGTGGGTATGCAAGTTGGTCTTTCCTCCAGTCCTGGGTCTGTACTTAATGCCAAGTGTACTAGGCTCCTTTGTTCTTTTCTCTGCATTCCAGACCTCTCCCCCACCTGCCCCCACACACACACCCTCCACAGACAACTTGTCCAGGAAGGCCCACTCAGGCCAAGGGGGCCATCCTGACAGAGGAGCCAGCAACCCCTCCATGGGACCCTAGGACACAGCTCTCAGCTCTCTGTGAGAACTTCAGGGATGAATCTGGAAAAGGGAGTGGGGGCTGGGCAGACTTCCCTGCCCTCCCAAAGGAAAGGTTAAAGGAGGAAGAGGCTTTCTCAGGGTGAGGCGAGTCTCCAGGGATGGGAGCAGGTGGCCCTCTAGGATAGAAGTGATCCCTGGAGATGGAAAATTCTAGAGTCTAGCCACCAAGGTTGTGTGCCAGATTCCTTCAGATATCACCCACCTCAGGCAATTGATCTTTGAAAGTCTACGCTGAGGCGAGGAGATCATACAGCTAGGAACAGAAGAGGTAGGATTCACACTCTGTCTGTTCAGGCTGCTATAACCAAACACCAGACTGGGTAACTCATAAACACCAGAAATTCATTTCTCACAGTTCTGGATGCTGAAAGTCCAAGACTGAGACACGAGCATGGTCATGTCTTCTGGTGAGGGTCCTTTCCCTAGTTCATAACCAGCACCCTCTTGGCTGTGTCCTCACAAAGTAGAAGGGGCAAGGGAGCTCTCTGGGGTCTCTTTTATAAGGCACTGATCCCACTCACTCACTCAAAGCACCTCCCAAAGGTCTCACCTCCTAACATCATCATCTTTGGGAGTTGATATTTCAACATATGAATTTGGTAGGAGATTCAAACATTCAAACCATAGCACACATCCACGTCTGTTTGACCTCAGGGCTCAATCCCTCTTATTTTTCTTATTTTTGTTATTTATTTATTTATAAACTGAGCACGAGAGCAGGGAGGTGGGAGGGGCAGAGGGAGAGGAGAGAGAATCTTAAGCAAGCTCCATGCTCAGTGCAGAGCTCAACATGGGGCTCCATCTCCCAACTCTGACATCATGACCTGAGCTGAAATCAAGAGTCAGATGCTCAACTGACTGAGCCATCCAGGGGTCTCCTTTTTTTAAATAGCAATTTTACTGAGATAAAATTCACATGCTATAAGATTTACCCTTTAAAGTTTATGATTTACTAGTTGCTAGTATATTCACAGAGTTGTGCAACCATCACCATTACACCTCATCTTAGACTCTTTCCCTCACCCCCAACAGAAACTCTGCATCCTTTTAGCAGTCACTCCCCATTTTCCCTCTCCCCAACCCCTGGAAACCACTCATCTAAAATTTTGAGAGACTGCCAAACTGTTTTCCAAAGCAGGTGCACCATTCTATAGTCCCACCATCAATGTAGAAGGGTTCCAGTGACTCCGTGTCCCCACCAACACTTGTCACTATCTATAATTTTTTACATAGCCATCCTGGCAGGTATGAAGTAATCATCTCGTTGAGATTTTGGTTTGCATTTCTCTAATGACTAATGATGCTGAAAATCTTTTCATGTGCTTATTGGTCACTTCCCATGGTATGTCTCGGTCTATAACAGGAGAAATGTCTTGGAGAAATGTCCATTCAAATCCTTTGCTTAGTTTTTAATTGGCTTACTTATGTTTTTATTGTTGAATTGTAAGAGTTCTTTATATATTCTGAACACCAGTCCCTTATCTGATACACAATTTGCAAATATTTTCTCCCATTCTGTGGGTTGTCTTGTTACTTTCTTGGTTGCTGTCTCTCGAAGCACAAAGATTTTTGTTTTGATTAAGTCCCAATTTATCAATATTTTTTTTCTTTTGTTGCTTGTGCTCAGCAACAAACTCTTGACCCCCTCCCCCATGAAACTCTGCCATGGGGTGGCTGACTTTCCTCTTTCTGCCAGGTACATACAACCTGTGCGTTCAGTGACTTCAGAGGGAAACGAGGGGGCAGGCAGAGGCAGGGGCTGCCATAGCTACGGTGACAGACAGATGGTTCGAAGCTGGACTCAGGGTCAGGAAATGCTCTGGGAGGTCCCAGAGAGGGGTGAGGGTGTGCATGCCTGGTGGGACTGGAGAGAGGCTTTAGAGAATGCAGGATGTCGGCAGCCTTGAGGGGCTGATGAGGGGCAGTGTCGGGAAGCTTTGGAAGGAGGTGCAGCATGTACCTCGGGAGCACCTACTGGTCCTGGTGCCTGGCCGTACGGGAGAGGCTTGGTTAACAGCTCAACTTGGAGCCAGAGGGTCTGAGTCGAATCCCAAAGTCTCACCGATGAGGTGACAGCTTGGGTCAGTTACCTCGCTTCTCAGTTTCCTCTTCTGGAAAATGAGGATGATGGTATCTGCTTACCTCCTCGGGTGACCGGAAGGGCTAAATGGATGGATATAAAATGCTCAGCCCAGTGGCTTATTGACAGTAAACATGACATATGACAGGTGGTGACACTTACATGAGGAGTCTGGAAAGGTCACTTGGGCCAATACATAGCAGAGTTTATTTCACTCTTTCTCCTATAACTTATATGCCTGCTTCTTAAAACTCCAAACCCGGAGTTGTCAATAGAGACCAAGGGGTGGGAAGCCCCAGAAGCTAGCAGGGTTGGGAGGGTGACAGGAATGATCTGAGAGAGGCTTAGTTGTGACAGTCGTGGCATGGTGGAGAACACGGACTTGTGGGCCAGTGCTTCTTGCCTTTCAGTGAGCAGCAAATCATCTGGGCTTATTAAAATGCAGTGGGACTGGAGGTTAAACTAAGAGTCCACATTTCTGATAACCAGCCCAGGAAAGCCCAGGGCTGCTGGCCCTCAGACCACACTTTGAGTAATGAGGAGCTGCAAAGCCCGAGTTCTGGTCCAAGCTAGGCCACCCAGATGCTGAGCAAGTCCCTTGAGGCCTCAGAACCCAGGATCTAGAAGATGGGCCCTACTGTGCAGGTATTCTCAGAAGACTAAAGGACGAGAGGTCTGGAAAGACACTTTGCAAAAGGTGTGGGTACTGTGGGTCTTCATTTTCTGAATCATAGATGAGAAACGGAGACCCAGAGGGGTGGGAGGACACAGGGCCCTTGCATGTCCCCGTTGACCCAGTCCTCCTGAAAGGGCCTCCTCTCCTTAGCTCCTTGCCGTACAGAGACCCATCCAGTGATACAGGGTTAGAGGGAGGACAGAAGGGCTTGGGTGGCCACGGTCTGTGTTGTTTCCCATAGGTACTGTGCTCTCAGACATCATCCAGAAGTACTTCTTCTCCCCGACGCTCTTCCGAGTCATCCGCCTGGCCCGAATCGGCCGCATCCTCAGGCTGATCCGAGGGGCCAAGGGAATCCGCACACTGCTCTTTGCCCTCATGATGTCCCTGCCCGCCCTCTTCAACATAGGACTGCTGCTCTTCCTCGTCATGTTCATCTACTCCATCTTCGGCATGGCCAACTTCGCTTACGTCAAATGGGAGGCTGGCATCGACGACATGTTCAACTTCCAGACCTTTGCCAACAGCATGCTGTGCCTCTTCCAGATCACCACATCAGCTGGCTGGGATGGCCTCCTCAGCCCCATCCTCAACACAGGACCCCCTTACTGCGACCCCAATCTGCCCAACAGCAATGGCTCCCGGGGGAACTGTGGGAGCCCAGCCGTGGGCATCCTCTTCTTCACCACGTACATCATCATCTCCTTCCTCATCGTGGTCAACATGTACATCGCCATCATCCTGGAGAACTTCAGTGTGGCCACAGAGGAGAGCACCGAGCCTCTGAGCGAGGATGACTTCGACATGTTCTACGAGATCTGGGAGAAGTTCGACCCGGAGGCCACCCAGTTCATCGAGTATTCGGCCCTGTCTGACTTTGCCGACGCCCTGTCCGAGCCGCTCCGCATCGCCAAGCCCAACCAGATAAGCCTCATCAATATGGACCTGCCCATGGTGAGTGGGGACCGTATCCACTGCATGGACATCCTCTTTGCCTTCACCAAGAGGGTCCTGGGTGAGTCTGGGGAGATGGACGCCCTGAAGATCCAGATGGAGGAGAAATTCATGGCGGCCAACCCGTCCAAGATCTCCTACGAGCCCATCACCACCACGCTCCGGCGCAAGCACGAGGAGGTGTCGGCCACTGTCATCCAGCGGGCCTTCCGGAGGCACCTGCTGCAGCGCTCCATGAAGCACGCCTCCTTCCTCTTCCGCCAGCAGGCGGGCAGCAGCGGCCTCTCTGATGAGGATGCTCCCGAGCAGGAGGGTCTCATCGCCTACATGATGAATGAGAACTTCTCCAGGCGCCTTGGCCCGCCCTCCAGCTCCTCTGTCTCCTCCACATCCTTCCCGCCCTCCTATGACAGCATCACCAGGGCGACCAGCGATAACCCCCAGGTGCGGGTGTCCGACTACAGCCGCAGTGAGGATCTCGCCGACTTCCCCCCGTCCCCAGACAGGGACCGCGAGTCCATCGTGTGAGCGCCAGCCCAGCTGGCCAGGACGCACCGAGGGGCAGCCTGGGGCAGCGTAGCCAGCGTGACCGCGGCCACAAGCCGGCACCTGCGGACCCTTCCTTGCTTCGGCCTCGGGCTGTGAGAGATGGGCCTCAGCCCCGCGGGCCGACAAGGCAGAGTTCTGTGGCGCCCACACTGACGGCCAGAAGCGGGCGGCCGAGCTGACCGTGCGGGGTGGCCTGTCGCTGGAGGCCCCGCACACGCCGGCGGCCGGGGCCGGTCACGTCACCCCCCGGGGCTCTGAAAAGCAACACCATCCCAGCTGCGGAGGAGAAATCCAAAACTGAGACTGTAGATGTTGTGAGTGGGCTTTCATAAATTTATTATATTTGATATTTTTTTACTTGAGCAAAGAACTAATCGTTTTTCCATGGACTCGGCAGCAGTTCACACTGCCTTTTCTTCACTCCGAACAAGAGTGTCTGTGGAGTTGCCGGAACACTGGTTCTCAAGGCAAAAGTGCAACCCAGTGTGGCTCCCGCAGGCCTACAGCCCGGGGCCAGGAGGGGTTCCCCTGCTGCTTGGGCTGCGGTGCCAGGAGGGCTGAACCCCTTTCCTCGCCCGGCGTGTGCACACAGTCCTCACCCAGAGGCCAGACACGGGCGGCGTGCGACTCAGGCTTCCCTCGGACGAGTGTCAGGCAGAGCGGTTCTTGGCAGCAGGGACTCTCTCTGGCCTTCCCTGGTCCCCAGGGTCCTGTTTGCCCCCTGTGTTTTCATGCAGGCCATTCTGGGGTCATTTCTACAAAAACACAAACCTTCCAGAAGAGAGTGGCCTGGGTCCCAGGCGCTGATGTTGCCTTTTCTTCCCAGAAGAGCCCGGCCTTCTGCACGAGTATTAACAGTAAGGGGAAGGGCACAGGGAACCAGCCCCACTCATGGCCTGGCCCCCAGCTTGTCCTTGCTCCCGAACCGGGCAGGCCCTGCCCCACAGGCCAGGAAGAGAAGTCTGAGCCCCGTGCCTCCAGGGCGAAGAAGTTGAACAGCCCTCCGCCTTGGCCACGCGGCCCCAGCCTATCTGAAGAAGGGAATCTGTTGTCATGACCAGAGCTCTCTTTCCAGACCTTTCTGCCTCTCACCATGTTGTGTGGGTGGGCGGTGGGGGGAGTCCTGCCTGGTGCCCAGAGGGGAGTGTGGGCCCTGTACTGGGAAGGAGGCTTGGGAGGGTCAGACCCTCCCCTGGCCTGGGAGGGGAATGGACTGTGGGCAACCTTGGGAAAGGGAGCCGTGTGGCCCCAGAGCAGCCCCTCGGGCTCAGCCTGGGGTCCTGGTGGCACCCAACCGCAGGACAACCTGGGGCAGGGTCCAGGCTGTCCACAGGTCTTGTGAGAAGGCCTTTTCAGGGAAAAATACTTTTTCTAGTCCAATTACCCCCAGGGCCTCTTGAGCTGCTGACAATCCTATTTAGCATATGCAAATCCTTAAATGCAGAGACCTGTCCCCGCCCCCCCCCCCCCCCCCCCAGAGTGACAGTGTAGGCTAGCGGAGCCTGAGCAGGCGGGGGCTCGGCTGCCCGCCCCAGCTCCCCGGCAGAGCCGCCCGCCGCCCGCCTCGGGGCAGCCCGGGAAGCTGGAAACGCTGCCCCTCACCTACCTCGCCGAGCTGTCGGAGGGCTGGACGTTCGGGAGCTCGCGGCAGTGCTGCGGAGGCATTGCCGGCGAGTCAAGTATTACGTTTCTTTCTGTCAGCCCCGAGTTCCCTTGGTGGCCGCCCTAGCCCCCACCCCACCCACCCCAGTGATTTCTCTTCTCCCGTGTTCCCCTTGAGTCCAGCGTGGGACGTGGTTTGACCGTCCCAGACACACTTCTCCGGGTGGAAATCTTATTTTTGTAGCTCTCTGTGCTTTGCTCTCAAGGCTCGGAGTGGCGTATGCCCCTCCCTGGCACTCAGCGCCCACTGCAGGGGCGGGAATTTGGGAGGCAGGCCGGCTGTCCGGAAGGGGGCTGTGGTTTCGTGTGTGTGTGTGTGTGTGTGTGTGTGTGTGTGTGTGTGTGTGCGCGCGCATGCAGCCCGGGAACCCTGAGACAGGTGCCCCGGGCTGTGGCTGAGACAGGGTGAGCTAGGCCCAACTCCTTAGCTTTTAGCGTGGCTCTCATTTTTTCTTTCCAGAACTGCACGATGACCAGCAGGAGGGGAGAAGAGGGTAGGAAAAGGAGGGACATCGAGTGCTGGCTGTTGTCTGAGCTAATCGAGCACTTCTCACCAAACTCCGTGTATAAATAAGATACATATTTTTAAAACAAACCAATAAAATGGCTTACATGACCTGGCCTGGCCTCTCTTCTTATGATTTGACAAGGGTGGCGGCAGAGGCCCACAGAGCCCGAGAGGAGGTCTCCTCTTGCACCAGCCCGGGCAATGGTGGTGGTGCAGGGGGAGGCAGGACGAGACCCCGAGAACCACACAGGACTTCCCCTTGTTTTCCCAGAACAGCTGGGAATGTGGCTGGTCCAGGAAAAGTGGGGGTGCTCGGGTCTTGCCTTCCAGGCCCCCCCCGTCTGGTGCACTGCAGAGGGCAAGGGCCACCTTTTGGGGCTCCCACGATGAGGAAGGTTGGGAAGAGGGAGGCCATGGAGAACAGCCAGATGGTCTGTGTGTCAAGACAGGCTTGGACCCCTGGCTCCTCACTGTCGGTCCAGTGCCCCAGCACCCCAGCACCCCAGCACCCCGGCGCCCCAGCGCCCCAGCACCCCGGCAAAAGTGCTGCACAGCCAGCAGAGGCCTCTCTGCCCTGTCTTGGGGGTCGACTCCACAGCATCTGACTCAGCAGACCCCCCTGGGGGCGTTTTCCAGGCTTTCCTCCAGGCTCTGCCATCGCCTCCTTCAGGGGCACATCCCCCGGGATCTGACTGAATGACCCTGGGCCCGTGTCCAGGGAAAGAGAGCAGGAAACACCCTCTGCACCCACCAGACCCCCCTCCTGCGGCCACGCTTAGAGTCCACTCTTGATCTGGCGTCCAGCTCCCTCCACTGCGCCCCAGGCCGGCACGTGGAGCCCCCCAGCAGCTCCATCTTCAACCGCAGCCTCCTGCTCCACCCCTCGCCCGCCCGGGGCCCTGCTGGCGCTGCCTTGTCCGCGTCCTTCACTTGCCGCTGAAAGGGGCTCAGGGGCTTCCCTTCCTCCAACGGCTCAGCTACCAGAGTGTTTTCATCCAAGACGGCGGCCTCCCGGCTAGCAAGCTTCACAGGCTTCCTGTTGTCTCAGGGTCCAGGCAAGCAGTGCCCTGGCCTCCAGCCCCGCCGACCTCTGTGACCGCCTCTCCCTCGAACCCTCAGGGACCCAGGCTCTTCCTCCTCGAGGTCCTGCCCACTGCTGTTCCCTGCACCTGGAACACTGGCCTCCGCTCTGCTCAGCCCCGGGGCCTCATCCTAACATCACCTCCTCCGGGAGCCTTCCCTGACTGCCCAACCCCCTTCCCCATCACTTGTCCCCACCCTAGGTACTGCCCTTGTCACAGCGCTTAATAGCCCTTATGGCAAACACCTGCAAAATCCGTTTTATTCCATTTTACTCAGTGGACGCAATCTTGCCCCGACCCTGGATGAAAACAGGGCTGATCCTGTGGCCAATTCTGTGGCCATTGGGCTCAGGCTTGGATAAAAGAGCAGCCTACAGCCACCCTGCAACTACGATCTCAGCCTGGGTCCGAAACTGCCGATCCCACAGACAGAGATGGGGACGCTGCGCGGCTCCTCCCCACGCGAGGCAGGCAGCTCAAGGGGACCCTCTGGGGGTGTCCGTGGGATTTTTGGAGACTCCTTGCTGAGCCTTCTCCTGGCAGTTTCCTCAGCCCCACAGGTGTGCTCTCTTCCAGGGGCCCCTGGGACCCCTTCCTTTGCCCCCCACCTGTGAGTCCCCCCACAGCCTCTTCCTCCATGCCCCTCGACCCTCGGGCAGCCCTGCTGTGGTGGGACACACCGGCCTCTCTCTGCCACCCGTCACCTCTGGTCCAGGAGAAGCACTCAGAGCACCTGCCTCCCCGCCCCCGACACACACACTGGGGTGCGGCCATGCCCAGCCGCAGCCTGCTCCACAGCCACCACCAGAGCAGCTGGCCCACGACCCCCCTCCATGTCCCAGGCAGTCAGGCCCCGTCACCCGTCCACCTGAGCTTCCTCAGACCCAGCGAGGCCCCATCCTCTGTGTCTCCCACGTGTCAAAGCTCTCCAAGAAGGGCCCCCGTGGACCTGGGCAAGAGATTGGCCCACCCCACACAGGCCTGCCACCGATGGAAGGCCACAGGGTCCTAGAAACAACAGGTGACAGTTCTTTCCAAAGAAACCCTCCCACAGCTCCCCTCGGCCCTCCACTCTCTTGGACCCCTTCTTATATCCTTGACGTGGCTGTGGGGTCCCAGTGTCCAGCACCATTTCCCTTGAAACCCATCTGCATATGAGAGACATGGGGTTTGGTATCCTGAAACCCTTGGCGTTGGTCCCTTGGTCAAAAGTGGGGCAGAAGCAGTCCACCCTAACCTCCTGTGACACTTGTTTAAACATCTTTCCCCAACCAGACAGAGGTTTTTCGGAGGGCAGGCCACATCCCAGTGTAGTGGGTCACCAGCAGCTGTCTTAAAAATAATGTCAGAATTTGAAACTGCAGCATATTCTCTGTGGGAAGGATGAGTGTTATTGTGTGAAACCAGTTTCAGATAGGTATGTATCTTGGGTGGGCACCCATGTGCGCAGTGGGGAGTGATGGAGATGTGCTTCTTACAAGAAAGCAACCTGAGGACAGTGTTCATGGCTGGTCTCGTCACCATGCAGCCAGGACCCAGCTCAGTAGCTGGCACGGCAGGAGCCCCGTATGTGCTGGTGGAGGGAGAAAGGCTGCGACACCCACCCTAAGCTGGGAAGCCTCAGCCTCCTCTCTGGCAAGCCCCAGGACACGACGGTTTGGTCTGGGCCCAGGCAGTGGCTTCCCCACCATTCTCAAAGCCCAGGCTTGGCATCTGGGGCTCCTGGGCCCCTCGTGTGGGGTCTTCCCCAGCTGCCTGAAGTGGGCCTTAGCCTGGCGCGGCACAGGGCAGGCTCCTCCGGAGGGAGGCCCGAGAGGGGCTGTCACAGCTGTCCCCAGGCTGCTGTGGGCCGAAGCTGGGGTCCAGGTGGCGGGTGGCTCTGAGGGACAGAGGCCGGCTCCTGTGTCAGAGGGAAGGCATGTGGCCCAGAGAGCTCAATCCTTGGCAGGGAGAGAGATGCTCCTGGACAGACGTCAGCTGTCACCCCGGGGCCACGGCTTTGGCAGCCACCCTGCCCCGTGCCGGAGGCTCCTCCGCCCTCAGCCCTGGCGGCCACGAGACTCGAGCCCTGGTGCCCGGAGGCTGGGAGGGAGGGAGGGACAGAGACGGAAGCGGGACTGGCCCGGGGAGGCTGTGGCACTGTGTCCCTGCAGCGGGCCTCGGCTGGGGGCTGCCAGCACCGCACCTCCGCTCTACTGCCCGGTCCCAAGCGCCCCGGGCTGTGGCGCCACCCACACCCGCACCCGGAGCAGGTGAGCAGGAATGGCAGCTGGATTCTCCGGGCTCCTCTCCTCCACTCGACTCCTTCCTGGCCTCTGCGCTCCCTGCCCCTTCCTCGCACGCAGGCCCGCCTGCCACTCTGCATCCCCCTGGCAGGTCAGGCACAGGGCCGTCTGACATCCTCACCTACATGGAGACACGGGCGGATCCACACACACGCGTGCACGCCCGAGGCGCTGTAAGCTGGGTCTCCGCCCTGGGGGCAACGGCGTGACATCAGGAAGATGCCTGAAATACCAGGAATGAACCTCAGGCTTCCTGTCCCAACCACCTCCCCCCCGCCCCCGCACCCGGACCAGGGGCCTCAGGACGTTCCCAGGACAGAGGCAGGCGGACAGGCCAGAGGGGGTGGCCAAGGGACTTTGTTTCGATATTATGCTCAAAGGCTGGTGCTGCCAAGTTCTGTCTGGGGGACCCCAGGGGGGATCACGGGGGTCCTGCTGGAGGCACCACTCTCTTGCAGGTGTCCCAAGTCAGCCTAAACATCAGGGGTGGGGGCTGGGCCAGCTGGAGGCCAGCACGTATAATGACCACCCGGACAAGCACTTCCTCCCATGCCAGCTCACAGGGCTGGCATCCCCGGGGCAGCTGCCAGGCACCTGCTGCCGGACAGAAAAGCCCCATCATCCCAGCCTTTGTGGAGAGACGGACTGGCTCGGATTCCAGAAAGGCGTGCAAGTGAAACAGAGCCCCCCTCCCCGGATGTGGGCTGGCCGGCAGGCAGTATGTCCTGTCTTCCTGCCCTGCTCCGTGCCCAGCCTCTGCGGGCAGGGCCTCGGGGAGCGGGCGCCGGGATTTTAGGTGCAACCAGCCAGGGGGCTGAGCTTGCCTCCAGCATTTGTTCTTGGAGGAGCCGTATCTCCTGGGGGACCATGTGTCTGCCACTCACCCTCGCAGGCTGCACCCCCTCTTCCTGGAAGGCCAGGCACCAGGCTGGCTCTGCGTGCAAGGCTGTGGGAAGAGCTGCGGGACGGCTGAGGGCCGGGAGGGCTTGACCAAGAAGAGACGCTGGCTTCACAGAGATAATTGGGCCTCCTGTATCCTGTATCAATCCATCACGTTGACAGTCTTCTCTCCAGACAGGAGGCAACGAGGAAATGACAGAAGCCAATAAGGCTAATAAATAAAGAGTAATAGAATAAGCAGTATGTGCAGCCCATCCCCTGACCCCCAGAGCCAGGAGCAGGGCCGAGCCCCTCCCCTCTGTCTCTGTCCTGACTTCAGCCACAGGACCCAGGGGACATTTAAACCAGTCCCCAGGAGGCAGGGGTGGGGCAGGGGGACAGCTGGATTTCCACCTGCTCAGGCCAAAATCTTGGTGTCATCCCTGCCTCCTCTCTCTCTCTCACACCCACCCCCCCACGTCCAATCCAGTAGGAAATCCTGTTGGCTCTACCTTGGAAATATACCCCAATCCAACCACTTCTCAACACCTCCACGGCCTCCACGCTGGGCTGAGCACCTTCCTGGATTCTTACAAGGGCCTCCCAGCTGGTCCCTGCCACAGACCACTCCCAACACAGCAACCAGTCAGACCCCACGAATGCTCAGCGTAGAGGCCCCCAGGGCCCCCCTTGCACTCAGACAACAGCCTGAGCCCCCCACCGCCCTCCGTCATGCACCCCTGCTCCCTAGGGCCTGTCTGAGCCCTCCGCAGCCCTGTCTCTTACCCGGCCTCAGCCACCCCGCTCCTTGCAGCTTCCTCCCAGGCGGAGCATGCCTCACTGTGGGACTTCAGCGCTGGCTGTCCCCTGCCTGTCACCCTATTTCTCCCAGAGACCAGCACAGCTCCCCCTTTCCTCAGGCTTCTCCTGTCACTTTTGCAATGAAGCAGCCAAGATCATCTTATTGTCTACCCTCTGCAGCCCACTGTTTTTACACTTCAATCAGGTTCAGCGAGGTATAATTTACATACCATAAAAATCACCCTTTCAAATGCATGGTTTGATGAGTTGGACAAATGCATAAGCAGTAGAGCCACCACCAAAATCAGTATATCAAACATTCCCATCACACCAAGGAGGTCCCCCACCCTTGCGTCTGGCAACCGCTGAGCTGTCTTCCATGCCTATAGATCTGCTTTTCCTGGAGAGTTCATATAAAAGGAATAATACTGTACGTAGCCTGTGCCATCTGGCCACTGTCACTCAGCATAATGCATCTGAGCCTCGTCCGTGTGTTAGTGCCTTTCCATTGAACATACCACATTACATGGATATACCACAGTTTATTTTGCATGCAATAGCTGATGGGCATTTGGGATGCTCACAGTGTTTTGTTACCATGAACGAGGTTGCGAAGAACATTTGTATACAGGTGTTCACGTGGACACATTTTTTTTTTTTTATCTCTTGGGTAAATACCTAGAAATTGAATGTCAGGGTCCTATGATTAGTGTATGTTTAACTCCACAAGTTAGCAAATGTTTTCCAAAGTAGCTGTTCATTTTTCATCCCCACCAGCAAGGAGAGTTCCACTGGCTCCAACTCTTGTCTCCATGCCAACATTTGGAACTGTCAATCTTTTTATTTTTTTCTTCAATTTTGGCCATTTGAGTGGGTGTACCCTGTAACTTTAACTTGCATTTCCCTGATGACTGATGATGTTGAGCATCTTTTCATGTGCTTATTGGCCCCTGTCTCTTCTTTGGTGGAAAGTCTGCCATTGTAGGAAAGGAGCTCTCAACCAACGCTTTATATATCAACATCGTCATTTGAAGGAGCAAAGTGCCCATGCAGCGTGACCACATCCCATTGCTCTGCATGGGCTTGCTGTATGGTCTGGAGTCTGGTCTCCCTTCCTGATCTGCAAGATGGGTGTAACAAGCATGTGAAGGATGGGGTAAATTAAGACATGTGAAGAGTTGAGTTTACAGCAATCCGCAATCCCCAGTACATAGTAAGCGCTTTGTAAACATCCAGTGTGGTGATGACTAGTATTATTACTAACCCCTGGGTGACTTGCTCCTGTTAATGCCATTCCCCTCCTTTTCAAAGCCCTGGGTTTTCTCTGTGAGTGGTTGGCACCATCCCCAAGGCCCTTCTGCAGTAATGCCCCCTGATTTCATGAGTTGCTCTCTGTTTCCTGACATACCTCTCTCAGGTCCCTTCCTTCCACCCAGGGGCGCCCCCGACAGCCATGCAGCCCTGGAACCCTCATCACACACACAACACCGCACCATGGCCTAGGGCCAGCTCCTCGGCCACCAGTGAGAGGGACATGAGAAACAGGAAGGAGTCTGAAGACTATTTGGAACACAGATGACACCAGACAGGACCAACAGACCCAGGGAGTCTGGGGGAAGTGGTGTGGCCTTGCAGGGACGCCGCCCGTGCCCCACAGTGGCTCAGCATGTTCTCTTCCCACGACCCCCTCCCCGCCCCAGCCCCCTCCCTAGCTCAGTAGCGTGGGTGGGCTGCCAGGCCTCCATGGGCCCCACTCTCACCCCAAGTGACCTCTGGGGGAGGAGCGGGCCTCCTCCTGAGGGAGGGAGTGGGGTTGGGGCGGGAGTAGTGGGAAGGCAGCCCACACAGGTCTGGGGCTGGAGCCAGGGTGCCATGGGGAGTGAGGAGGAGGTGTTGAGAGGACAGCCCAGCAGGCTCAGGGACTGCTTGCCAGGATGAGGACTGGGGAAGCTGTGAAGGCTCAGGGGCTGCAGGCCCGGCCCTTCTGGAGGCCCGAGCAGGGAGGACAGAAGGCACTAAGAGGCAGGGGTGCCCGAAGCTCTGCCACCCCCCCCCACGCACCCCCCACACCAACCCCAGTCCTTTGCTTCCACTAGGCAAGCTCTCCACGCTCACTGTCACCTCAGTTGTGGGCAGCCCCACCCAGCCTCCCCCAGCCACCAGCCCCCACCAAGACTGCCCTGGCCCACTCATGCCCTCCTCCCCCGGGCTGAGTCCCCACCTCAGAGCTTCCCTCCCCACACGCCTCCTGTCAGGCCCCCGCTCATTTCTCTGCTCCCAGGTCCCAGCTGAAAACCACTCAGCCCCAAGGACTGCCTCGCCATGAAGCCCCGTGCCAGCTCTGCCTGGGACATGGCCAAGCCGCCCCCTCTTTCTCCTGTGGAGACCACTGTGTTTGCAGGATAAACACCAGCTGAGCAGTGGCCAAGGCCCAGCCAGCAGGGCCGATGCCAGTGATACACGCCAGGAATGAGTGGCAGGAGGCCTCAGAGCCAAGGGGGTCCCTCACTCACTCCCACTGAATGATGTCAGCCGACACAGAGCACCAGCTGGGAAAACGGCGGCATCTGTCCATTCGTCCTTCAGCCAAACACGCACTGCGCATCTCACAGCTTCGGGAGTTCTAATAATGGGCAAAAGCAGACGAGGCCCCTGCCCGCATGCAGCTCGCAGTCTGGCTGGCGAGACAGAGGTCAAGCTCAAGATCCACAAACAAGGGCGGCTTCTAGTCACAAAACTGGGGGCTGGGGGCTGGGGGAGTACCAAGGGCAATAAGCAAGAATGTCCAGGCGGTGGGGTACAGGGGAGTAGGGGTCTCCTGAAGACACAGCACTTTTGTTCTCCTGAGACGGGTGCTTCCAGGCAGAGGGAAGAGCAAATGTGAAGGTACTGATGTAGAGGGAGGGGGGCCCATTCCAGAAGGGAAGATGGCACCCGGGGCTGGACCCAGAGAGGGAGAGGGAGTCCCTTCCGGGAAAGGATGGGATGTGAGCCTGGGGCCCCACAGGGCTGTTGATGAGGTTTACTGTCTGTCCTTTGGGCTATTTGGGCAAGGGCATGGTTGCTGAATGGGCTGTACGTTAGTAAGACTCCGCCTCCTGCCCTGAGGACAAGGTTTGTGGGGGACAAGAATGAATGGGGAAAACAGGTCAGGGGGCCTCTGTCAGGAGAGATGATGGTGACTTGAACCAGGATGGGGACTGTGGAGAGTGAGAAACATGGGAGCTATTTCGGATGCAAAACTGGAAGACAGAGCACCCAAGAGAGGGTGAGGAGGCTCCCCTGGCCTCTGGCTAGGACAGTGGGGAAGGTGCCAAAGGGCGCTTCCTCGGGTCCCCTCCTGGGCTGGCCCTCAGGCCTCCTCCATCTGCCCCAATGAGCACTTGGCACGTAGGATGGACGATTCGTTGGGGGCTTACTGTATTTAAGAATTAATTCGAGGCCCTATCTTCCCTAATCCTGTCTTCTGTCTACCATAAGCAGCATGAGCTCAAAAAGACAGCAAGTTCCCGGTACCTGCTTGAGGCAGTCACGCATCACCAGTGACAGGAAAACACCTGCTTCTCTGGTCACTGTGAATGCACCTGTATGAACAGCCCCCCTGTGCATGAACTGCCCCAGAGCACAGAGCACAAAGGTGGTCCCAGGCTGCTTTGAATTTTTTCTATTAACCAATTAAGAATTTACATGACATATCCCCTCTTGAGGGGACTTTGCCTTCAGCTTGAATTACTTAAAAAACAAAATAGGATTTGGGGTCTACTGCCAGATCGCTGTTGAGGACACTAGGACACCTTGCAGGGTTCAGCCCAGGCTACCAGAAGACAGCACCATTCCTCAAAGTCAAGGGCAGCCTGATGGGAGCCCCTACTTTGACTCCTCTCTAGGTGATGGTCCTAGAATAACCCCAGGCCCCAGCCAAGAGCACAGGCAGAATCTCAGCATGGCGGAACCTCTAGAACTCCTGACAACAGCTTCGCTGCATGCTGAAGTCAGCCCTACCCCATGAAACACAGGCAGGCCCTTGCTGGAAACCTCAGCCACCACCCCAGACTCCCGTTTTCCTCGGGATAATTTCATTTTAGAAGGCAGTGGCCCAAGGCCTTTATGGTGGGTGCCCCACTCCGCCCCAATAGATCTCTTTCCCTTGCCATCTCAAGAAGGAGCAGCTGGATATTTTTCTTCCCTTCCTGAAGCTTGGGCCCCTTCTGTAAATTGATGCACTTCCGCCAGGGGCCAGCTTTGCATACCAGGGATCCGAGGGAGGGGAAGACCTGGATCTAGTCCCAAAACAGTTAACTAACTCTAAGTGGGGGACCACGGCTACCCACTCACCCTACATTTGCATAACGGAGAAAGCCAGTCAAGTGGCCTTCACTGGACTCCAGGCATTTTCCTTTGAACTCTAACTGTACCTGCCACCTGTGGACACAGGAAGTGGGCTATACTGGACCGTTAATCTTCCCTGCAGGCCCCAGAACCTTGAGGAGGCTTATTTAAAGAGCAGATCTCCAGCAGTGCCCCACCCCAACCTCAGCACAGACTTGGGTCTAAGTGCTTTTCATGCAGGAAAAAGGAAAGTTTCCAGGTGGAAATCTTCCAAATGTGTCTTCCCCAATCACCTTGTCACCAGACTGTTCTAAGCAAAAACTTTCTCATAAATTATCTTTGCCTTTGGCTGTTCACACACAAAGGTCACATAGTTGTCTGCCTCTGATATCACACACGTAGCTGGGGAAACGATTTCAGAGGTTCCCACAGCTGGAATCTCCAGAGGAATTCTGACCAGGAAAGGGGAGATGAGGTCATGATGAAGAGGGAAAGAAGGAAAGAGAAGGCGGGCAAGACCCAGAGAGCTAGACAGGGAGAGAGGACTCTCTTTGGGTGACCTCGCTCCTTTCCCCCTTCCATCTCTAACCTGCAGCTTCCTCAGCGCTCCCCCCACCATCCCATCCAAGTGAAGAGACGATAAAAACCGTTAACCAGAAGCAGTACACCAGTGTCAATGAGCACACGCGGCACCCAAATCTTGGTTTCTAAATACCATTCTCCATTAAAAGGAAACAGGACCCCTCGGTGAAGTGGCTGATTCATTACTAGAGCACAGAAAATACAAGAAGAGCCTGGAGCATGTAGTACCAGAAGGGAAGAGAGTGCTCAAAGACTGGCAAGGCGCCAAGAGACACGGAGATAGTTTGGATGGGCCGATCGGTAGAGCTTGGAAGGAATGATGAGTCAAAAATCACCAATGGATGAAGACCACTGGGTAAAAGTATCTGTTACAGTCACTTTTTAATTGCAAAGAGAAAAACAGCAGTTGTACCCAGGGGGAAGTTGGTGCACACCACTTAAACTGAGTGACCAAAGACTGCATCTCTAGTGACTGGGAAACTGGACATTGGGAGCCTCCCCATGTGATACTCAGAGGAAGACACAGTGTCACCCTTCATGGTGATCTTGCCAAAAATGCATAACCTGAAACTAACAAGGAGGAAACAGCAGAACAGAATTTGAGCAACATCATTCCACAGAATAACTGGCCTGGACTTTTCAAAAATGTCAAGTTCAAGAAACCCAAATAGAGGCTGAGGAATTTACCCAGATTAACATGACAACTAAATGCAGTGGGTGACCCTGGAAGAGGAAAAAAAAGAGACATAAAGGAGATGTGATTGAGACAACTGATAAAATTTGAATATGGACTGTGGATTAGTAACAGTATTTTATCAGTATTAAATTTTCTGCTTTTGGGTGGCTCAGTCGTTAAGTGCCTGCCTTCGGCTCAGGTCATGATTCCAGGTCCTGGGATGGAGCCCTGCATCAGGCTCCCTGCTCGGCGGGAAGCCTGCTTCTCCCTCTCCCACTCCCCATGCTTGTGTTCCCTCTCTCGCTGTGTCTCTCTCTGTCAAATAAATAAATAAAATCTTTTTTAAAAAATTCTGCTTTTGATAACTGTACTGTGGTTGTGTAAAATTCTTGTCCTTTCCAATACACACGGAACTCTTTAGGGGTAAAAAGGCATGGTGTCTTCAACTTACTCTCAAGTGATTCAGAAAAAAAAATGTGCATGTGTATGTGTGTATACATGATGTATAGTATATATACAATATTGAATGTAGAATATATTATATACACACAATGCAGAGAGAGAATTATAAAATAAATGGGCAAAAGATGAATAATTGGTGAATCTCCATAAAGGATATGAAGGAATTGCTTGCAACTTTTCTGTAAATTTGAAATTACACTAAAATGTACATAAATCATAACACTGGCCAACAATTACATGCTACTTACTCTGTGCTGGGCACTGTTCAGATGCTTTATGTGTCTTAACTCGATACTTAAGAGTCCGACAAGATGTATGGTCATTTTCACTTTACAGAGGAGCAAATGAGGTAAAGCTGTTTTGCAGCCTAGCCCTACCTGGCAAGTTGGCAGAGTGCGGATCAGACGCCAGGCCAGCCCACTCGGCCCCAGAGTCTGTGCCCTAAGTTGGTGGGCTCCATTGCCCATGGACAGGCACGCACATAGAGGACCAGCACACCACACACACACACACACACACGCATGCACACACACACACACACACACACACTCACGCACGCACAGGTGGGCTGCCTGGCGCTGAATCTCTGCAGCCTGAGGATCAAGATAATCTTCAGGTGTGATCTCAGAAGAGCGCCTTTGAGAAAGTAGAAGGGCATTTAGTGCCTTAGGTTTGGGGGCCTGCACAAAGCCCCTCCTCCCAGGAGGTTTCCTGTGGCCCCTGCCCAGCCCTATTTGCCTTCTCTTCTCCCCCTTTTATTAACAGATTTTATTTATTTATTTGTCAGAGAGAGACAGAGCACAAGGAGGGGGAGGGGCAGAGGGAGAAGCAGGCTCCCCGCTGAGCAGGGAGCCCGAGGTGGGGCTCGATCCCAGCATCCTGGGATCATGACCTGAGCAGAAGGCAGACGCTTAACGACTGAGCCACCCAGGCGCCCCCTCTTCCCCTTTCCTAGAGCCCCAAGCCCTGCATCTCTTCCCCCAGCCCCGATGCCTGCAAATGCAGAAATTAGGGGTTTCTGGCCTTGGCCTTCTGGACCCCAGCTGGGGCCTTGGAGGAGAGAACAGTGGCCCAGATGGAGCAGTGAACCCAAAGCCAAGTTTGAGGGAAGACAACTGAAAACTGATGGACACAGGGACTGGAGGAGATGGGATGAGAAGAGGACAGAGAGGGACCAGCCCTGAGGTGCACCCCGCGAGAAGCAGGGGTTGCCAGACCCCAGCACCACAGCCACTGCAGGAGCAGGCTTGGCTGGAGGTGGCCATCCTCCTCAGCACTTTGCCAGAAAGGACTGAGGATGGTCTGTCCCCTACCGCCCTGAGGAGGCTGAGGCCTCACGGGCAGGCATAGAGTCACAAAGCCTGAGCTGGGCTGAGAGTCAGGAGGGTGGCAGTCTGGCAGGCAAATGGTGGTGGGGGAGGAAGACGCTGACGTCTGAACTCAGGAGCGGAGTGGACCCCCGCCATCCCCTCCCTGCTGAAGGGCCTGTCACAAGGCAGCCGAGGCTCACACCTGCTTATCAGGGCTGGGGTGTGGAGAGGGTGTCGGGGACGGGAGATAGGGCTGGGACAGGGCTGTCCACACCGGCCTGCTCTAACCCCCTCATTCACACCTCCTCAGAGGCCCCTCAGCCCACTTATCCACTGCAGCCTCCAGCCTCCCTCAGCATGCCTCCAGCAAGCCGCCCCTGCAGGCTGCCTTTCTTGAAGGAGTACTCCGCCCTGGACAGTGAAGAAACACCAAACAGGAAGGGACCCGGGAGACTGTCCGGCCCATCCCTCACTTCGCCAATAGGGAAACCAGGACTCAGGAGATGCCACTCGCCGAAAATCATATTGCAAGTACATGCAAGGAGCCAGAGCTAGGCTCTGAGCCTAGACCAGAGCACAGAAGGGTCTGGGCCTTAGCCTGGGGACCCATGAGGCAGGGGCCCAGAGCCATAGTGAAGGGGGCGGTGAGAGGCACATTCATGCTGAGGAGCACCGTGCTTCTTAAGCCTCACGTAGGGAGGGAGCATCAGATTGGTCTAGGCCCCACCGCCTGCGTCGGAATGGCAATGGATGGCGAGGGATTAAAGGCTCCCTCTGAAATGGTGGGCACACCGGGGCAGAGAGGTGAGGGGGCACGGAGCACATAAGGCGCTGAAAGGCCAGTGGGAGAAGTCAGGGGCCCTGCATGGGTGGTGGTAGGAGAGGAAAACTTCTGTTCTGCCGGGTGGCCTCGGGCCCCAGCTGTGCCGAGGCCTCAGACGAGCTGGGGGGAGCTCAGGGAAGTCAAAGCCACTGCCTGCCACTGTCCTCTCACTCGTGGCCTTAGAAATCATTTGGGTGGGAAGGCCCCTGGCATGACCAGAGGCAGGACAGTTCAACTCCTGCCTCTGGAGGAGCCGAAGCTGAGGGAGGGAGGGAGGGACTGGAGGTGATTCCAACATCCTGGTTCGGGGGAGGGGAAAGCACGGTATTCCACACCTGCACACAGCTGGAAGACCTAATTTTAGCTCTGCTTCCCCGGGACCCAGCACAGAAACCCCCACTCCTACTCTGACTGCCACCTCCTTGCTCCCATCTTCCCAGCAGGGTGGGCTGCCTCAGACCAGATACCAGGCCCCGCGGAGCCTGAGTAAGGGTGCCGTGGGGGAAGCGCCCTGGGAACCCCAGCCTGCTGGAAGCAGGGCCCAACAAGGAGCTGTTTTCCGAGACACAGGCCCCCGCTCTGCCCCACTCACAGCAGCCGGCCCCCAAGCACAGAACCTGGGCCTTGGCGGGAGACCAGTGCCTGTGCCTTCCTGCCTCCTCGGAGCCACCTTCCCCACCGCTGTCCTCACTGTCCTCATCTGGCCTCACTGGTCCCTGCTGGGGGACCGATTCAGCCACCAGCCGTGCCCTAGTGCCTACCTTTCCCGGGGCCCTCCCAGAGACAATGTGCACATTGGGACTCGAGCAGGATCATCTCAACTTTTCTGACTTGTTGCTAACTCCAAAATATTTTTTTAAAGATTTTTTATTTATTTATTAGAGAGAGAGAGCACAAGCAGGGGGAGGAACAGAGGGAGAGGGAGAAGCAGACTCCCCACTGAGCAGGGAGCCCGATGTGGGACTCGATCCCAGGACCCTGAGATCATGACCTGAGCCAAAGGCAGATGCTTAACGACTGAGCCACCCCGGCGCCCTAAACTCCAAAACATTTTTTGAGCATGTACTATTTCCAGAACCCTCTGGAGGCCCCAGAAAGGAGTCAACTCCATTGTCTGCTTCTAGGAAGTTAGCATGGACCTAGAAGGCTAAGCATGAACTACTGAATTACAAAGCAAATTAAAATAACTCCAACAGCCTTGTTGGGGGTGGGGGGGGGGTGGAGGGCAAACGTTAGATTGAGAGCCAGAAAACCTTCCTAAGTCATACATTCCTGGAGCTTGTTTCCTCACTTGTGAAATGGGATGAAGAGCAGCTATGCAAATGGTGGACTGAATAAGAGAGACAGAATTGCTTCCACCTGGCCCATTAATATCAGGCTCTGTCCTTCACCCTCTCAGGACACAATGACCTTCATCATTCACTGTCTTGGTCAGTTCAGGCTGCTGTAACAAAATACCACAGACTGGGGGCGCCTGGGTGGCTCAATGGTTAAGCATCTGCCCTTGGCTCAGGTCATGATCCCAGGGTCCTGGAATCGAGGACCGCATCGGGCTCCCTGTTCAGTGGGGAGCCTGCGTCTCCCTCTCCCACTCCCCCTGCTTGTGTTCCCTCTCTCGCTGTGTCTCCCTCTGTCAAATAAGTAAATAAAATCTTAAAAAAAAAAAAAAATACCACAGACTGGGGGGCTTATAAACAAAAGAAATTTCTCACAGTTCTAGAAGCTGGGGAGTCCAAGATCAAGGTGCTGGCAGATTCAGTGTCTGATGAGAGCCACTTTCTGGTTGGGCCATTCTGCAGTGTCCTCAAATGACAGAGGGGCAAAGGAGCTCTCTGGGGTCTCTTTTATAAGGGCACTAATCCCATTCATCAGGGCAGAGCTATCCCCCTACCAAAGGCTCCACCTCCTAATACCTTTGGGAGGGGGTTAGATTTCAAGGTATGAGTTTTGGGGCGACACAAACATTGTCTTTGGTAGTCGCTGATAACAGGAATTCATAGTAACTGGCTACCATTTATTGAGGGCTTGCTCAGGTACTTGTTAGCTTATTCAATCCTCAAAGGATCCTGCCAGTCATCCTCAACCTGTTCCCAGATGAGGAACCTGATTTAGAAGGACGAATGAGGTCAGTTGCAGGAGGCTGCCCAGTTGGTAGGAAGATGGGATGGGGACCCAAGCGCGCCTCCGTACATAGGGAGGGTGTCCAAAGTGCTGGCCCAGCCATGCTGTGCACACCCAGAGGTACAGTAGGCACTCTTACTATCCCAGAGTTGACTCTCAAGCAAATTGTGACAGACTTACTTTTGCATTGTGCAATCAATTCAGTGTTGTTTCCTTTTTTAAAAAGAACTAGAAAAGAATTGAACTTAGAAAATATCAGAGCACATTATTATCACATGAATCTTGGGTGAGTGTGTGAAGCAGGTTGCCATATAAAATGAATTTTTTACCAAAGGGCTCTTTCATGGCTCTGTCTCATTCAATGTTTTTAATAGACATGTTGAATGAAGCCTTGTTTATCTTATCTTGCAATCTCGAAGCCGGGGGGCAGAGCTAACATGTCAGATGGCCAAATCAGGATCATCAAGAATGTGAACTCACGTAAGATGGGTAGAAACTATAATAAAATGAAATCTTAACAGTAGGGCATACACATAACCCCACATTTGTGTTCCAAATATTGACTGTGAGTGCATGATGGGAAAGAGACCTGATAGTAGACCACGTGAAAATGACCTGGAGCAGTCAGTCAGACCCAGTTCCACACGGACCAACAGTACAGTGAGATAGTGGAGTGTCCCCAGTAAGGGAGCATTCAATTTGGCACTGCTATCACTGCATCTGAGGCTTTGCCCAGACGTGGCTGCCACACCATCAAGGCCACATAACGTCATGATGGTGGCAGGTCTGAAATCCATGAATGCCTGAGCATTAAGTGAGATGCCCTGATGTCTTCATGGGCTTTATATCTCTAAAGGACTATCAGGTGAAAGCAGATGCCAGCCAGCTCTGTGTAGCCTGGGATGGCCATTAAGGCCTGTCATGACGAGTGAGTTGCAGGGAAAGTTGCGGCTTAGTGTTATGAAGCTCAATACAAGAGGAAAGCTCAAAGCCCACCTTTCCAGGGGACTCCTATCTAGGGAACATATGTGTTGGTGGAGAGTGGCAGCAACGTGGGGCTTCGTCCAGCTCCAAACCCTGGAGGCTCATCAGAATCAGCAGTGTTGCTTGTTTAAAAAGTATGTATTTCAGCCTCGCATCTGACCTACTGAGTCAAAATCTTCAAGGGTGGGGTTGGAGAACCTCTGTATTTTTGAAACCTACCAGGCAGACTGTTCTAGATTAACAGAGACCAGACATGACAAGATACAAGGCACAAACCTTGGCTGAGACTTGGGTATTCAAAAAAAGTGTAAGATTTTGGGGGAAAGTCTAGGCAAACCTTGAGACATTGTTCATTAGATGATACTGAATTCTTGATAATTTTCTTAGATGTGATAACAGTATTCTGGAAATATAGGGGAATGCCTTTATTCTTAGGTGATACAGACTAAAGTATTAAAGAATAAAGTGTCATGTCCACAACTTTTTTTTTTTTAAACCAACGAATTACCTTTAAATGGTGGTTCAAGAAAAAGAGAAAACAAATGGGACAAAATATTGCGGGGAGAGGATATTCTTAATTCTCCCTTCAACTTGTCTGTAAGGACATTTTTCAAAATAAAGTTGGGGAAAATTAAGCCAGCTAGGCTTAATGATGAGCCAAACATGAGGCCCACTGGACAAGACAGCCTCTGCTGTTCCATCTGGCCTGAGAGCTTGGAGCCTGGGGTCCGAAGCCGACTGCACCCTCTGCGGCTTACACAGCTGGAGATTCTGCATTGGACAGTGTCCCAGCAGACTCTTGAGTCTTGCAGTGTGGCATTAGACCACAGTGACCCCTAGAGGTACTCTGCACTCAGGGACAGACCAGCCCCTAGGCCATAATGGCATATCCAGGAACACTAAAAGGGAAGTCCATCCACCACATCCCCACTGCACACCCCGAACTGCACAGGGTCCACACTGAAGTTCGGTTCATGTACCTGGCCCACTCTAATGACCTAAGGGTCAGTCCCTGGAGGAGAGGCTGGCCTGGAAAGGTAGCCCTGGATCCCCTGATGGATAATCTCCATGAACAACATCTAGAAAGGCAGGCGGAATGAGGTGGGGCATGGAGGCAGGCAGGAGCAAGAGTGCCACGGCAGCTGTGAGCAACCCTCCTGACCAGTTCCAGAAGAATGAAGGAGGACGATGCAGTGTGCCCAGAAGACATAAGGGCACACAGGTGCAGCTGTGAAGGACTGGGCAGGGATAGCTTCAGCGATGGGCTGCTGATCTGAGTGACAATGACGTGTTCACAGGGATGAGGCAGGGTCTTTCCGGGAGTGGGGCTGTTCCAGGCTGAGCCCCGCCCTGCAGGGGGTGCTCCTTCAAGATCACACTATGTCTCTCCTCTGGGTGCTTCAGAGGCCTGACAGAGGGGCAGAGGTTTTCAGCTGTTTGAAGGTCAAGGTGCAAGGCAGCAATGCTAGCCGGCAGTAACAGGCCGGGACACCTGTCCTACCTTTGCCACACACGACATTGGTCAAATGTTCTCAATCCAGAGACCAAGAGCCTGGAGTCTCAAATAAAGATGTCACTGGGGGTGCGGAGATCAGAGACTAACCCTCACCCACAGATAGGGCTTCTGGCAGCAGAGCCCATGAAGATGGCTACAGCCTTCCCCTTGGCCAAGATACTCCCTGAGCATCACTGGACAGAAGGCAGAGAATTTGGCCTGAGAATTTGGCTGGCTCCAAGGAAGGACCAACTGGAGGCTAACTGGCTCAGGTGGGTATAGAGGAGCTTATTCAATCAGGGGACAGACCCATGCTGGGGAGTGGCCTGGGGATCTCCTGCATCTGAATCCAAATAATCAGCAATCCTACCAGGGGAGGCTGAAGTGATTTGATCCTGGGGAAAATTCTAAGCTGTACTGAGTATTTACATTTCAGTTTGTTCTCGGGACTCTTAAGTGTTCAGACAAGTCAAGCATCACTCCTGTAGACCAACACAACTCCTCCACTTGAAAATGAAGACCGGGAGACCGCATTTTTTATTATAAGCATGGATCTCTATTTCTCACAATGACCAGGTAGCACTTTTCATACTAAAAACCTAAGGCACTTCAATTTATTATCTAAAAATCAAGATTCTCCACCATCTAAGTGGAGGGGCAGGAGTGAGAAGAGCATGGGAAATAAGTCCAAGGCTGAAGAAAATTCAGGCCAGAACAGGACACGGAGCCAAATGTGGGGGAAAGGAGATGGGGGCTCACCTCTAGAGATGCACGCCAAGCACCCAGGACTTCTCCCACAGAGCCCCCCCCCAGGCTCTAGGAGAAACACCACACCAGGAGGCCCCACCATCACCTCTCCAATGAGAGAAAGTAACAGATTTTTTGGTCACAGTGACATTTTGGCTCTTTATCCCCGAGAAGAGAAGGACTGGCATAAGCTAATGGCAAACAGTGTGATAAAACAGACTGGTACTAATCAGGCTACTGTGTTCTGACTCCCCAACTTCTTTCTTTTTTATCCAAATAAAGGAGCAGAACAAGGTCGATCATTATCAACCTACCTTTATTTTAAAGCCTTGGCATTTCTGTTAGAGACAAACACACAAAACACCACAAAAACTGTTCTTGCAACACCACTTGGAAAGACGGCAGAGCTAGGATACGTTTAGACAAGCTCCTGGGCCCTATTTTAAGGTATTTCGCTGCCTATACTTAATGGTAGCCCTTGAAAGAATTCCGTGTAAACCCAAATCTAGAGATCTGGCTCAGAAAAACAGCTGCTGTTTCCCTCAGAGATAATGAGAATTGTCTTTGAGTCTTTGGCCCAAAGCACCACCTGCCCTGTGCTACCCAGGTAGGCAAGCAGGCCCAAGAGGGAAGCAAATCATGAGCTGGTAAAGCCATGGACACAGACCCTTCTTAGGTCCCTTAACCTATGGAACAAACTGCTCACCTGGAAAGCAAAGAACATAGCAATTTGGCACCATCCGGTCACTAAAAGACCTGCATCCCTAGAGTCAAGTAAGGGCTCTGATAAACCCCACAAAGCATGCCCTCTAACTTTCAAACACCTGCGATTGTTTCTTCCCAAAGACACAAGGAGGGTTCAAGTCAGAGGATACTCAAGACCCTTTGGCTCGATGGCAGACAAGAAACCAGACCCCTCTTAGCAAGCGGGGCCCAGAATCACCAATACCCATGTGTATACATTTCTAAGTCAAAAGCCCCCATATTATTTCAATCTACGTCATGCTGTCTTTCTTCTCGGCCCCACATGCCTCCTATCTCTGTGGGTTACTTCTTCGGAAAGGTGAACCCTGGACAAAATACTTAAACTCCCTAAGGCTTCATTTCCTAACGTGTAAAATGAGGACAGTGGTATTTACCTCAGAGAGTCGCTGTAGGATAATACTTGTAAAGTATTGAGCTTAGTATACAGAACACACTAGGTGAGCAGAAAATGTTGCTGAGGGCTTCTATAGGACAGAAATGCAGGGTCAGCAGGCCTGTCAGAGAAGGAGCAAGAAACGAATACGTAACACAGTAATACATGTGGACAGGACAGCACACAGAGGATATCTAAAAGCCACCTCCAAGACCAACTCGGGTCCCATACAACGCTGGGCTCCAAGAAAACTGAGCAGATACATCAAAGATAGTGCATGATTCAAGGGCAAGAAAACAAAATGCCTTCACACGCGAACATCCAGAGAGAGACAAAACAGCGTCATCTTGTGGTCAGAGTCTCTGTGAACCTGACACAAGATCAGCATCCAATCTGTAGGTCTTACAGTTTCCTTAATAATGAGTTCCCGTGTCAAATAAAAAACTGAGAATTTTTTAGATCTTTCACCTTTTGGGGAGAAATTTAGTCTGAAGTTTAGGATTTCATCATTTCTTTAAAGCAAAGCCACTAGAACACATTAGCCTGAAGAGGACACACCTGCTTCATTAGAGATGCTGTCACACATCTTCTGAGAAAAAAAACTACGATGGCTTTCTCTCCAGGATTCCTGACTGCTCCTTAGCTTTGAGTTCTTCTAGTTTCTTCTTATAGCGGTTCATGAAGTAATCATCTGGTTCAATCCCTGCGTTCTTCAAATTTTCCATGACCTTTTCCAGTCTGAGTACTGATCGGGCCCCCTCAATCTTTCTTGTGCTCAGGTACAGAGTGAACTCCTGGAAATCCAGGAGCTTACAGGTGTCCACAGAGCAGATATTCCTGATACCACTAGTTCTATCCAAATGAGGAAAAAACACCAGTCCTGATAACTTCTCCAGGTCCTGAAGGCTCACTTGGAATTCACTTAACTGCGGTTGGAAGCCAATGGCGTCATTGGGCACCACAAAGGCCCCTAGTGCCAGAGGTTCAGTAGACACTGGGCTTCTGCGGGCCAGGATCACCTTATAGAGGTGTGAGGGGACAGCCACGTTGTCCTCACCGATCACCTAAAAACAAACAGCCACATTAGCAATGCTAATTGATGCCAGCAGTTCCCAAGTTTCTCCTGAAAATATTTTCAACACATTTCTGCAAAGGCATTTATAAGTTACCCCACCAATGAATTTAAATTCAAGGTTCACAGAGAAGATGAACATCTAACAGGTAGATTCTGATCACATTCTTTAAAACAATGCCACCCCAAAGAGTAGAGGTCACATCCTCTGCTCTGTCTGCAGGACAAAGGGCAAAGGAATGCCCTGGGTTTTTAACAGGCAAGAAAAGCTGTGATATTCTCTTCATCACATAATCAGAACTTCTGGTGCTCTAAACATTCAAAGGTCAAAACTGCCAGCTTGGTTAACTCCCAGCTCGAGAAATAAAAATATGGCCTTAGTTTATCAAACTCACTAGGGAGCTAAACAAATAGCTCTCAGAAAAGCAGCCAGACACACTACCTTGGTATTACTAGCTCCAGTTTTGCCTAGACCGTGGCTCATTTTTGAAATTAAATTAAGTAAATGTAAATGCTGCTTAAGTTTTGCACACTCTTGAGTCTATTATCAAACACAGAACTTCTGAATGTGTTCGCAAACCAAACACTCTGGAAAGGTATCCATACAACAGAGAAACCAGGGTCAAGCCTACACACAACTTGCTTGCCTGTGTAGGTCAGCTCTAATAATGAAATAACATTATTATGGAACCTTTTCAAATTTCCTTCCAATTGGCTTTTAAGCCGTATCTGTTTTCCGAAAAAGGAAAACTGAACATCCATTTCCTTAATGGTCTCCAATAAAATGATACAATCCAACTACAATATGCATGTGTACTGCTACCCCTCCGGGGCCCTTCCTCGGTCCGAGTGGGCATTTGCTCCTGCTCAAACCTGCCTGCCGCTGGAGGCCATGCTGGGAGCCCAGATAAGGCAGAGGGATGAGAGCTACAAGGATTCTTTCCTGCTTTTCTCCAGCTTCTACCTACATGGCACACAGCCTAAGAATGCCATGGCTATCTGCTGTCTGGCACGCATGGAGGTTCCACTGCCAAGACCAACTGTGGGCCTGCAGGGAAGCCCCATCTACAGGGCTGATTTCTGTAACTACTATCTCTCAAGTTAGTGAAGGGCTCACTTGAGAGTAAAGCTTATGAAAGTACACAATCTATAAGCACAAAACCCTACAGCCCTCCAACAAGTCATTTATGCAGCTAGAAAAAAGAACATACTCTCTTCAAGGCAAAAAACACTGAAGGTGAACTCTACGGAGGTCCACAATTAGCCCACAGATCACCAACAGAGGTTAATGCAACAATGCAACTCAGAGGGGCTATGACTGGCACTGCTGGAAACACAGAAAGGAGCAAGCTTTACAGTGAATGCCCTAGTGTCTGTTCTCAGGAAGCTTCCCAGCTAGAGGAGGAGTCAACCCCCACTGCTTTCACGGGAGGCAGACTGTGGTCAGATGCCGAAACAGAGCACAAGACAGCACTAAGGCAAGCGAGGGACCAGACCTGAGGGCACAGATGCAGCTGAGCCATAGTTCACAAGGGGGGTAGAAGTTTAAATGGGCTTCCGAGGTTAGCTGGGGCGCCAACAGTTAAGCAATTCCTTGATGCCACCTGGTGGACATCCTCCATCACTGCAGCACAACCTCAGACTCCCAAGTATGAGGAGCCTTCCAGACCCATTCACTTGATTGTTTTCTCTCCTCGTGGACTCTTTGTCTACAAACAAAAATTTCAAGAATAATTAATTGGTCATGCCCATCTGCTGCCAACCAGGGCTTCTAATCAGAGTCATTAAACTCCAGCCAATAAAAATAAATCATTTCTGTTGTGGGTTTTAAAAACCCACACAATGGCTAGAGGATGTCCATTACTACTTTTAAGAATCCTCATGGGACACAAAAATTCCTACTAAGAACCATAAGGTAGGATCATTTCACCCATGACCTCAAAACACTTCAACAAGGAGGAGCAAAATACTACCCCTAAAAATAAAGAGAAAAATGAAAACTTAGCCACTATCTTCTCTGATTCAGTCTGCTTTGTTCTTAGGAAGTAAACATCTGTAATTTGTTTAAAATAGGAACCAGCAACATTTGGAAATTCAGAAAATCCATTCTTTTTTTCCTTGAATTTAAGACTTAAAAAAAAATCCCAATTTTCAAGCTATCTTTGTAGACAACTCACCTACATAATAAAATTCTCCCAATTCTGGGAAAATTAGAAGTCTTTCATAAAATGTTTCTAGAAACTGCTAGGGATTGGAACCCCAGAGACTTGGTCAAGTCCTGGCTTTGCCACAAGGCTGCAAGTCATGTTCACTGATATCTTCCTTCTTCATTCATAAAATAGGTAATAACTACCTTCATGCTACCTATCTCACAAAATAGTTATGAAGATACAAAGACACTTTAGTTTCAAAAAAAAAAAAAGGTTTTAAAATCTGCAAGACCTATGCAAAAAGCAATTTTTGTAGTGGATGTCATTCAAAGGATAGGATGTATTTGCATTTGGTACAAAAGGTGGTTCTGCTGAGGGACAGTGGGGAAACACGGGGTCAAGCAAGATTAGACCAGTTAAAGGTGGACAACAGGATTTCAAGAGGAAGCAGGATGGACACAAATGACACCCTCAACAAAAGACTTGGGGGCTGAACATGAACCAAGTCTTCAGTATCAGTAAATCAGCAACGATCCTTGTCATAGAAGATGTAGATGTAAAAATACTTTAGAGGAAATCCTCACTGCTGTTAAATTACCAAAAAGCATGGAACTCTTGTCAAGATTGTAACAAAAACTGGAAATCAACCAGGTGTAACTAGTAAACACAATATATAGAAGAGCCATAAAGCTGGCACACACTCACCACCTAGTTAGTCTGCGTACCTGCTGGCCTGAGGTTTCCTTCCACCCAAGAGACAGAAATGACACTTTGCTCTCCCCCGCCCCAGCTCCACACACACAGAACTGGGCCTTCACACTGACTCAGTGCCAGAAGAGCCTAGCAACAAACGATATTCAGGCTAGGTCTGCCATTTGTCCGGTCCTATACATATAGCAACTGTGATGTAAATAAAATTAAGCAGCACACAAAGAAAATATATGTACCTGCTAGAATCAGATAGATATATTTGGTTACATTCCCTTGGTAGGACAAAAAAAGAAAATCCAAAAATAAAACTGTTGGACACATCAAGAGACCAAGCCCTTAAAAAGTCAAGCCAATCAAGTGCAAGAAAGAAACCATGACAGTGTGATAAATAGGAACTCCACAAGGAGGAACAAGGAAAGAAGGGAGTTGGAACATGTGGGACAGTCAGCAGGCAGGTGGCCAGCCCTTATGTGGCATTTCAAGCCTCTAGAGGAGCTTGTGCAGCAGCAGAGACCCAGGGAGACCGTGCCACTCACACTGGGCACCTGCTCACACTGGGCACCTGCTCATACTGGGCGCCTGCTCCGCATAAGGAGGCTGGAGACCGACTGCCAAGTCACAGGACAACAAGCACCACCTTCCCAGACTGTCGATTCTACTTGGAGATGTAGGGTGGGAGTAAGGAGATACTTAGCCAGTAAAATCATTTATTTTTCAATTAAAACAGATACGGAAATTAACAAAAGCTCTACCTAAAGAGAAAGCAGGAGATTTAAAAAAAGAAATGACTCCCAGATCACTTCAGGTGATGCCTCAGGATTCCTGGAGGCATGTTTTTTAATTTCCTTCCCCTCTAGGAACTGGTTTGGAATTAGTTTGGAAAGTAATGCTGTAGAATGAAAACAATGTTAATGTTAAGTACTTCTAACATTACCACCACCACCACCACCGAATTGAAAAATTTGAAGCTCACTTTCTTGTCAGGTCAATTATAATGTTTCAGGCCAGAATCTTCAGGTATGTTTCACTTGTCTGGAATCAATCTCTTCTTGAAACAGGCACATCAGAGAAAGCACATGGATGACCTCAGCTATAATAAAGGGGGTGATTCTGATTAGAGCTGTCAGATGACTCACTTCTGATAAAATCACTGCTACTAATCTTCCCCTGGGCTCACAGTCACTCAAGTCCTATGATGCTGTGATTCTTTCCTGCATATTCTAACAGACATTTCTGCCTGGCTATAAGGGATCCTCTTCTTGGCCCATTTTCTGTTCTTATTTTTGCATGCTAGCAGATATCACTTGCAACTGTTCTCCATCCTCACCATCTTCTACCTCCTGGCCTTAAGCTGCTGTATGGGAAGAGCACAGCAACCCCTTTACTGTAGACTTTTGAGAGCTCTGAAGAACAACGCTATAGAATGATTGGCGGTTCTCATACAAATAGACAGACCCTTGTTTAGATCTCCCCTTTGACAATGACTAGCTACGTGAGTTGGACTGGACCCCTTTAAACCTCAATTTCCTTCCTATAAAAGAAATTTCCCAAGTTCGCGCATATGTATATGTGTGTACACATATGTATAAAACGTTTGGCCCAACTAAATTCTTAAAATGGCAAACTGAAACAATTTTTCCAACTTAATTTACCAAAGGATATTTTGCTTTTATGCTAACAGATACACTACAGATTTTTAACTTTAAAATTCCACCTGAAATCATTTGATCTGAAAAAATGTCACATCTAACAAAAGCTGCATTACTACAGAGAAGCTGTTAGTGAAAAATATAAATATAAAAAAGTAAACCACTTTGATACCATTCTTAAAAAAAATAAAAACTGGTATCTCTCTCCAGGGCGATACATTCCAATCAACATTCCCCTTTGCATACACACACACATAATACATGCGCACAGGTAAGTGCTTTCTTTACGACCAGGGTCTATAAATCTCAAAAAAACAGAAAGGAACAATGAAGATGAAGAAAAAACAGTAAGCCACTAAAGGCAATAGAATTTGTATACTATGTTCTTCGGGGCTCTCTCCACCCACTATAAAAGGCTAAAAATAAATGTGGTGAACACACATGACAAGCCAACAGCAGACCGAGCACTCAAGAATCAACTTGTCATCCAGATCCCGGTTTCTAAATACCAATTCCCATTAAAAGGAACCAGGGCTCCTTGGAGAGATGGCTGATCCCAGAGTCCGGCCAAGATGAGCCTAGAATATCCTGTTATGCCAGAAAGTAGAAGTGCTAAGAACACCATGAGGGTGTGTCAAAGCACATGGGAGAGAGCCTGAAGGGGCTCCCACTGGCCAAATCAAAGACAATTTGAGCATCAAAATGAATACACAGCAGATTGAATAAAGTAAGAATCCATCAGTTCATACTGATATAATAATAAGAAGGAAAAGCTCTTTCTTACAGTAGAATGTCAAATACTAAAAGCAGAAGAAATAAGAATTAGAAGATCCTTACTCAGCAACAATTACAGTAATAACTGATTCAGGCCAGAATCTTCAGTGGTTGCTAAAACTAGCAGTTGACAATTTGAAGAGGAAAAGAATACTTACACGGTCTCAAAGGACTTCCACAGCGGATTAATTTCAAAGGGAAAATGATAACTTAGCAGTGAAGAAATCTAGAGGACACCACCTTTATCAAGTGATCTAAGTTAATATCACCAATAACAGGACAACCTGACAGCACATGCATGCCGATGTGATGCACTGAGGGACACGCAAGCTCACCTCTGAGGTGTTCTGCCAGAAACATAACTGAATCTAATCAAACAAGAGACAAACCCAATTTGAAGAACATACTACAAAACAAATGGCCTATATTCGTCAACAATGTCAACATCATTAAAGACAAAAAGGCTGAGGAACTAACCGCTTGAGATTAAAGAAGACTAAAGAGACGTGACAGCTAAATGCAATGCATGATCTTGGACTTCATTCCAAATCTGGGGGAAAAAAACTGCATGAAGAACATTACTGGAGCAACTGACAAATGTGAATATGGACTGTACTCCAGATAATATTCTTTTACGTTGAATTTCATGAACTTGACAACTAAACGGTGGTTATATGAGAGAACGGAGTATTTAGGGGGAAAGGGACAAGATATCCGCAACGAAAAAAATAAATAAAAAAAAAAAAAAGATATCCGCAACGAATGCTTGAATGGTTGAAAAAGTACTGAGAACGAGGGGTATGCATAAGAGAAGAGGGGGCAAGCGGTGCAGAACACTAACGACTAATGAATCTAGGTGAAACATGTTAGGAGGGTTCTCTACTCTTACAACCTTTCTACAAATTTGAAATTATTTCAAAGTGAAATGTTAAAAAGTATCAACGTGCTTTGCGCCAAGGATGTGTAAAAAACTAATGAATAAAGATTAAAGGATGTTTCCAGTTCAAGATGGCAACCTGGGCCAAGGCTTCTGCTCCTCTCTTCCCCCAATTTAAGAAATACACATATAGACACAAAATGGCAGCAAACAGGTCTGACACAGAACCGTCTCATGCAAGTGAGGAGAATGGCAGAGTCGTGTATTACTGGACTAAGACGTGCCATGAATTTCTGGAAGACAGAGGAGCTGACATGTTAGATAAAACAAAGAGGAAGGAGTCAAAGCTTGGATTTTCACAGCCCCTTATGCTGTGCTCCAGTAAGTAAAGGGTGTCAAAATCAAGGTGTGAGACTGACGAATCCATCTCCAGAATTACTGTACAACCAACAAAAGCAGCAGGACTGTCTTGCCTCCAGGATGAAGATAGAAAAATATTCTCTAAAGGGATGATTCTCAAACCTTACAGTGTACGTAAAACTGCCCAGGAGAGCCAGTCACACCTGCAGATTCCTGGGTCCCACTGCTAGGGTTTTAGGACATTCTCAGACAAGCAAGTTTACCACCCAATGACCCTTCCAGAAAGAATCTGAGGATGTGGGGCACCTGTGTGGCTCAGTCGTTAAGCATCTGCCTTCAACTCCGGTCATGATCCCAGGGTCCTGGGATTGAGCCCCACCATCGGGCTCCTTGCTCAGCAGGGGGCTTGCTTCTCCCTCTCCCACTCCCCCTGCTTGTGTTCCCTCTCCCGCTGTCTCTTTCTAATAAATAAAATCTTTAAAAAAGACTCTGAGGATATATTCCAACAACAACAACAAAAGGAATCCAAGAAGGGGGAAGAGGGAGCCCAAGATGAAAGGGACCTAAACCAGGAGTGTACTGAAAAGAAAGACAGATGTGTAGCTGACTTAAAACTACAACAGCTTACGGGGGTGGCCAATGGTCAGTTCATCATTCCCTCAACATTCCACTCATTGTTTCCTCCTTGAAATGCTTTCTTCACTTGGCTCCTGGGACAACACTCTCCCCGGATTTTTCTCCTGTCTGAAAAATTGTTCCTTTTGTTTCCTTTGTTGGACCCTCTTCTTCTTGACTTCCGAATGTCTAAGCCCCCAGGGTTCAGACCGCAGATCTGCTCTCTCCTGTCTATGCTCACTTACACGATCCCGTCATAGCTTTAAACATCACCTGGTGTGCTGACCACTCCCAAGCAGATCGCCACTTCAACCTCTCCTCTCTGACAACCAAACTCAGAGCCTGCCCTGGACATCAAATAATCTCCCATTCCCACAGCCAAAATCACCCCTGATTTCCAACCTCCACGCCTGCTCCTCTCTGGTCTTCTTGATCTCAGACTGAAAGCCTATGTGTTATCCTGACTCTTTCCCTCTTAGTCTACAACTTACCCCATTAGAAAGTACCATCAGTTCTACTGCAAGACACATTCTAAATCAGAGCATTTCTCACCATTTCTACCACCACCCCTCTAGTCAAGCCATTATTACTTCTCACTTAGACTACTCCATCAGCATCTTAAGTGGTCCAGCTATTCTATTCCTCACAGAGAGCAGCCAGACTGGGCTGTGACTGTGCCACTATCCTGATCAAACAGCATCGCAGCTCCCTGAATACGATCTGGACTTCTCCCCATGGCCTCCCTCTAACTGCCGTCCTTCTCTTTGGTGCTCTCTCTGCTCTAGTCACACTGGCATTCTTGCATCTCCTTGAATTCACCAAGCTATCTCACCCCGTGTCTTTGCACTTGCTGGAAAACTCCTCAGAGGTTACTCCCTCACTTCACTTAGGTTTCTGCTTAGTCTCACTTCCCCTTAGCAACCTATCCTGTCTTTCTTTTCCACCCTTGTGTTTTCTTTTTCTAATATGCATTTTGTTTATTGTGCCTCTCCTCCACTATAACCTGAGCTCCACAGAACATACAGCCTTGTTTACCTGCTGTTATCAGAAATGCCTAGAACAGTGCTAGGTACACAGGAGGAGCTTAATAACTATTTGCTGAATAAAAGGAAGGAAAGAAGGGAGGGTGGGAGAGAAGAAAGGATGGAAGGGAGGAAACAAATGGTTCATATTAGCACAGAAGTCAGAGGGCTCCAAGAATGATGTCTTCAAGAAGAAACTAGTATTAAAAAATAGTATGATAGTAAGATTAAATGGTCTGAAATAGAAAGTAAAAGCATATTATTACATTTTTTAAAGTAGCAATTATAATACCCTGCCGCCTTTACTTTCCATTTCTCAGATTTTTGTTGTTTGTGGTAATACTTATTTCTCCAGCAGCGCAGACTTAATACAGGATTATATCTACTGCTTTAGAGATCCAAATGTTCTACTTAAACATTCATAGTATTATACATACTGCTTTTATATTTTCAATAGAGCCAGAATTATAAAACTCAAAGACCAACAAGGGCTAGACAGGAAGTGTAAATGGATGAAATGGGCCAGGTGAAGACTATGATGAATGGAAGAACACGTGCTCCATTGAAGGAGAAAGCTGCTACTCTCAGCTAGTGAATGCACCTAAGGGAATATGTGCCAAGTGTTTGAGTCATCTGTTTTTAAGAGAAGCTAATATCTGGATTTTTATGTGAAACCTCCCAATTATGAATAATTACCAACTAATTCAAAAACAACATACTATGTGAACCAAGTCAAATCATCTACGGGCCGGACGTGCCACAGGAGGCCTCTGTCTTAGATATCTGCTACAGGCAAAGCTCAGACCAAATTATAACTAGTAAACACAAATGTAAATGCTATAAACCTCAACAATACATAAGTGACAGATCAAGAAGTAAAGGTTTAAGTATATTATATAAAGTTTATGATGTAAAGTTTACCAACAGAAGAACTAAAACTAACATGACTGACAGAAAATGGAAAAATATGTGAACTACATAAATTTCATATATTTCATGTGAAAGCATCAACAGAGACTGTTTAAAATGGGCAAATCAAAATTAAGAAATACAGTTTAGTACCCATTACTCTCAGATAAGAGAGATAACTAGCAGAAGAACTAGGAAACTGGACAGTGGGACTGGGACCAGGAACTGACTATCCCTCTCATACCTTATACTATTTGAATTTCATTATGATGTCATATACTTTAAGGTTTAAGGTTTAACATTTTTGTTACTATGCACATAGAGTTCCATAACAACAAATTTTTAAAGTTTAAATTCAAGGCTTATTAAAAGACAGGCAATTAGGGCACCTGGATGACTCTGTCAGTTAAACGTCTGTCTTCGACCCAGGTCATGATCCCGGGGTTCTGGGATCAAGTCCCGCATCGGACTCACCGCTCAGCAAGGAGTCTCCCTCTCCCTCTGTCCCTTCCCCCTGCTCATGCTCTTTCTCTCAAATAAAAGACTGGCAATTAAAGGGGCACCTGGGTGGCTCAGTCAGTTAAGCATCCAACTCTTGGTTTCAGCTCAGGTCATGATCTTGGGGTCCTGAGATCGAGCCCCACATGGGGTTCCATGCTCAGGATGGAGTCTGCTTAACCCACTACCTCCGCTCCTCCCCTTGCTCACATGCTCTTTCTCTCACTCTCTTTCTCAAATAAATAAAATCTTTTAAAAAAATAAAAAGACTGGCAATTATGGCTTCAATGCCATGGGGGGGGAGGGGAAGACACAAAAGCACCAAGATTCTAAGTTTAGTATAAGTATCTACCTTCACAATTTCTAACATAATATATGATTAATGAAGAATAGATTCAAAAGCTTTAAAATTAATAGAAAGGCATCTGCTATCCAAGGTTCTGTGGAAGAGAAATGAAAAAAAAAGAATCTAAGAAAGTCTTCCTTACTAAAAACTTTCTTACTAATTCCAGTACCCTGCCCCATGCTTTGACTAAAGAACACATGTCAAATTAATAACCTGGGGTGCCTGGGTGGCTCAGTCACTTAAGCGTCTGCCTTCGGCCCAGGTCATCATCTCCAGATCCTGCGATGGAGCCCCGTGTCAGGAATCCCTGCTCAGCAGGGAGTCTGTTTCTCTCTCTCTCTCTCTCTCTCTCTCTCTCTCTCTCTCCTTCTGCCCCCCTTCCCTGCTCATTCTCATTCTCTCGAATAAATAAAATCTTAAAAAAAAATAACCTTTTATAATTTAGTCTAAAGGTACTGTATCTTTCAGATATTATTTGATATGCTTGATATGACTATGGACATTTCCTGATTTCAGTACAAATGAAAGTTTGTACTGAAAAGTACAAAAGAAGTCTCCTTTTCTGTTCGTTTGGTATTACTCATTTCTGATGCTTTTGAGGATGAGAAAAGCAAAAATGTATACTCTGAAATGATTTCTGGACTCCAGACAGACACCAACAGAAGTGGAGGCAGAGAAAGTCACTGGAGGCCTCTGCTACACTGCAGGTGTTCAGAGCTTCAGCAAAATCTGAGTAAAAGTTATTAAGAAGGAGAACTGATAACAGTTGTTGACTCAAAGAAATTAGGAGAGATGACTTGTGGATGTGAAATCCAGGAAAAGAAGGGAGAAAGTAATCAAGAGTGTAGGTTTAAGGCCGTTATTTATAATTCTGTATACATTCCTCCTCCCACATGACAGGCACTGGAAGATTTGCTGGATTCTAGATTGGCCAGTGAGCATGCATCAGTCCTATGAATTACTATGGACATGGGAAACTAACAGTACAGGTTCAGAGGCTCAGAACTTGAAAATAAAGGCCCTAAGACCAATAAGGCTTTCACATAAAAACCAAAAAAAGATTATTATTCAGAGTCTACCCTTCAGGAAGCTGTCTTGACTGCTCTCCCACATTTCATCACCATGACACTAATTCAGGTGAGGAGAGCTGACAGGTCTCTTTTGAAACTCTCTTTAAGGCTCGAATAGCAGTCACTGATAAGCTATTTAGGAGAAGCAAGGTAAGTCTTATTTGTGGTTAGTTTTATATCTTCCAGTGTAATGAAGAATACTGCTATAGAAAAGATATATTAAAATATATGTACATATGTACATTTCATTCTAATTTCAAATATAGAACTTACAAGATTAGGACAAAGAACACCTGTGTGCCCTTCACAGATTCATCAACTGTTAACATTTTGCCTGATTTGCTTTATTATTCTTTCTTCCTCTGTATTTTTCTTTTCCCTAAACGCTTTGTGTCCTTGTTTGTCGGTTGGCTATTTTTGCGAGTAAAGCAATAGAGTTTTATTAAGCGAAGAGACAGAAAAAGCTCTCTAGAGTGCGAGGGGTCCCGACAGGGTTGCCTTCCCTAAACCCTCTGAAAACACAGACACATCCTCCAGGATGTAATTCCTAAGAGCAAAGACATCTGCTTATATAATCATAGTAGGATTATCAAAATCAGGAAATTTAACACTGATAACATACAATGATCTAATCTACAGACCTCAAATGATGCCAACTGTCCCAATAATGTCCTTTTTAGTAACATTTCTATTCTGACTTAGGATTTTGTTTTCAGAACTCTTTAGTCTCCATTAATCTATTCCAGATTAATTCTGGAATTAATTTCTCAGCCTTTGTCTTTTATGACACTAACATGCTGGAAGAGTACAAGGCAGCTGTTTCACAGAATGACCTTCGGTGGGGTTTGCCTGCTATTTCTACACGGTGAGATTCCCCGCTGTGCTTTCTGGCAGAAATCTCACAGAAGTGATCCTGTATTCTCAGTGCATCACATCGGAAGTACAGTGTATCAGTAATCCCATTACTGACAATATTAATATTAACCCTGATCACTTGGTTAAGGGAAAGTTTCTCCACTGTACAGTTACCATTTCTTGCTTTTGTTATTAATAAGTAATTTGTGGAGAGACTCTTTTAACTATATAAACTTCTTTCCCATAAAACTTTCACTCACTAGTTTTAGCATCCACTGATGATTCTTGTCTGAATCACTTATTACCATGACGGTTGCAAAATGATTTTTCTAACTCTTTTTTTCTTACAAATTTATTAGTTGACATACTACAGTAAGCAGAAGTTCTTCCTTACACTCATGTATTTACTTATGTATTAGAAGTAAGGATTCTTATCCAACTCAGTGGGTCTATAGTCCATTATATTTTGCTATCCAACAGCCCCAGACACGGTAAGCAGAACGCCTGCAAGCTGATGTCTATGTCTTTTTGATACGTCCCCACAATTTTGTACTTTTTCTGCACCAGCCCTGGAACCAGCCACTTCTCCGCATGCTAAGTTCTTCCAGTAGGAGATGGTTTTGAAACAAGATATGGTCTCAAGGTATGCTCACTGCTAACTGTGTATTACTGCTTCTAGGCCCGTTCAGCAGAAAGAGCCGGCAGATACATAATATTTTGTGTTAAGTTATATTTTTAAAAATTATATCCGATTTAAGAAAAGCAATATACTTTCCACTACAGCATTTGGCCAACATATATTTAACAGAAATATCCACCCAAAGAAACTGTTAGTGAAATGCTCTTAATTACTGGTTAATTTTTCCTTTTAAATTTTGTATAAATTTTTCATCTACTACACAGTAAGCTAGTCATATAAATCTTTCAGTTTTATGAAAACAAAGCACACATAAAACTAACTTGATCACTTAAGGTTTAAAAGTCAGTCAGGAGAACCTCTTTTCCAACAGTAAGAGTAAAAAGTTAGATTTAACAAAGCTCAAGAATAATTAATATTTAAAAAATAAGAGAACATAAGGAGCTTTAAGCCATTTTTTTCCTTCTAATATAACAAAAAATACTAAAATTAAATTAGCGAATTGATCAGAGGAGAGAAATTAATCTGCTTAAAATACTAACTCCTTTGCCACTCCTTCCCTCCCGTAAGAACTCCTGGAATATTCTGAGGGTGTGAGCACCTGTGTGAACACCCTGGCTACTTACACGTCACTGCGCATCTGATCCAGACAGGCTGATAAAAAGCAAATCAAGTGGGACAGAACATACTTAAAGTTTTGGGTTGTTGTTTTTTTTCCCTAAATCTGTTTCTCAGGTCATTCACTTTTATCACAGACTCTCTTAAGTAATCATATAACCTAACCAGTATTTATTAAATATGTGCTTTATTCCTAGAGCTGAACTAAGTGTTCCCTCCAGATACATCTCTTTGACCTACAGGGAAATCCTTCAATCCCTCTTTACTCTATAACGTCTTCCTCATTCCAGTGGGTTCCCCACCCTGTACAGATCTCACAATATCATTATCAATTCAGTTACCCTCCAGACACAATCCTCAATCTTCCACATCAACATCAGATGCATAAGCCCTCACACCACTAATTATACTCTTCTAGCTTAACCTCTTTCCTTCAATCTGTAAAGTTCTTAAATACCTTGCATGAAAAAAAATCTTCCATCTTTTTAAAAAACTCAAGCATCTAAAAGAAAAGCTGTTCCTCCCACTTTTCCGCTCACTGCCATCTAAACGTGATCCTGAACTTTTCCCTCTTCCTCAGCCAAAAAGTGAATTCATGGTTATGCTTTCCTGTATTCCTCTATCATCCTCACTCCAGCTGCTTGAGTTGGGCCCTATGTCTGTTCCCATATGGACCACGGAATTAATGTCCATTTACCTCCTCATCTCTGACTTCTCTTTCAAACACTCCTTCCTCACCTACCTCTATGCACGGTGCTGTCAGAATACTCTTAATAAAACCCCAAACAAATCACATCTCCCATGCTTAAAATAAACCTGACTTCTCACTGCCTAAAAAGCAAAATCCAAGCCTTCATGGAATATAAAACCCTCTACTATCTGGTCCCTGTCCTGTTGTAGAAATCCTCATCCCCTGTTAGCCACCCATACTCTTTTGTACCCTAAGCTCCAATCTTTATCAATGATACCTGAGTTCCAGAACTATGCTGTCAATCACAAATGTCCTGCGCTTACAATGCTCCAGCTTTTGAAATTCCCATGCTCCCCTCCTGACTCAGTTTACTCTTTTTTCCCATTTTTAAAAATTTTAATTCCAATATAGTTAACATACAGTGTTACATTAGTTTCAGGTATATAATATGTGATTCACCGACTCAGTTTACTCACTCATCTGTCAAAATCTAGCTCAAAAAACACTTCCTCTGTTAAGTCTTCCCAAACCACACCAAAAGAGTTGGTCAGTGCTCTTATGATACCCCTTCATCTATGTATTTATCTCTACTAGCCAGCATATCAGACTTTAATGTGATTAACTGAGAACACCTCTGTCTCCCTTCTGTTTTTGTTTTTTTTGTCTCCCTTTCTAAACTGTGAGCTCCTTAAAGTCACTGGTTGCTTTTTAATCCATCATTTTATCCCCTGTGCCTATCATTCCAACAGGTGTTCAATAAATAAAATCAAAAAGAATACAGAATGAAATTACAATCTCATACAAATAACATAAGCCTGAATGTTAAAACATGTCCCTACCTGGTAACTAACTGTTTTCTTTCCATCACTTCCAGTCTGAGGTAAGGTCAACGGTCCAGATACTACCCAAACATCTTCAAACCTCTCCGTCAGTTCTCGACAGTACATTTCCATTCTGAAAAACAAACAAAAAAAAGGTGTGATATTCACACAGACATACAGAAAAGAAGCAAACCATTTCAAATCCCTAGAAAAGATAGCAGGAATGCTGAATTTGACAAATGAATGTGAACAAACGAATATTGCAAAAAACACTAAGCATATAAGCAACTCTTCCCAGTTCTTCATTGCACAAGAAAACTTAAAAATGACATGCACTTATACAACTACCTACATTTTCCTGTGTGTGCATTCAGTGTACATTTTAGAACTGATTTTGTTTTGTCTTCTCCCTTATCTTTCTTTGTAGCTCTCAATCTTTTCTGAAGAGTTATATATCGTTTCAACAAGTTGATACACCTTATTTATTTAACCATTCCTATTGTGGGGCAGTTGGGTTTATCCTAACATTTCTTACATAATGCAACATTCCTTAGGATAAATTTCAAGGGCCAGAATTACTTTACTCAATATATATTTTAATAACACTTGATTATATGTAAAAGTAATATTTTAATGGTATTGTACCAATTTACTATATAAACTCCAAAATATGACACCACAGTTTCACAGCAATCTTTACAACACTGGGATTTATCAATAAATGGTTTTGCTAATTTACTGGATAAAAATGGCAAGTAGGTTTAATATGCACTTTCTTATACTGCAGCTGGGAGAGATTTATGAGAGATAACAATGCATGTCATCATCCCTCAGCTTCCTCATCTAAAAAGTAAAATCAGCAGTATTATACCTCACAGTATATATGCCTAATTATTAGGTAAATTATCCTCCCCAAAATATATCCCTTGGGAAAGGAAAATGTTAAATGCTTCCGCAGGTATGCGACCAGCCAAAATAAAAAGGAAACTCTGTAAGACAAATCAAATATCCCAGATCTTCAACAAATCATCTGCAAGGCTAAGAAAAAAAAAAAAAAAAAGGAAACCTACAGATTAAAAGAGTATTAAAAGAACCTACCTATATGTGGACCTTGTTCGAATTCTGATTCAAACCAATCAACCATAAATAAAAAATTAGGACAGAAAAATCTGAACAAACTGGCAATAAGGAATTACTGTTCAATTTTTTCGGGGCAATAATCATGCTCTGCTTCAATTTTTAAAAAATCCTTATCTTCTAAAAATATATATTAAAATATTTAAAGATAAAACAATATAGCTGTCACGGCTTAAAATGAGTGGGGAAAGGGAGGGTATGTAGACAAAACAATGGAGCCATGACTGATAATTATTCAAGTCTTAAGTGTGGGGTACTCTCTTAATGTATTTTAAACCATAAGGTACCATTTGAGGAAAATGCAATAGGCTGAAACAACCTCAATCAGTGCTAGATTTAGATGCTTAAAGAGATCCCCTGACAGAACTGGTTAGAAGTATCAAAAACCTGCAAAAAGTCCAGTGATTTTATTGTTAGGTTCTATCAAAAACTGGTTATGTTTAATAGTACCAAAACTTTTTTTTAGAAAGCTCAGGAACTCTTGAAATACAAGTAGAAAAAAATATAATGCCCCTGGACAGACTAAAAAATCTCTTACTGCCTCAGTAATATTTTGAGTAGTTTCTTCCCAAACTTATTTCTGACCAGTGGCAAATATGATCAAAATGGCTGGCTGTTTTGAAGTCTGTACTCCCACAGACAACTGTACTCCCGGAATACAGCAAAGACAACTAGTCCAAAGTACTTACCTTCAGTAGTGCTATCTTTTGCTAAACAAAGATAAACAGTTGATGGGTGCACTAGTATGTTCTCCTGGCACATCATTCATCTCCCACAGAATCACATTTTAAAACTCTCACCCCTCACCTGTTCCAATAGCCAGCATTATTATCAAAATTCTGAGGCACAATATTAGAAAGGTAAAAGGTTTCAGCCATGGCTTTCTGTGAAAAGAAATAAAAATAGTAATTTGCAATGAAATGCCTTCCCCTTTAAGATTTTACAGACACTGAAAGCCAGTTCCTTCTATGTTAGCTCAAGGCACTTACAGTGACTACGTGTTTAAATAAATGAAAGCCATAGCTATTCCAGGTCAGAAAGCTCAATAATGATTATTCATAAAAGGGGTATAACAAAATAAGTAGTTTGGTGTGCTAGCTTTCTTTGTACTTCCTAAAATTCAAACCAGTAATGTAGACTCTGAGAGCAAAGTTTCCAATATAAAGCTAAAGGATAAATTCTGGTGTTCAGCCTCTGACAAAGAGTTTCTCCATAAAGGTCAACTTTCAGAAATTTTATTTAAGGAATACAATACAAACATATTAGTTCAAAAGTAGCAGGGAAGAATTCCTTTTCTTCTGAATTTCTGGCCACTAGGTGTTCATTCATTTCACACTCCTGCAAGGCTGTTATTATTTCCTTCCACTGACCTGTATTAACTGCCAATGCCATCAATAACTTTCTCTTCAAGCAGGGGTTCTCAACCTTGAGTTTCTGATTTAATTTGCTCTGGATCTGGGCGTCGGGATTTTTTAAAACATCCCTAGGTGATTATAATGAGTATCTAAGGTTTAAAACCACTATCTTAATGACAATAATCACCAACAGTTGATACAATAAATGTCATAAAATACATTTCTCTCCTTTTTTGGCAGAGAACTTGTCCTAAAGTAAAGGAGACTAGAAAAACATGACCAACTAAGTGTAATACGTGATTCACGACTGAACACTGGATCAAAAAAAGCTGTAAAGAACACAACTGGAACAATTTGGCAAGTCTGAGTATGAACTGTTAGTGATTACTGTACAAATATTCAAAAATACATATACACACACTTCTTGGTATGATACTCTTGTCATATATACAAATATCTTCATTCTTAGATGATACAATATCCTGAGCAATCCTGAACAACACTGAGCATGGAGCCTGCTTAAGATTCCTTCTCTCCCTCTGCCCTTCCCCGCTCTCTGAAAAAAAAAAAAAAAAAAGGGTTTGCTGTACCATCTTTTCAATTTTTCTACAGGTAAAAATGTTTTTGCTGTACTCTCAGCTTTTCTACAGATCTGAAATTTTTCAAATAAATAAATACATAGACAGACAGACAGATAGTTCACTCGTAAGAGCTCTCTAGTTCTCTTTTACATAGCATTTAGTTTTACTTTTTCAACCTGTGTGAGAATGTCTATCTGAGCAAAGGAATTGAAGCCAGGAAGGAAGATACAAAATAAGAGTATAAAAGTTGTCAGATGTTAAGGTTTGGCTCCTATACTTTTAATGCCCAAGTCCCACAGTATACAGACTACCAGCCCCATATTCCCATCCCTCCCAAAAAATATGCCTACAGATGAAAATTTGTTATTTCCTGCTGGAGCCATGTGTCCTCTCGACCACCCACTCCCAACATAGTCTTCATTGAAGGCACTGAAGGCGGGAGGGATGTTGGGATCAGGCTTGAATTTACAATGTTTTCTGTCAGCATCACCTGAAGAAAAACACAAAAAGTGGGTAAGTTATCTGTGGACAAAGATCCCTCAAAATTCTCTAAGCAAGGCAAGCTGTTTGCTGCTGGCTAGTATCTTTCTGAGCAGCTAGTACTTAGTGATTGCACGCATGTCTCAAGTTCCTGGGATAGTTCAAATACCTCATCTGAATTTAGCAAGGACTAGTCTAGGAAAGAATGCTTTTCATACAGTGTAGCTGTCTCATATACTTCTGTTTCTAGCTTTTGAAATTAAAGGCAAAAAAATCCCCTGGATAGTATTTAAGTAAAAGCAATGACCAATCAAATAGCTGAACTATATAAAAAGCTTACCTACTAAATAAACTCTTGCTTTTTAAAAAAACCCTCATGTATTGTATTTTGTGCAACTGTACTTGACAAGTTTATATGCACTGAAATAATGGATATATATAGACACAAAACAATTTGTTCTAGGCAGCCACAGCCTTGGGGAGGGGGAGAGTGTCTCTGATATCTTGCTTGCTGCCTCTTAAGCCATGACAAAACAAACATTTAGGTTATGAGCTCAATCCAGAAATTCCTGAAACAAAATATCTGTGTACCATGTGGGAGAGAAAAAAAATCTCAATTTTATTTATATTTTCACACCTCCAGAACAGTTTGCCACAGTGTACATCAGCAAACCCTAATACTATATTTTCCATTGTCATTAGGCCAGATCTTGTTAAATTACAAAAATAATAGTGATAAATGGAACATACTCAGACTGCTACTCAATAAAGTTTAAAATGGAGACCAATGAAGTTACCAATCCCAGTGTCATTTCATTCAGCCAGAAAAATTTTAAATGATCAGATCCTAAGACTCAGAATAAATTATCTGATACTGAGCTTTTTAGAACCACTTCATAAAGAAAAAAATAACAGAAGAATTATTAGTAAGCTTCTCTTATGTGTCATTACCACTGGAATCACCTCCTTACACGCCTGGTTATCTCCGCCTGTGGGAATTTCCAAAGGCCTGGGATAAAGATGCCTTCCTTGAAATGGATGTAATTTGTTTCTATCAGGTTACATGGAGGCACTGCCAGTGGAGGACTGTGTTAAACCAAGATCAGGGCTTCAGCATTTGGATCTATACAGGCTCCATGGCTTTGGCCTGTAAGTCTGCATGATAGCCAGTCTGTGGCCTCGCCTTCTCTGGAACAAGGTTATTTTCTTTTTGACCCTTTTGCTCAGTGCCAAGACAACCTTCCATATAGTCCCCTACGGTGAGCAGGCAGGTTAGTTCTGGTTCCCCCATGCTCTCCGAGGGTGCAGCCCCCTGGGGTTCCAGGCTAACTGTAGGGAGGGTCACCTGTAAGACAATCTACCCTGGGTGAGCCCTAGGTCTCACCTTCAGTCTCCCTCACCCTACAAAGGTGCGGAATCAGAAGCAATGTGGCTTTGGTTTACCAGGACTGCCTTTACCTCTCTCGATTCTGGCTTTCCCCCAGATATTGGCTTGGCAATTCACCACTATCATGCTGACTCTTTTTTTTTTTAAGTGATTTTTTTCCTATATATTTCTTATTGTTTTTAGCAGTCTGCTAATAACATTTCTTGTTTTTAGGAGTCAGCCTGAGTAATCTAGTCTGTCATCACTGAAAACAGAAGACTCTTAAGACTAAAATCAGGTAAATCACAAGTATACTGCTTCCTGTTTTCAAATAATATTATTTTACCTCCTCAAACTACACATTACAATGTGAAATGCAGTATTCTTCTTATATGCCTCTGAAAATGGTAATTTAATAAGATAAAATTAGTAAAGCCGAAATTCCTTACATCTTGGGAAAAGTTTTGTATTTAAAGGAAATTCATTGGGCTTGAAACTAAATCAAGTGAGTTTCTCTTAATCTAAGTTTATAATCAACTCTCAACTACTATGATAAAGTTTCCAACTATATCAGTTTCCTTCTAGCAGCAAGCAAAGTCCAAGGCTCCTGCTATTCGGCTGGTTGGTTTGACTCTAGAAAGACAAATTCATTTAAACATCAGCATTTTAATATACATAAACAGAGCATGTACTATAAAGCAAAGGAGAAATAACGTGTGGGCCTTACAGCAAATTAAAAGGCAAATAAAATATGAATAAAACAACTATGACAAAAGGTAATACCTTAACACATAAAGAACTCCCACAAATCAATTAAAAAAAAATCCCAAATGAAAATGGTAAAAATAACTCACAAAGAAAAAATAATTCACAAAATATTAACTTTCATTGGTAACCAATAAATGGAAATTCAGCTATTAAATTGGCAATGTTCATTATGAGTGAAAGACAGGACAAGTAGCTAACAGTGGATAGTGTAAACTAGAATAATCTACACGGAAACCAATTTAACATTAAATAGCAAGATCTGGCCATCTTAATTACAGGAATCCACCAAGACATAAAAAAAAACATAAAAAAACCATGAACAGACTTACATGCTCGCCTACCTCTCCAGTCTCATTTCACATGTTCTCCCTTGCTCTAGCCACTCTAGCCTTTTAGTTCCCTAAAGGAACAAAACTCTTCACATTGGTGCCTTCAAAAGATGCAGCTGTGCTTTTCTTTCTGTCTGGAATGCCCTTGTCCACAATCCATGGACCACCCAACTCCTCTGCCTAGGTAACAGCATCTACCCTCCAAGCCACTTTCTTGGAGAAGCCTTGCTAATAAAAATCAGGTTCTCCTATATCATTGTTCATCACATTCTTTACTGTTCCTTATTTATACTAACCCAACTTGCAATCATTTGTCCTTCAGAACAGTTATTACCAATAATAATTATATATTCATGATTGTTTGATAGGCCAACCCACCGCCCACGTTAACTCAAAGTGCCAAGAACAAAAGACCATCTGCTCTGGTCCCAAACCTCAGCACAGTGCCAGACATATGATGTGGTAGGCACTTTAAAAGTATTTGTGGAGATAATGAACAAATAGTGCTAGTTGTAGCAATACTTAGGACAGAGGACAGAGCCTCCAACTCATATGTCAAGATAATGATCCTCTCAGCCTCTTAGAAAGCCGGGAAGGCTCTGGAGCTCCTTGGCTACCAGGGAGGTCCATTTATCTAAGTGTGTCATACAAACATCATTATTTTCTAAATGTGCTGTAATGTGAAAAAGGTTGAATCAATAATCCTCCTTGTTTTAAATTTGGAAACATCTTTCATCAATGCCTTTACTTCTAACCACCTACCCATTATCTTGCTTTTGGATATATGTTCAAGAACCCATCTAGGCACCCGCTTTGACTGATCATAAGACAAGGCATGATTAGTGTAATGCCTAGTCTCTGTTCCAGTTAAAGGGACTCCAAATTGTTCCAAGAGAGCCTTTTCTGCAGAACCTAAAAATGAAAAGGCGGAGAGGGGGACAAAAATAACAAATAATTAGTAACTCTTACTAGGAACAAAAAATTATAAGGGAGAGGGGTGAGACTTACAAAGGACTAACTCAAAAATCTAATCAACCAGATCTCATTTTACAAGTATTTCCAATGTAGAGAAAAGAGACAGTAGGCTTTGTCTATAATTAGTCATGTAATTTTAACAAGATAAACTGCAGCTATCTCATTAACTTTTAAATAAGGACCTGATCTTACTGGTCTTTCATATCAAATGTCTAAATCTCTGCCCCATAAAGTACTGTGTATACAAAAGAAGCAAAGGAAAAACAAGTCATTACAAGTCACTGATATGATTTAATGGGAAAAAGCCTACTTCCTCATTACATTAAATGTAAAGAGTTAACGTGGGGACAAAAACACAGCCTTTTACAAATATTTTAAAAGACTATCATGCATCATTCTGGAACTGAAGCAGAGATGTGCACTGCACCGAAATAGTGGTAAAACTGGTCTTATTTTTCCTACTCGGAGAAACCAAGCACACATTTAACAAGGAGTCAGTTTCAAAATAACCCTCTCTTGATCCCTTCTCCAGGTCTTCAACCTACGGGAGTAGTTCTCTTGCTAAATGCCAAGTATCAGAAGGAGCAAGTGCCAGGCAAAGTGTAAAAAATGAGCATAAGCTCATTTTCATTGTTAAATACAAGGTAACCCTGGTAGCTCTCCATACTCTGGAGAAGGGCTAGCAGGTGTGGAAACTAATAAAAGGAAACCTCAGGAAAGTGGACTCTGTTGCTAGAAGGGGAGGCTGGAAGGGAGAGCCATTCAACTCCATGTCAATTACAGGAAAACTGTCAATTACAGACCCCGACAGAAGGAACTGTCAGGAGGAAAGAATCATCAACTACAGGCCCCCAACAGGGAAAGACGGCCAGTGCAACTTCTACAGGAAGTAGACTATCCCTGCAACTCAGCCAATGAGAAACTCATCATTCTGAACTATTGCTTTTCTCCAATGGACTTTTCAAAAACAACCCCTCCCAACTTCCTCCGTCTTCTCCATAAAGTTCCTCTCCTTTGGTTGCTGGACTTGCCTATGGTTTTGCCATAGCTTGCTTGTCCTGGATTGTTAATTCTCTACTCTTCCGAAATAAGCCCACTTTTTTGCTGATAAAATAACCTGACATTCGTTTTTAGGGTTAATGCGGGTACTCTTCATCTGAACGAAGACAAAATGAGGACAATTAACTAATCTGCTAAAACTAGGTGTTAATTTATTCATTCTTCCACACTCACTGAGTGTCAATTATGTACCAGGTACTGGACTGTGTATATGGTGGAGAACAAAACATAGTCCGAGCTGTAATGGAGCTAACGACCTGATGGAGGTCAGAGACATGAAAATATACATGTGATAAATACCTTCGGGGGTAGAAGACGAGAAAATGAAGATGGAAAAGTATGCGAAAGAGGCAGGCGAGGCCCCAGGTGGAGCGGGGAGGCCGGACGGGAAGCCTAGAAAGGCTGAAAATCCAGGACCCCCGGGCTCGGGGCCGGTAAAGGAAGAAAAGTCGAGGGCCGAGAATGACGATTCACGTCTGAGGTAGGAATCCGGCCCAAAACCTGGGCCAGGAAAGGAAGAGCAGGCCTGTGGACTTACCGTCGGGCTCCCTCACCGCCAACGCTGCCTCAGCTCCCTGACTCCGGAGCAACTGCATGGCCGTGAACCCGCCTCCCGCGGCGCCCACCACAGCTCCCGCCACGAAGACACTCAGAAAGCGCCCGGAGCCTCTGAGGCGGGAAGCAAAACTTTTGGCAGCCATCTTACCCGAAGCGCCTTTCCTTTTGGGGTCGCGCGTGCGCACACCAGCTCTGACGCCTGAGCCAATCGCAACCGTGGGATCGAGATACGCATGCGCAACCTGGAGTCGCGGGGCACTAAGCCCCTCGGAGCTACAGGATGTGCAGAGCGCAAGCGCACACCCTCCCTGCTGAGGGCCTCGGGAGCCCCCTGGTGACAAAACTGGAGGCCCAGGTGACTCCCCCCCCCGCCCCCCTACCCCCGCTCCACCCCTGGTCCCCTTGATCCGGCAATGGGTGGGAGGCATGACATCTTGAGGGCGAAGTGGTGTGTACCTTTAGTCCCACTTGATAGGTGAGTAAACCATTTGCACATGGTTACAGTAAGGCCTCGGAGCCGCCATTCCACCTCAAGGTCTGATTCCAAAACGTATGCCACATTGGATGTCTTCATGACACCTGGCTTTGAAGTCACAGTATACAAGTCCTAACTTCTAAAAATTGCTTTGTACCTCCTAAGGATTGTCTTGACAGTATTCCATGGTGGCTTAGGACCCTGAATCGGAGTGCAGGGTTTGGATGGCTGCTCAACCACCTTCCTCTTTGAGGGTGTTAGTTCACCTTTCAGGGCTTCTGTTTTCTCTTTTTTAGATGGGAATAATGGTAATGGTATCATATATGAAAAGTATACCATAAATGTTATTTTAAAATGTAAATAAACAATAAAAGTAATTATGATGATGATTAGACCATAGGGTTCTTGTGAGGATTAAATGCTACCACATAAAGCATTTAGGGAAGAATCTGGGGCATGTCATTAAGTGCTCTGTAAATGTTAGCAATTTTTCATTAGTCCTATTTTATCTTGAAAGAATATAAAATTCGGTCTTCTGAATGCCTGCTGACAGAGTAAGGGTATGTTTTAGGCACTCCTACTCCAAATAAATGGGTTTTGTTCCTTTTGCAGCACAATCTGCAGCACCCCACGTGGGCTTAAGCAGGAGGCCCTTTCTAACAACCAGCTCAAGTGTCAGTGTTGTTTTGACAGCTTCATGGGTCCACGCCCCTACCCAGGAATACCTATTATAAGGTCATTCTGTATAATTCCTTGTACCTCTGACCCTAATTGGTTGAAGTAGGTCAACTGAAATCTTACCAGGGATTGTGGGTCTGAAAGTCTCTCCAGGTGGCAAAGCTGTGACATATGAAACTCTGGCACTATCTGTAGCTTTGTTCCCTGCTAAGTGGACAAAGGAGCAGATGCATCTGGTCTTGCACTGAGCAACAGTGGAGGAAATGCTGAGACATAAGTGAAGGGCTGCAATGTTGTGACCCCAGCTGCCAAGGCTCCTGAAGCCCCGCCACAGCTTGCCTTTACTCAAAGCTTGGTTGGCCCTTTGCCCCAGCATCCTTCCAGTAAAACCCCCTTTTTGCTTAACAGTTTCTGTCATTTGCAACCAAGAGTCCCAACAAATACAACCAGACAACACTGGTATATCTGTAGATTTCAAAGCTACCTCAGCAGCTTCTACCAGAATTTACTGAATACATACATTCACTTAAGAGATATTTATTCCTCAAGGCCCTCTTAAGTGCCATGTGCTGTGTTAAACACCAGAATGAGAGATAAATGGTAGGTGACTTTTTCTCATCCAGACCCTGTACTTGGACACAACAGTGAACCCCCACACTTGGCCCCAAGATTTCAAGAACTGGAAGTAAGGACTGCCTGACTTAGGGTAGGGTACCTCCCTCTGGGCCAGTTTGCCCACCTTTAAAATCAAGGAATTGGACCAGTTTTTAAACTGTAACCGGGGGCCCACAGTGTTCCATAGGGGTACTTGAGACTTAAGGGAAGGAGTGGGAGGGCAGGTTTAATGGCCCCCGAACCCTCTTCTATTTGCTCACTTGAGCAAGCCTGTTTTTAGAAATCAGCTTCTGTGTCCAAGTTCTTCTGGTGAAGGAACTCCTTTGCTGAAGGAAAAGTGTGACCAGATGACTTCTCTGGTCCAACCTTCCGGCATTTCTAGTTCTAAGATCCTCTTTCAACAATGTTAGCTTTCCTTTCCTTCTCTGTGCTTATCATTAGGGGCATTCACTAATAAAAGGTTAACTGTCTAAATCTGAGAGCAAAATGGGCTATAAGCTGTGACAATTGGTCCCTAAATAAAGGGTCCCTTCATCAAAAATCATTTTCTAAGAGTTCCAAACAGGTTGTTTAATCCTCATATTAAAGCATGAATAAAAAGGCATTAACCCTACCAGAAGGACTCAAAGCTGGGTATTTCTCCACTTAGCAAAATATTAGTCACGGGCCAAAAAAAATCTGTTACTGCAGAAAGCAGTGAGGTGATTTCTGGGGCTTTCTGGTTTTGTTAGGCAGTAGAGACTCATCATTTCATTAACAGGGAACCATGTTTTCATGATCTATTACATTTACACCTCACATATCCTGGTATACAAACAGTACTTACTGAATTACCACTGCGCCAAGATCTCATGCCTCCCACCCATCACCAAGTTTTCATCTAGCGAGTTAAGTCAGGAATTCCAAAATGTGAGACCTGGCTTTGTTGATTTAGTGACCCTGATACTCAGCCATGCTTAGAAATGGCAGAGTCTGTATTTTGCAGTAGTCCTGAATAAAACTTATTTTCCAGGCTTCTCTGCTCCACTTAACAAAAATATTGCTCAGGGTTGTCTGCAAAGTATAGGACTGGGGGTGGGGGGAGGGAGGTACGGGGATCTTGGAGACTTGGAAAATATACCCCTACCCTGCAGGAACTTACCCCAAGTTCCAGGACAGTCCATTTAGGAGAAACCCAGTGTCTCCAACTAGGCCCTGAGCTTCTGAAGGGCAGAAATGAGGACCTGTGCTGCGCTCCAGTACCTCAGGACCATGGCAGACTAGGCACTCAACCATTAACAACTGCATGTGTACCAAGCAGGAACTTACAGGGGTGTTTGAGTCAGCCCTGTAAGTGCAAGAACACCACTGTATTGATTTCTAATTCCCATGAAAAGAAACCTCAATCCCCTGCCATGTGATTAAGAGAGACAACAGGGTAGTTTTATTATTATTTTATTTTCATATACAAAAAGATAAAACTTGAAATAGCTCTAGATTTTTCCTCCTATTCTGTTGGGGTGTGGCTGCTTCTTCACACAGGGGGAAAAAACTACATTCACATCGGTTTATTTGAGGACCCAGTGCAGAGTTCAAGCAGCAAAACCCCAACTTAGCAGATCTAATTTCAAACTTGACACTCATTTCTAAAATTACCACAGTAAAAAGGAACAAAGATCCACTGCAAATGAATGAACTATGATACAATGTTCTTTCCAAAATGTCTTCATTTTGCAACTGTAATTACATGGATGTCTGCTTTAGGCCATTTTAGATGTGTGCATGTATATAATTTATATATGTGTGTGTGTGTATTATATACACACACACATATATAAATCAGCACACTTCAAATCCAGACAGGGTAACAGCATTAACTCTGTATATGTGTGTGTGTGTGTGTGTGTGTGTGTATTTTTTAAACATGATACTTTAGTATAACTTTTGTTAATTCAGTAGTACAAGCTATTTCTGTTCTACAAAATTTTTATTTTATAGCTACAAGGGTGAAAAGTGACCTATTACATTTACATCTCACATATCCTGGTATACAAACAGTACTTACTGAATTTGAGCCAAAAACTAGAAGTCTTTATTTTTAGCACTTGAAGAGCTTCCCCACTTCTACACCTTAAGTCATATACTAGTCACATTTCCAGAGTTTGTAATTACTCATTGTTTTAAACCGCAAGAAACAGGTGAATCCAGACTTTTAATTACAATTGTTATATACAAGTTAGATAACACAGCTCAGTAAGACTTCGCTATCCATCCTAAACCCGACACACACATTCTCCACTAAGTTAGACAAGCCTTAGGGGGTTTCCTTCTTTTCCTTACACATAATGTACAAATTTAGAAGTAGCTGGTAAAACTGATACATAAAGATGGTAAATGAGAGGTGACATTTTCTGTTGGTTCCAAAATTGGTCCTGCAAATTTTATATTCTGCTGTGTTAACTGTGTGTGTGTTACATGCAGAAGCTCTTTTTACAAGAATTGACATCAAACTCAATGTAAGTTAAATTTACAGTACTGTAAAGTTACTCAGATTCAAGGACAAATGTGGAAAAATATTAACAGGTGAAAAATTCGGCCTTTTGATGCTACCACTAAGATCATGTCAAATTCGTAAGCAGATTCTTTTGTACAGTTGAAAAATGGCATTGTGTGGATTTGTGGCATGGAACTGAAATCTAGAAGTATGCTTCTATTCTGCGGTAACCCTCACCCTCAATTCTTAAGTACCACTCAATTTTCTTTGCATTTTTACAGAATTCTAGAAAAAAATGGGGGGGGGGGAGCTGCTGGCATTTTAACAATCCCTCCAACTCACAGGAGGTCTTTTAACACTTCCAGATGAGGACTCCTAAGAATCTCTATATGATCACTGGCTCTCAGACAGCCTTTGACAGTGACTTGAACACTTTCCAAATCAAAACCCCAATGTTGCCTAATCTTTCCTACTCTCATCTCTGTCGTTGCTGGTAACATCTGAATGAGCGCATTTTTTTTCCCTTAATGGAGAAATTATTTGGCTAAACATACACTTAGCTTGTGGCAGTGCTCTGAGAAAACCCCACTTGGGCTAAAGCACTTGCAGGGACTGAAGTCAACAGTCCACTGAACAGGGCAGAGAGCAAACACTTCGAGGGCTGATCAGAACCCACTGGGAACACACTGACCTTGGCATCCCACAGTCAGCAGGACAGCCCAGGCAGGCAGCCCATGCTCATATGGCTGAGTTACCACTTTTAATCTTGGTCTGCCATCTATGCCCCAGAGACAAAAATTCAAATGTGGTGACTGCTGGTTAATCAAACTTTTTGAACTGGTAAAAAAGGCTCTTTAAAAATATATATATATATTTATTTAAAATACATCAAAATGACAAACAGCCATATCCCGCAAGGCCTAATTTCACAGCAACATATGCTACAGACATCTTCCCAAAATGCACAGTGGTGGATGGTGGGTTTTTTAATCCTGCCATTTAAAGGAATGTTCTACGTTTGAGTTTTAATGACTGGAAATGTATTACAAAGAGCTCATCTTTGGAACTAATCTGTGTGCAAGACCAGCCAATTGAATCACTTTGCCTATTCAGACACAAGAATACTGAAAATGGCAGAATTCAAAGAGGAACCCAGGAAGCACCATTCAGATGACACTCTAGACCCATCCCACCACAGTGCAGTGAGGAGCTTGCCAGAAGCCCCTTTCTCAGTCCTTGGGAAGAGTTTAACTTTAAAACAAATAAGTGCCCATACTTGGCAGGGTTCCTGCGTGTGTATGTTACAAGCCTGCAGTATCGAGAGGACCCAGATGGTGACACGGTTCAACATGAGGTCTGAGGTAACTGGTTCTTCAAATACCTGGAGCACAGAACTGCATCCAGAAATTACAGCTGGGAAAAAGGAAAAAGGTGGGGTTTCGGGCTAGAAAAGACAAGTAGAAAAAAGCTTACAGCAGTTGCTTTTGGGGGGAGGCAGGTGACAAAAACAAAGGCACAACAGAATTACATTCTAAGACACGTGGCTGGAGAACAGAGAAACGTTCTTTCACGGGGAGCAGGGAAAGGAACGACAGGTTAGTTCCCGGACTGCTACTGGACCTGCTGAAACTAAACTTACTCCAAGTATAAAAGGGGTAAAGTATAAAACTTCACTCTGAACCAGACTGAATAAAAAGCACAGCTGGTATAAAATGACACATCAGGAATTCTCCTGACAAAACTGTCCCAACCAGTGTACTTCTGAGCGCTGCAGCCTGGGTCTGAGGGACAGGCCTTCAGCTGGGCCTCAGGACTGACAATGACGATACAAAGAATGAGCTCCATTATTCACCTTCCCTGTATCCCCATCCAAAAGGCTCACCCAAGTAACCATTCACTCTCTACCCCAAAATAAAAAGGCTAACATGAAGACCGCCTCCCATCCCCTGGCAGTCATGCTGACCTTTGCAGGAAGAGCAGGAAGGGCCATGTGACAGCTGGAAGATGCCCTCTGGTATGGGGCTCTGAGCTTCTTCAGAGGGCTCCCGGTTGTGACTCGCTAGATGAAAGCAGGGAGCTGCCCCAAGCACTCTCACATCCAAGAGGCCCCGACCAGAGAAGACACAATGTGCCCAGCAGCTCACCATTTCACTTGATCGCTGTGTCCACACACCACCCTCCTTTCTGTCCTGAAAACTGGAAAATTTGGTCCTAGATAATTCAGTTTTGTGGATTCTTCAAATCACCAAACTCTCATTTCAAATGTTTATAGCCTGAATCTTAATTGTCCCAACCCGCCCCAATATGCACTCCCATATGAGTTCTGTTCCTCAAAACACCCTAATATGACTACACCCTGTGGCAGGAACTCACAAACTCATTTCTAACTTCAGAACCCTTTGTTCAGAAGAAATCTCAGGAGGAAGCACAAATGTAAAACACACCACAGGCTCTTCTTGCCGCTCCCCAGCCCCTCGCCTTCCAATCTGCAGGGAGCTGAGCCGGAGCATCACTGTCCCACACAGCCAGAAGTGGAGTTTTGGCCAAATGAGACCCATAAAGGACCTCCAATCTGCCAGTGTATCAAGAGAATCCATATGAGCACTAGGTAAGAGCTCCACACCACTCACACTCCAGTGTACGTTTATCCTGAAAGGTAAAGCTCATTACTCTGATTACAAAATCATTCTCATTCAAACTCACTAGACTTTATAAAAATAATCTGTGGTATAAAACAATCTCCACACTGTGCAGAAGAATCTGTCAGGTGATATAACTAAATATATATGTAGAGCTATAGATTTTTTAAAGTAAAATTTCAAGTGTCATATCTCTATTATAGAACCTATTCTTTTATTTACAATGCTACCTAACAACATTCCGATGCAAACGTGATTGGGAGAAACAGAATGATCCCATGCCCAACCAACAGCAGAAATCCCCAGGACTCAAGACAGAACACATCCGTTTGTTAAAAACAACAAAACAAAACAAAATAAACCCATCCTCACCTGCCTAAAAAGCATTCGCTAATAATGGGTCATATTTTTCGTAACTGTGAGCTCAAAAATGTAAACTTTGCAAATAAATGTAACACTTTCCCACAGATGTCCAGAGAGCCCACGTTTGAATAATCCATTGCATACACACATGTGCCCGAGCGTATGCTTCTCTAGGGTCCTGTGGTTGGCATGCAATGGTTCTCAGAACTGCGTAGGCCCCAGACAGCCCAAAGATACTCCCGGAGAGAAAGGGCAGCACAGGGCCCATCACCACACACTGGCATTTACAGACTATGCATTTTATTTCATGAGGGAAAACCATTTGTATTATCTCTACAAGCTGCCATAGGAGCAAATAAAGTATCACTGGTTTTGGCACTACAGGGATACATGGAGTACCACAATCAAAAGTCCTGCTTCATTCACACCTGGAAGATACAGTCACAAAAATGTAAAAGCTTGGTAAAATTTAAATAGTGACAAACTGTTTAAATTCAAAATCTTGTCCAAGCCCAAAGTTTACAATGGACCCCAAATAAGTATAAAATAGAAATATTCAAAATATCCCTCTGGATAATTTGGACTTTTATTTGATGAGTTAATGGGTCTCTTGGACCCACTGTTTTTAAAACGTAGCTGAGTCAACTGAATTAATTTCCAAGGGGGGCATTTTAAACTTCAATTTCTTTTTGCTACAAAACTAAATCATTATTTTAAAAAACTTTTCCAAGCCTTCTAAAGGTTTGGGATACATTCATAGGTGGATTGCTGGTTACAAATCAACTACCAGGAATCTTACTTAAACAACTATGCATATAACCCTGAATTCATTAAATCTAGACTGAGAAGATAAACAGGTCATCAACTGAATTACTGGGCCTGTTTCTTTACCTAAAACATTACTGTTGATCAAGACTTAAACTCGTCATTACTAGGTTGAACACCTATTAGCTACTGACTAATTTATCAGTTCAGCTTTTATGAACAGCCATTAACTAAGGAATTCATGGCACCCAAATGAGGAGAAAAAGCTACCTTGCCCTCTTTCCTTTCTGGCTGCTCACCCGGGATGGGAGGTGGGGAAGGTAGATGAGTCAATTCACTGTGCTTCTTAGAAAGGTGTGATCTAGAGAGCCCCTGAAATGTGAACCAAGCCTGGCTATCTCTCCAAAGATGAGCCATTAAGAACGCAACAGGCTACTGAAATAGCTGGGACTGACAAACTGAGTTAGCTACAAGGAAATGCTTTCCAATTCAGACACTCACTCAGTGAGCCAAGTTCTCAGGAATAACACTTGGCTGTTCGACTTCTAGTACCAAGTCTAAACACTTACATACGTCTGCTTACTGTATTGCTAAAAACCACCAAATCCTTGTATTACCAGTATGTGCTAGGAACTTTACACTGCATCCTAAAAAAAGCAAAATTCCATTTGCAAGAGGGCCACCCAGTTCTCCCACTCCAGGTAGAACAGCCGCCTCCCTACCCTCATGGCTCAGAGCATCGGGCCACGTGACAGGCTTTCTGAGCCACAAACAGACACATACACACACATGGGCAGCTGGGCTTGCCACCAAAGAAACACCACACACATAGCTCAAGCACTCAGAGTGTCAGGGTAGCAGGGAGCAAGAACATGGCAACTGGAGAGAAAGGTGACAGCAGAAAAGTGCTGGGTCACCTGCTTTGCTTTCTAAAGCATGACATGACAAGCCATGACAAGAAGACTGGCCTGGCCCCTAGGAGCAGTGAAGAACTAGCTCAGCGGCCTGGAGAGGAGAGATTCTGAACTGGGCTGAGAATATGTGAGTAGGGGCTTCAAGCCACTTGAAGATGTTCAAAGCTGAACAAGATCTCTCTTGTTCTGCACACATACCCAAGTCCAGACAGGAGGAATTCTGAGTCAGAAGATGCTGGCACACATGGGGAACCCCTCCCCAGGTAGCCCTGATCCCTCTGGGCACCTATACCTACACAGCCATGCTGAACAATGAAGGACAAGCCAGCCATGTTCAACAGTGAAGGCCGATGATGGGCCAAAAATACTCACCACTTCCCTTCACAGCCAGGTCTCCCTCCTAAGAACACTCTACCTACGGCCCTCACCCTGAGTAACTCACTCAAAGGACTCCTGGGAGGGACCAATGGTCCCAGGAGAAAACCTGGCTGATGCCAGCCCCTAAGGACTATGTCCAGGGCCTCCCCTGGCCCATCATTAAGAATTCTTTGCGGGACTGTGTGACACAGTGGCCCCTGTCCCCACTCATTTCCTCCTCCTCGTTCATTCCTGTATTTCTCTGGCTTGGGATGTCTTCCCAGTGATCATGGACGTTTTCAAACGGAAAACATTCTCTCCCAAAGCCCCACCCCACAGCCAGGAGCCTGTGTGGATGGAAGAACACTAGAAAGGAAGGAGCAAGGATCCTTGGCTCCTTCCCTCCCCTGACTTGGCCACCCGCTCACCCTAGGTGGGGCAGCCTCTCCCACAGGCAGGCAAAATGATGCCAGACTCCCAGCAGCCTTCCCCAGGTGCTTGGGGGGGTGGGGGGGGGTAGTTCTCTGAGCCCTCCGGAAGTAGACACTACATGAAATCTTTGTGGAAAAGAACACAGGCAGAGGCCCTATAACCCAATAAACATAAACCAGAGCTCTAAATGGTTTTCTCCCCGAAGAGTACATGACAGCACAGACACTTTATCTGAGGCAAAAGACCCGCCCAGACCCCCAGGGGCGTGCCCTGGAAAAGGATCACCCACCCTCTTCTGTCATCAGCAGCAGTCAGGGATACTGCCTGATGGGTGCATTTTACACCACAGCATGAGGGAAAAGCAGCCTGAAGCCCAAAGAGCTGACGCTCCCAGACTCCCCTCTCCCCAGCCACACCACACAGGAACCATCTCCAGACACTTCATTCTGGCGCCAAGGCCCGAAAGCAGCTGAGCACAGGGTCAGCAAAGAGGGAGCCCACCCAGATAAAAGGCATGTAGGCCAACGGGAAGGCCCATCCTGTCGGTACTGCGAGCTGACCAGCAGGTCCCACACCAAAGCCACAGCTCAACCCTCCACAGCCAGGCCAAAAACGTGTTCTGACAAGCATCAAGCTGAAAGAAAACTCACCCAGAGGAAATCTAAAACCAAATGGAGAGGCAGGGGTTTAGTGTTCCACACTGGGCAGGATAAGAGATCTGATCATTCTTGTGGCGAATCAGCTACATGTGTTAGTGGTTTATTTGTTGCTGAGGGTGCAAAGCAGATGCTGGAAAAAGAGATGCACTGCCTGAGGTGAAAGCTAAAGAAATTAGATATGGCACTTTTCAATAAATATTTTAAAGCTTTTTAAAGAAAGAAGTGGAAAAGAAAAGCAACTGCTGTAAGGCCTGTTTTGCTGTTAAAAATTATTCTGAGGGAAGAAAAATACCACAGCACAAAATAGTTAAAAAAAAAAAAAAAAAAAAAAGACAACACAGCTTACCCCAAAAACAACAACAACAACAAAAACCCTGTCCCTGTAACCACCTTGGCCAGCTCACAGCTTGACCCACGAAGCAAAAACTGAGCTCTGCGAGGGACACACACTCACCTCCCACAGCACCCTGTGCCCAAGGACGGAGAGGAAGGGACACAGCCAAGCGGCAGGCCCCAGACGCGCAGGGCGCACGAGCGCGGAGCATGCGCGCTCCGACTGACTCCAGGGCACGGGGCGAGCGTGCCACTCCGGACACGCCCCTCTGTCCCAGACTGCCCCGCGTCACCGAGTCACCAGGTGGACTCACACAGCCGCTACCGGCCTCCTCCACGGTCGCTGCGGCTCGAGGAAAATGACCTCAAGCACGTCTAAGGGCCACAGTCTGACCAAGTTAAAGTGGGGTTACCTGTCATTCTGAACACTGACCAGTCAGGTTGAGGGAAAGATCTGAACCTCCACGTTAAGTCAAGAGGAGGCGCCCCTCTCCCGTTCTCACCCAGGTCAACCTCTCCCCATCGCTCACCAACTCACCTACCCTCAAGATGAAAGAGATCCACTTTTTAAATAAAAGTCTCGAGAAACCAGAGGGAAACGCCTTCACAAACAAGAGTGATGAATGCCCAGACGGCCCAGACAGCCAATCTACAGTTGACAATTATTTACAAGGGGGCGTTCTCAAACAAAAATGGTAGCACTCCCTAGAAGACTCAAAACTTTTTTTCTTTTTCTCTATTTCTTTTAAATTTTCTTGTCATAAAAGCCAACTTACATTAAAATATACTTACTACGAGACAACACAACTAATAAAATATATAATAAAACTTACACAAGTAGAAAATTCTGAGGTATTTCTGGTTTGAGGTGGTCTGTGGTCGTGAAGTTTTAATTCTTTTACTTTTCAAAATTTAAACCTCGGAAGCCACATTGCAAAGCATGTGTGTATATGTGGATGTGTGTTTCATTTTTAAAAAAATTCGCATGTTTCATAAATTAAAAAAATTCAAATGTTGAAACAGCAGCATTAGGAACATTCACTGACTAGAGCAAGGTTATGGCATAATAGACAAACGGTTTTTAGAATATGCACCTCTTTGAGGGGTCTGGAGAAAGCCGTGTGCATGAGCCACATAAAGGGACAGCGATGTCACCACACAAGGCAGAGCCAGCCCTGCAGGACTCGGGTCTTCAGAGGCAGGCCGTGGCAGCCCACCCAGGGAATCCTCTTGCCCTGGCTGTGCAGGGCGCCCCGTGGGCATTTCCCTGAACTGCACCAGGAGGAAGCAACGTGTTTTAACTTTTTCCTCCATTAAGATATTTACAGCATTGTCTTATGAGGAATACAGTCACTAAAACATGATGATTTCTACCCCTACCTAACCTTAAAATGAGGGCAGAGAAAACGTTTTGTCCAACGCCCAAGCCCAAGTCAGTGGGAAAAAAACTGGTCAGGGCCAACAGATGGGTCAGAGCCACACCTGCTTTCAGACTTTCTCCAAACCCCGCTCTGGCCGTTAATGCTCAGCCTCCACACGGTCCTTCCCCTCGAATCCTGGTTACCTGAGAAGTAGCCTCCTAGCAAAGGATGTTGCTCCGAATGTGCCCGAGTCCAGTGTAGCTCTGTTCCAAACCCCATCCCAGCTCTGTCCTCCCCTTCCAACTCCGGTCCAAACCATCCTCATTCTCATCCCTGTTTTTCCTCGGTCAGGACAACACCCGTTAATCCGTGAAAGACACATCTGCTGTTTCTTAAACTCACTGTCTAAAAAGGGAGAAAAACAATAAAGGCGGGGGGGGGGGGCAGGAAGGGGACGAGGGCAGGGGGAAATTCCTCCTCTGAGGAAGGTGTGTTCTTATGTAACAGTCTTCAAAGTTTCCTCTAGGTAGAGTTTGCAGCATTAAGTTTCCTAAGACAGGAGATGGGTTTCTTTGTGTCACAGATTCTGAGACAACAAACAAAGAGAAAGCGGGAAAAATGAACCCCAAAGGACAGGAGGTGGCTGAGGCTCTTCAGCATGGCGCTGGTTCTGCATTCACAGCTCAGCACCTCAACGCCTGCTGACGTGTCCGCTGTTTGCGATACAGTAGAGCAATGTGCTGGTAAAAACTGATCCAATCCAAAAAATAATATTAATAATAATAATTATAATAATTATAATAATAATAAAAAGTCAAGGTAAAATAGCAGCTGCATTTTATGTGTTTGTTGGTGTTATGGGATTTCCAAAACAAAACACAACTTTTTTTCCTTTCCTCTTCAGATCCACTCATTCCTGGGCTTAGATGCTCGACTCCTTAGGCGGCAGGTCCACATTGGTGACAGAGGTCACCAGGGAGACAAGACAGTCCGAGGTAGTGCCGTTGACTGACCTCCGGATTAGGGACACCCGCTCCTCCACGCAGCCCGCAGACAGGCGAGCCTCTGCATCATGGTCCCAGCACTCCTCAATGGTCACGCAGAGCTGGGCCAGGCCCTGCACGTCGGTGAGGAGAGGGAAAGGACAGCCTTGTCAGTGCCCCTCAGTGAAGACAAGCATGGGGGACAGGTAAACTTGAGGATGCTCCTAAGGATCAGCCAGAGAGCCCACTGGTCCCAACCCTAGCAGCAGGTCAACTAGCAGGGGCCCAGGGGACACTGCAGAAATCAGGATGCCTTCCCTCCCAGCAGCTACCATCCTGAGCCCATTGGACTCCCTCCACAGCCTCAACATAGGAAGGGACGGGGTCGGGAACCCAGGCCCCTCCTGGGGCAGACCCAGCTGCTTGCCTTGGGGCGGTGATATTCAAACAAAATCTTACGTGAATCCCAAATCATGTAGGGGCCCACAGTGCAGCCTCAGTTACAGTGGGGACCGGAGGAGGGCTTCATCCCACCCTACTCCCCACAAGCCCTGGGGCCCCTCCCAAGAGTCCGGGACACGTGGCGTGACACCCTCTGCTGGCACACACACAGTGGAGCCAAGGAAAGGCAAATGCCCACATCCAGGGGCTCTCCAGTCTGCTCGGCACCAAACCACCCCAAGATCTGTCTGCACCATGGGCTCCACATCAGGGAACTGGCCCGGCAACCCCAGCATGTCTGCCCTGGAAGACTGAGAAAGTCTGAGGCGAAGGTACAGACTCTGGCACAGCCTATATGTCCCCATGTCTCAGTTTTTTCCATCTGCAGCCCCGGGTTCCAGGGAGCAGTACTGCAACTGCACTTGGCCCCTGATGCTATATACGGTAGACTGCTAGCCTCCAGTGACCTCAAGGCTGTCCTGTTTCTGAAAGGACCAGGAGGTGCGCAGGGGGAGGGGCTCAATGGAGCTGAAGGCAAGTGTCTTTCCAAGACAGGAAAACAGTTCAGATGGCAGGGGTCTTTTGTACAATATCCCCAGCCTGGAGGAGACAAGATGCCACATGGCTCAGTCCATGCCCAGAAAGATAACGAAGGCAGAGAACAGAGAATATTTAATCAGAGCTAATCCATAGTAAGCATTTATGGATAGGTGTCCTGCCAAACAATGTACAATAACCAGTTAAATCTATTACTATCCTGAGGAGACAAAGGCTCAGAGGAATAAAGCAATTTGCCAGAAGCCACACAGCTACTGATGGGCAGATCCAGGATTCGAACCCAGACGTGTCAGGCCCAGGGTCAGTGGCTCCCCTCCACAAATGGTCCACATGGAGGCCACATGGACCCCGATGAAACGGACTGTCAGGCCCCATCACTCTGGGCCCAAACCCGGAGCCACCTCCCCGCCGAGCCTGGAACCTCCCCACTTTCCTGGTGGAAGGGAGACAGTGCACTAAGTGGCCTCTGGCCCCACAGGGGAGGAGGAGACGGTCCTGCTGCCTGAGGCGTCCTCTCTCTCCGTCCCTCTGCTGCCCTGCATAGTCCCCTGCCACCCAGGCCCCTCACCGGGTGCTTCAGCCAGTGATCCTTAATGGCGGGCCGCATCTTCTTGTGCACGACCACCTCTTGTAGCTCCTCCAGGGATGGGTGCTGGCCGATCTCTTCCTCAAAGGGCAGCATGTACTCATCCACAGGGCCTGGGGGTGATGAGAGAGCCCAGCAGGGTCACCCCAAGGGCTCGTGGCTCCTCATCCCACCCCCTGGACGCCCCACTCACCATCCGCAGCCTTGCAGCGGGACACAAGCTCCCACAGCACCAGCCCCATGGCGTACATGTCGATGCGCAGGAAGGCATCTCTCTGGAAGTTGATGGCTCCCTCAAGCACCTCAGGGGCCATGTACCGCCGCGTACCCACCTACACGAGGACAGGGGAGGGAGTCCCATCAACAGCCACGCACAAAGCGACTCACCGCGGCACACGAGAGCCACCACCCGAGGGCACCAGACAGGGCCAGGATGGCGGCATAGAGGACACCGCCAGGGACAACCCTTGATTCACCATGTTCGTGGGGAGCTCACAAGAGGTCATGGTGCACGTATGACAGCTGAGGGATAACTGTAAATATCACGCACTCGAGACAACAGTACTCTAACACAGAACGGCTGCCTCTTTACTCTAAACCTCAGCAGCACGAGGGGCCACCCACATGGTGTGGCTGTTTTCCTGAGACTAAGATCAAAAACAGAGGGGCTGAAGAATACCTAAAAATACTGAGAGCAATTGTTCTAGGAGAATTTCCTCAGGCTTAACTTTTAGGTACGTTTTCTAGGTTTTTGGTTTGGATTCTTAGTACAGTTCCTTCTATTTTACATTGCTTAACAGTTCTGCTCAAAGAGAAAGAGATGGAGGCTACAAGGATGAGCACCGACCCCAGCGGGGCAGCTGGGTCTGACTAACTGGCCTTTGAGGTCGTGCTGCCCTCCAGGCTTGGGTGCCCCACTGGGAAGACGAGTGTTGCTCCTGGAGTTCCCCGACAGCTCTGAGCTCACAGTGACCCTTGCTCCCTGTGTCTTGCCAGCCGGGCACCAGAAGGGCAGTGTCCACCCCTGTGCCAGCCCCCTTCCTGTACCCCTGAGGCTCATTACCTGCCCATGAGTGTCCCCCGGAGGTTTCCCTGGCTCAAACCGAACAGCCAGACCAAAGTCAGCCAGCACAGCTGTGAGGTCACTCTTGAGCAATACATTCTTGCTTTTGAAGTCCCTGGGGAGACAGGTGGACTGAGATGAAGGTGAATACTGTGCTCCTGACTCCTGGCTTCCCACCTTGACCCCCAAGATACTGGAGCCTGTGCCTTCCAGCCCCAATAGACCCTAGACCAGGCCATCCCACCCTATCTGGGGAGCAGGGCCTGTACCAGGGTGGAGTTCTATGAGGCTGCACAGGCAGGCAGCTTTAGGACACCCTTCTACCCCTCACCCGCCTCGATGTGAGAATCCCTCAATGCACTTCTGCCACAGCTGTCAAAGCAACACCTACCACAATAGCTGGGCAGACCCCATTCCAGTCCCCACAGTATCAAAGGCCAGCCTCTGCATTCTCAGAGGGGGCGAGGTCAGGCCTATGGGCCTGGGATGAAGGCTTCTGGGGGAAAATGTACATGGCCCGGGATGGGAGTGACAAGTTGAATGAACTCGCCCAGGTTTCTGTGCAAGCCCAAGGGGCTTGCCAGGGTAGAGCAGGGTGCCGGTATGTGCATTCAGCTCCACCTCATGCTAGCAGGGGTACGTTTGGTCCTCAGTCTCCCCAGCACCTGTGTCAGTCTTGTTGTAAGGATAAAGCTCAGGGAGTAGTAAGCACACATGCTTAGGGCCACCCCAGCACACTCACTGTGCACTACTATTAGGCTGAACCATATGGAAGAATCAACATTTTTGGCCTACAAAAATTGCAATTTCACATTGTCAACCTTAAATGTCATTATGTTATTACCATGAGGGGCCCTTGAGCTTTGACTCCTGGAATCCAAGGCTCATTCCCCTCCCTCGTAGGCACAGAACCACACTAAACCAAGTCTGATGACAACCTACTCAACCTCTCCGCACTGTTCCTTGCTCTGTATGATGGGGCTGGGAAAACACCCCCTATCTCACCGATGACGAGTGTCTCACAGACCTCTCCCTTCAGGTGACAAGACTGATCTGGCCTAGTGTCTCTAAGTGTTCAGAGTAGTGCCTGCATTTAGTGAGGACTACCATGACCAGTTAATATGGTGGTCTCAAGGGGTAGCCCCAGAACCCTAAAGAGTCCCTGACACTGTTTCAGGGGAACTGCAAGACCAGAATTTTTTTCATTCAGAATCCATTATTTGTCTTTTTGTAAATTCATTCTCAGGAGAAGAGTTTTCCAGAGGCTACATATACATGTGATGTCATCACTCTGACACTCTGACACTTAACGGATATGTACTCTGATACAGCATATATCAGTAGATATAACCCATGTACACAGAAATTCTTAATGTAAAGAGATCCTGGGGCGCCTGGGTGGCTCAGTCGGTTAAGCATCTGACTTGACTTCCATGCAGGGCATGATCTCAGGGTGGTGAGATGGAGCCACGCTGGGCATGGAGCCTGCTTCAGATTCTCTCTCTCCCTCTCCCTCTGCCCTTCCCCCCACCACTGAGCACGGGTACACACACTCTCTCTAAAAAGAAAAAGAAAAAAAAAAAAAAAAGAATGTAAAGAGAGTCTAACCAAAACGTTTGAGAACTGCTGAACCAACCCTCCAAAGTAATGGGAGTCAGCACTTCCTCATGTGGCCACCAGAGGGCATGAGAAAACCAGCTTTCGAGGCCACATCAGGCCCAGGACACACAGGTGGAAGGCAGGGGAAGGGCCAGGTGGGCCCACCACAGAGCAGCTAAGCATCTTTATGAATCGGAGGCTCCCCACCCCCAACCCCAGGCCCTGCTCTCACCCTCCAACCCCCTCTGCAGCTCCACACCAAGCGCAGGGAGGGCAACTGCTAAGCCAGGTACCTGTGGGCAATAGACGGCTTGTGGCCCTCGCCACGGCACCAGGGCACATCCTCATGAAGGTACGAGAGGCCTCTTGACATTGTCTCTGCCACGTGACACAATTCATTCCACGTGATGATGTTCCCCTTGAGGTAATCCGTGAGGGAGCCCTACAGGAGACAGCACAGAAGTTGGGCACAGGCTCTGGGTACAGGAAAGGACAGGACCCAGCCTGGCCCTGGGAGGACTGTCTCAGTGGACCAATGGCAGACTCCCCTCCTGGGGGACTGGGACTGACATGGAAGGTATGTGAGGCCAGGAGGGGTCGCAGGGCGGGGGGTGTCAGAGGGTGTTAATCATGAAGTCATTGCACTTATTCATAAGAATGTATCCCAGAGTCAGGAGTTCTTACAGATACTCACATCCACACTTAGGAAGGGTCATCCTACGGTGGAAGGCCACCTCATCTCAGGAGCCCCTGTTCATAAGCATGACTCACCTTGTCATGGAAGGCCGTAATGAGCCAGAGCTCCACCTCAAGGTTGGAGCCTCGCTTCTCAGCGGCAATGAACTGCAGCAGGTTCTCATGCTTCATGCCGGGGGTGCTGAAGATCTCCCGTTCACTCTGCCATGACTGTTTGTCCTAAGGCAGGGATGCGGCTTAAACCCCACTGCCGCCACACCACCCTGAGGCAGAAGCGCCAGCCACGCCCCCACCCACCCCCTTCAGCCAGCCTCGGCTCTGTAAGGGAGGCAGGCAGATGACCAGGACTGAGCTGGGCCCTGGAGTACAGGCCAACAGTGATCCCGGAAATCATGCAGCGCTAGCACCGGATTTACAAACAAGGCCACTGAGGCCCAGGGAGGAGAGTGAGTGGCTCTGTGTCACACACCAAATGAGATGCAGAGCCAGGCCTGGTGTCCAAGGCCTCTAAGCAGAACCTGATGTCAAAAACAAACACTTGAAAACCAGAGTGGACCAAGGTTTTGCAAAGTCCTACCCCAGCCCTACAAGAAAATTCCAGTGGGGCCCGCCTCTCTCTCATCCCACCTGCCTCAGCCCAGAATGCCCTGGGGTGGGACAGCTCAAGCTGGACAGCAGGGGTGGATGACCTGGAAGCCCCTCACTCACTCACCTGGAGTGGGAAGATCTTGACAGCGACAAAGTCATTCATGAGCTGCGCCTTCCAGACACAGCCAAAGCGCCCCCGAGCCTTGATCTCCAGCAGCTGCAGAGGCTTCAGGCCCACCAGAGGGGACGGAGGTGGAGGTCCAGGGTCCTGGAGGAGATGGAGGGCTTAAGAGGGTCTGGCCGGGCCACCCCACCTCTACCCCTGCCCTCCGCCAGCCCTGTCTCACCTCGTGGATGTCCACATGGCCGTAGGGAGGCTTGCGATGCCGGTACATCCAGAAGGCCAGCAGGACGATGAGGGAGAGGCCCCCAATGGGCAGCAGCGAGTAGGCCAGCACCGTGAGCAGGGTGGGGGCTGTCGGGGGTGGCTCGTACGTGACTGGGGGACACACGGAGCCCTGTGTCACACAGCCCGCCCACCCACACACCTCAGGGGCCAGACCAGAGAGCCCTGCAGCCACTGCCCACCCAACTCAGGAGCTGAGAGGAGAGCTCCAGGGCCAAGGAGAGGCCCCAGCCTGCCCCACCCCCCACAGCCCTCACCTTCCGGGCCCCCAGCCTCCGGCAAGTGGGTGAAGCGCTCGTTGCAGAAGTTGCCTTCACAGCAGCAGAAGTACACCTGGGGGTTCTCCTCGGTGGCCACGCACTCCTGCCTGGAGGCACACAGTTTCCCATGGACCCTTCAGCTGAGGTATGCAAGCCTCACTGGGGCCTGCCCAGCCGACCCCTCCCCAGCCATAGAGAAGCTCAGGGGGAACCATCAGGGGACAGTGTGAACCCACCTCCCCTAAAGTGGGACCCAAAGTCCGGCAGGGATAGCCAAGGGTCCACACAAAGAGCTCTCCTTTGGACTGGGGCAGGGTATACACAGGTGCAGGAAAGCTAGGGCCCTGGCACCATCCCTACCAAGCTGTCTGGAGAGGCCCTGGTCTCCCCCCTACCCTTAAATGCCAGGCTCACTTTTACATCCTGGGGCCCAGAGGGCACTGTAGCCACAGGCAGGCTCCAGCGGGGCTGCGGGGGGGGGGGGGGGGGGGGGGG